>NC_138783.1:99567870-99958010 GCF_965178545.1 Coloeus monedula
TTCATTATGTAAATGCTCCTATACCTTGTTTATAAGACACAAACATAATCCATTTTATGAGCAGGGATACTTACCAGCAAAATTTGAGTATGTTTTACTCCAGAATTTGGGGCTTTTGTGCGTGTGTAGTCTTATGTAAAACAGACCGTAGAGTGTTTTGTTTTTATAAATTATTAAGTATTTATTGCTTAATTGGATAATTGACCTTGTCTTTCTAGGAGGAAGCTGTTTCTCAGTATGACAGTCCTATTTGTTGGACTCCTGTCCAGCCAGTCCTGGATTTGTTGGACAGTCCTGTCCTAAAAGCTTTTTCAGATCATATTCTGACTCTGAGGCTTGACGTTTGATAACTGCTGGGCCCAAACCCGTTTGCATGTATTGATAATGCTTTCTGTGTTTCTTCAGTGTCTTCATTTTCTGTCTGTGGTGTAGAATTGCCTGGCTGTATTTGTTTTCTTTCATTTCTCTAAGGGCTTGGGCAACATAGTTCACTTATCTGGCATTGACTGGGTAGGAACATCATTTGCTTTTCTCAGGCGCAAGGAAGCAGCATGTCTTTTGTTCTGCGTTAAAGCCAGAGTTACAGTGTTGCTTTCCTTATTTCAAGAAGAGTTCTGAGCTGTGAGTGAGCTTTTTGAAATGACAAGTCTTTGCTAATTGGGGTGTTTTTCAAGGTAACTTGTGCCAAAATTGAGATTATTGGAAAAAAAGGGCACGTAAGGTTATGTTGTGAACTAGATTTTACCCAGGGGCCTGGATCCTGTTTCAGGATTTTTTTTAAAAAAACCCACTTCTCTCTTTATATCTCACTTTGGCAAAGGAGACTTCAGTGTAAGATTCAGGCATTCTTTGTAATCTCCTTTTGCTGTTGTTTTGTCACACCCGTGTTCACTTACAGGAACTCAGCTGTGCTTAGAAGAAAATATTGCTCCCAACATACTGTGTGGGCTGGCTGATTGGAGAACACAGCAGGCTGGCATCTTAGCTCAGCTGTGTGCTTGATTTGCTGTAAATGGGCTAATTTAACCATGAGGCACTATACTGCTGTATTTGTTTGTAGGGAAGCTACATGGGGGTAAGCCTGAGTTGCTTACAGTTTTTGGTTTTGTCCCTTGATTTGTTGTAGTTAGAAATAAGGAGGTAACAGTTGTGAAACACAATTTGAATTAAAATGCAGAGAATAGGTAAGACAGCTATTTTGTGAACTGCTCAGTTTGTGTTCAGCATTTCTGGATGTTTTTAAAGTATAATACAAGCTCAGATTTTTGTGTTTTGTTATTAAATAACCGAAAGAGGTTTGTCATCTGTTCTGGAGAGTCTTAATAAAGATTAATTGATATAAGATCTGTGCTTTTTAACCCTTTCATGCAGAGAGACTTAACAAGCTGAGTATTCTGGTACTTCAGAAGAAAGAATACAGCATCAGTCTATTACTATGATTGAGGCAAATTAGGCTGCCTTAAAGGTGTCATTATAAACCCACTCTCTTTTGGTATTTGGGGTGTTTTTTCCTATTTGAACAACAGAAAAAAAAAATTCATTAATTTTGTAGTTGCTGGACTTTTCTTCTGTAACGGAGACAAGCACTAAAAATCCCATACTAGCAAAATTTGCATATCAGTCTGTTCATTAAAAGACAGAAGTTTGGTCTCCAGCCTTATCATTCTGTTATTTTGTGCCATATGTAGCCAATTAAAAAGGTAAGAAAGTATTGCTTGCTTTTTGTTCTATATAAATAAATGGAAGTGAGCATAATAGCAGCCAAAGGAAACATTCCTCTGTGATTGCAGCAAGGTTTGTCCAAAATAATAGGGTTTGTGTTTTGTAAATGTTTGGTTTGCCTCTGATGTTTAACATTTTAGGCTCTTGAATGTATGTGGGTGTATACCAGGCCAAATGTAAAATTTCAAAATCCATTGGTGGAAGTCTTGTAAGAGGGGACCACCTGCTGTGTTTGCTCGGCTGTTTCAATTGCTCTGTTATGCAATTTCTTCTGTTGCAAGTTGAAGACGGAGGAGGTCACTCGGTTAAAGTATTACTTGGCATTAAGTGTTTGTGCGGGTCACCATCTTCCTCATTTGGGAACCAAAAGTTTTATACATATGACTTCTAAGTCTTTTGGATCCACAGAATGATGGATCCTTCTTTATGTGGATCCAGCAACTGGTGTTTTGTGCATATTTATTCTCAGGATTTAACATTGGAGTAGCTGTTGAGGCTGTGTATGAAACTAGCCCTGTCACTCTAGTCATAGCTGATTAATGAAAATTGTTGAGAATAATAAATTCTTTAGGTTTTTTATGTGTATTTATGTAAATATTCTTGCAGAAGTAATGGGTACTTTGTTATGGGATTTTAGGTAAACCATGCAGAACTATATGGTAAATGGTAATAATTTTGGCCAAAAAGCATCTGAGTCAGCAGGGGAGATGATCAGAAACATTACTTTGTGTTGGGCGAGAAACTTCCTTTCAAAGGACTTTCCTTGTACTGAGAGGACAGTACTGGTCAGCATACCTCTAATTTTACAAACAGTCTTGTGTACTTGTGAAAGAAAATAAGATTTGTGAACATAATCCAAATGATTTCATTGTCTCTGTACTTCAGTGTGTCTGTGACTGTCGACTAAACCAAAAACGTAGTCAGATGAGAACCTCCAGAGTTCATAAGCAAAATTAGATCTCACCCTGGTCCAGTCCTTCTCTGTATAAGGCCTCTCAAACCTTTGTAAGTGCTGATACAGGATGACTGTATCACTGATGTTTGAGACATATAAAAAGCTTAGCTCTAGCAGCATTTCAAACAAAAGCTGCCTCGAGGAGCTGTTCTCCACGGTAAGGTGGTGCCAGTGTGGGAGACCCAGAAATCATCCTGTGGGAACTGCTGTGTGCCCTCTTAGTCACAGTTAATGCTGGGCAAATACTATCAGTTGATGGAATGTGCCCCTTACAAGATGTAGTGAGCAAATCATGCTTTAATACAACTTAAAGTATTAAGATAAATCACAGGCAATTTAATGCCATTTTAGAGGCAACTCAAATGCGTTCTGCCACCTGGGTCTGTCACTTAGCATTGTAACATCCTGGTAGCAAAAGCACTGTGCTGAGAATTCAGTAATGGAAAACCAGTGGGTAAACAGAGCATAAAAACTGTATGGAAGAAGTCCTGGGAATATTGACTGTTAAGAATATTTTTAAAGATCTTATTTTGTCCATCTCTGAGCTGGGTTCATATAGGAATGACAGCTTGAGTAAATCCATCTTGAATCAAAAAATTTAACAGATCTAAATAAGAGGCATCTTCAGTTTCCACAAAGAAAGCATCTGTAGCTCATATTTTTTCACACTGAAAATAATGCTGCCTAGTTAGACTGGATTTCTTTTGCAACATTAGTCAGAAAATACTCTAGTGGCTAATGATGTGGGTTAGTGCTAGGATGGGTGATTTAGAAGCCATTAGCTTGTGCATTCCTGGTTGTCTTTTCATAATTTTTGTAATTCCTTATATTTAAAAATCTATCTGAAAATGGATAAAAAAAATTGAGATGATGTCCAGGTGTCCATTGCAGGAATGGAGATGTTAATCTTTCAAAGAGATAATTTTAGTTTAGTTTTGTGGGGTTTTTTCTTTTTTTTCCCCTGTTTTTCTCTGTGTGTTTTTATTCTTCAGCTCTTAGTTGTAGTCAATCCACGTCCTTTCTACCCCAGCCCCCAACTCCAACACTGAAACGGCTCAAGGTCAAGAATTTGGCTGTTAAAGGAAACTGTTTTGTTTTGCATTAAGATTAATGGAGCTTTAAACTAACTAGGAGGGAAGAATTGTTCTGCTGAAATTATTAAACACATCCACCCTTTTCAGCAGACAGGTTTTTGTCCTCAGTAGCGCTGGAAATAAGTTTTTAACGGATTGTACCAGCAGTAAGATACTCAGTGCAAGTGCATAATGCCATTTTAAAATGAAAGGTGAGATTGGATGTGTGTAAATGTGACAACCACAATTAAAACCTAATCCCTAGTAGTGCTCAGTAGGAGATAATTCAGTTAGAAGTAATCTAAAGTTTATACTCCTATGCCTTTTTTCTGTGTGTATGCTTTATATTTGATTGCTCTAACAATGAGATATTTGAAAATGTGAACCATAGTCACTATGATTTGGTGGAAACATGGAGAGAGAAGGGCCAACATGCAAGGAAGGGCCTCTGAGCCTTCCTTGTTGTCTATTAAAAAGACATAACGGTTCCCACCTTTTGCTCTAAACAACTTCAGGAATCCTTTTGGGAGCAATATGGGAGCTGCTTAAGTAATTCTGGAACAGAAAAATCTCAAAGTAAAAGTCAAGGAGGGGTGTTTTGTCAGCAGCATATTTTTCATATGTGATAACTTCTGATGCTTTTTATTCCCCATTGCCTTAGAGACACAGGTTGGTGGGCATTCTGTCTGGCTTATACAAGCCTTGAGAAGCATAACCAGCAACATGGTTCATGCCTTCTCTGTTTAATTCCGTGTACAGTACTGGAAGTAAAATATGGTATTGCCAGTCCGTTCTGGCTCAACCCTCTGTAACTTTGGCTGACTGCAACAGGCAATAACTTGCTAGTTTTCCTGATGAGTAGGAGTTCACTGCATGTGTGCTGACCACAGAAGCCTCCACTGTCATTTTTCACTGAGAGATTATGCAGTCCAGAGATGAAATGTTAATGTGTCAGCCAGATACTTCCAAATTCTTGAGGACTTTTTTAGTCAGCTCACTTGCATTTATTACTGGCTAAAGTATTAACAATATCCTCTGCTGTGCAGTACTTTGGAAGTATAATTACCTATTTTTGTTTTCTCCCTTTAGGACAGGTGATAACCTTAGTGAGTATAAGGCAAAGACCGACAGTTGGGGGTTTCTCCTGCACTGAAGTTTTCTAAGGAAAATAAATCAAATCTGAATTTGTACAGGAATGTTTGCCTTGCATTCCACACACTGAGTCAATTTATCTCAGGGGCTCTCTTTTTCCTCCTTCCCACCCTCTTTAAAGGCTTGGTGACTGGAAAAAAAAGGAGGGGTGTATGGTAGATTGTAAAAAGAGATTTTTGTAGCCAGTGGTGCCAGGAATCATCAAGGAATGCTTAAGTAGTGCCTCTTGTGACAGCATCCAGTCTATTGGAAAAGCATCATATGCCATCTGGCTTAGATTTTGACTTAATTAAATGCATGCAGCCGTCTTTAACAACCCGGCTAAGATTCAGCTGTCTTGATGTTTTGTAAAGAGCTAGAGTTCGGATTTTGTTGGGGAAGCTGCGATAGTCACCTGATTTATGTTGTTTAGTTCCCTTTCAGTGTGGTCCATGCAGTTTGCTGATATTTGAGTGACAATTCCGTTTAAATAAGCTCTTAAGACTTGCTGACTCTTAGAAGTCTAATTCAGTAGGGGTTTTCCACACTAGATTCTGAGATTTTTCTTAGAACTGCAGTTATTGTGGAATTTTTTAATAGTGAAAGGAGTTTCTTAAGTTCATCCAAGTCATTTGTCTGGGAAAAAGGCAAGCTGCTTTGTAAAAGTTTGGTTACTCCACCCAAAGACTCTATACCAATGGGATTTTAACTTTGTATGGGGAGGGGGGATAGGAGGAGAATGCTTTCTTTGCTGTTAGCCGGTTATTCTTAATGCAGAGAATAGCTAGGAACTACTTTTCATGGGCAAGCAAACTATCTTGCACTCATGAGAGCCTATCTTTTTAATTACCTGTTGTTTCATGTTGCATCTTCAACAACACCTTACCTACGTGGATAAAGGATGTTGAAAAAATTGCCGCAAATTTCTACCTGTGCAGTTGTAATTAAAAACCACACTTTTGTTGTTCTGAGTGCTAGGTATCTTCATTTTTGAGGTTTTATCACTTTGATCTTTAAAATGTAGGAAAAAAAATCAAGGGAAAACAAATGCACAGAAGTAGTATTTTTATTTAGCATCTAGGTGAGATGAGCAAAGACTCATTCAAATTGGCTTTTCATTTTTGCATAGAGTTTTATGAAGTTGACTAGTGATAATGGTCCAGTGTTAATTTAAAACAAGTCTTCTACTGTATTCCCAATACTCCTCAATGGTCAATTTTTATCTTTTTCATCTAGCTATCAAGGCTTACCCCATTTATTCCCTTTTTTTAATCACTGGAAGTGTTAGGTTCTTGAAAGGCCCTTCAGGAAGAGGGAGTCCTTTTAATAGTTCTATGTGCAGGCTTATCTAGCCGTTTTCTAGTTCTATATTGCAAGAAATGTTTTTGCTTTTTAATCTTTCTAGGTCTCTTATTTTTAGCAAGTTATCCTTGGCCCATTGCCACCCATTGTATGAATGGAATTCTACAGTTCTCATTATGAACATCAGTTTGCTTAGACCTCTTTAGCTGATTCACTAAGTACAATATCCAGATCCCTCCTGCTGTGTCATAACAGCTGTGCTGCAGGCTTGGGTTGGACATTCCCCCCTGCCCCCCCAGGCCCCCTAACCTATAACAGGCACTCTGGCCTGCTTGTTGAAGAAAGAAGCTTTAGGAGCTGCTTAGCTTACCTTCACATCTCCATTTCCCTGTACCCCATTCATGTTTGAAATCAGGATTAATGAAAAATTTGCTATTTTGATGGCCTTGGTGATTGGTTCACTATCTGTAGAAGAAAAATACCACGATGAGATAGCTGTCAAATTTCCTCATGCAATGCAGCTAAACAAGTCTTAAACCTGGCCTTGAGAGCCCTGTTCACAACAGTAAGGGACTACTGGACTTCTGCTTTCATACATGTTGAATTCTTTGCCTCTGTCTTCAGGTGGCTGAACGAGGTTGCAAATAACATTTCTTGCAAAGGAAGCACTTACCAGTGATAAGGAAGAACATCTTCCTTCTAATGTTAATCTGATTACTGCAGGACTAATTGCCTCAAAGTAGTTGAGAATCAAGGAGCTTTAATTTCCTATTGTCTGCCTGTACATGTAAGCATCAAGATAAGAAGAGACTATGCATTTTTAAAAGCTTGGATTGTTTGGAATTAATTTCTTAAAATCACATGCTAGTATGCATTGCTTGTGCATCGCTATTTATATTTACTGCTAAGTTAAATACTTGAGAAGCCCTCCCAAAGTTTGTTGTTGTTGGATATTAATTGATTGTCAGAGCACTAGTCTCTTTCCTTGCTGGGAATGCATTTAGATTGTTTTGCTTGTGTTTTAGTGGGAATGGTGCATAGTCTCTCTGGGCTTGAGGGTGACATTGAAGTGGTAGACATGCTCTTTTATCATTTTATGAAAGCATTTGTCTACATTTCTCTGGTTTTGGAGACATTTTAGAGGCGATGTAATATATGCAAACAATGTTGATAGTTTTACCTACCATGAAACAGGTAAGCAAGACAGTGTAAGATGGAGTGCTGGAAATAAATCCCCTTCAGGAAAGCTGTCTGATTGTTCTGCCTGTTTCCTCTGTGTCCACATTTGTTTGAAGGAGACTGTAAGATAGAAACTCGAGCCGGAATTAGGTTGGGATAAGACTAGAGGAAATGATTCAAGCTAGCAACTATTACTCAGTTGAATTGAAGTTGGCCACAAATTCCTTTGGCATCTCCTGTGAAGTGGGATTGTGGGGCATCCCTTGAAGACCCCAAAAAAACTAGAGAGATGCCTGAAAATGTAGCCAGGTCATGAGTCCCTGATCTGTATGTGCATCCATGCTTGGGAGCCCTTTCACAGCTGGTGGGGGTAGCAGAGGAAGCTTTGCAGTTGACTATACAGAAGATCTGACAGTTGAATCTTTTGACTGATTCGTGGCTCAGCTTTGGCGTTAAGTCAAGGTGGGTGTAAAGCAGCTGAAACCACCATTACTTGGAGTAAGACTCCCTCTCTGCTCTTCTATTTGTACATTGCTTTTGTATGACAGGTAGGGAGCTTACCTTCTCTAACCTGTTACAGAGTTATTTGTACTTCACCCACAGTTTTAATTTCAGTTTCATGCTTATTCTAAGGTGTAGCAAAAACGTTTGCTTGTATTGTACTTAGCTTGTAGTAGATGCTCCCTATGAAGGACTGAACCAGTGATTAGTGTTCGGATGAATCACAGTGCGTTTTCTTGTGCCCTTCAATTCTAATTTCTCTGGATGGAGAAACAGTCGCCTTAAACTATGTTGTTGTAGTGCATGGTAGACAGGTCTTGGTGCTTGACTGAGTGTCTAAAAAGACCCTGGTGCAAGCTTTTCACTGTTTGTATAGTTAACTGTGGGTCTGCATATCTTATCTTTGGCGGAACTGACTTTTGAACCTGAAGATACTTCTGCTGTTTCAGTTTGCTCCACTTGAGGTGTCTACAAGCACATGCATATAGTTTGAAATGGGGGAGAAGGGCCCCCCAGGTGAAGATATTCACATAAAGGTAATCTCCATGACCCCTTTGTATTTCTAATTGTGGAACAAACGCACACTTAGAGGAGGGAATTCTGTCCAAATAAACAATAGAAAAACATAAGGTCTCAAAGTTCAGGAGCCTGACCACTACAAAAAATAAGGAAGAGAAGAGCTATATAGCTTGACTTTTCTAGGATTATTGATCTACTTTCATCCAATGTAATTTGTCATGTGAAAATTTGAAGGACTTTGCATTGACTACAGTTTAAATTTTATTCAGAGCATCAGCACTGCATCTTGTTTTACAGCTGTACTTTGCACTAAGGAAAAATTTAACATCTTTTGTGTGGCACAATTTACTTGGTTGTGATTTTTAAATGTGCTAATTGGAAGACACAGGACACCTACCGAAAACTGGAAGTTAAACTTAGGTGGAGGTTGAAAACAGGAAAGAAAAAACCTTTTTTCTCTCTTCACCACCTTTTCACTTGGCTGCTGGAAAAGAAAGAGGGGGTCAGTGCTTTAATGAACAGCAAGGAAAGGTTTTTGAATAAGTTCTCAAATACTTATAATTTTCAAAGAAATATGCTTTTAGGTATGTTTTTGAAGTAGAATATTTTGAACAGCTTCAGTCCTATGTTTTCACAGTAGAGAATTTTAAGGACAGTAAAAGCAGATTTCAGATCTTTAGGGTTTTAATAAGCTTTTGATAAGGAGAGTATCTCTGTGAGAAGAATGAGTTTAAAGCAAGGAGGTCTTATTTCTTATTAAACGTTTGGAGATTTAGACTTTAGAGAAGAATGAGGCTTCTGTCCAGTGTGGCTAGCCCTTGAATTTTCTGGATTTTGTTGGTTGAAACCTGCCTTGTGACACATAGCATCTGTGAAGGTAGATTTGATCCTTGGGTGAAACAGAAGGTAGAGTGAACCATGCCACCTCCAGGATGCAGGTGCATTTGTTGTGGGCAGACAAGTCCTGTGGGGTTTAAGGTGTTCCTTACAGCACGGAGTACTACTCCAGCCCTTGCATCTTTCACAGGCTGTAATGCAGGCAGCTACAACATACAAACTATTTTTGTATTTACCAGGCAATGAGCACTGCGGAAACTGCAATCTCCTCTGAAACCATAGAGCATGTGTGCATATTTTGTGGGTAGGAATCTGGGCTGCAATCAGCTCCTTAAGTTATGTTACTCAGACGAGAAAGCAAAATATAGTACAGTGACAATAGTTGAGTGTGCATATAGTATATAGATCCCTTTTAAAATATGGGAGGGCTATGACCTCGCATTCCAGAGGAGATTAAGTAGAAAGCATCAGTAAAAGCCATCTGTAATCAGATTCTCTGCACAGTTTTTCCTTTAGTGCTTTTGATCTGAGATGAAGCCAGTGAGTGATGTGAAAGTTGCCTTAGCAGAGCATGAAACTTCTGAGATTCATGCATTTGGCACATGTTCAAATGGCTCTGTGTGGGGTCAGTTGTACTTCAACCTTGAGCTTTAGGCATGCTGCTGGAGAGTCCAAGCACATTTATTTGTCCTCCACTTTCCTCAGTTAATATATTCTGTCTTAAAAGTGAAAATATTTAACAGAATGACTTTTTTTCAGTTTTTACACAAGTCAGATGTTAAATGTCGTAATCCAGATAGCTTTTCTTCTTTTTTTAAACCACTTCCAAATTCAATCTAATATTTCAGTTTGGGAGCTGGCCAGAATTAGCTGAGGAGTTTCTTATCTAGCCTCGTCATTCTGCAAGCATTCCCTTAAAACTCTCCTTGAATCCAGAGAAATGAACTGGTAAAGTCTTGCTGTGTCTCAACTCTGCCTGCCCTGCATCTTGGCAAACTATGAATTTAATAGAAATGTGCTTTAGCATTACATATCTTGGCAATGATCCTACTTTGGTGTTGCTCAATGCAACAAAGAAATAGTAAATATATCACAGTATTGCTTTCATGCCAATTAAAGCAATAACTATTTAATATTTGTGGTCATGCCATGCTATGGGACATAGCTGGATATGATCATCTGCAGCAGTGTTGTTTGTTTATCCATATTGTGCAATCTATCCAACTTCTAAAAATAAAAGAAGAGATTTTGATTGGTGTTGTGTGGCATTTTCCCCGAGTCTAAAAGAAAGCCTGTTAAATATCAACATGTTTAGGCATTGGCCTAAAATAATTCCTTAATGCTCTCAAATGTTGCCAGTGTGTTCATTTAACAGAGAGGTGTTGTCTCTTCAGCCGCAGGACAGCTGCTGACAAGTACACCTTGCTTGACTTGGTTATTTTGCTTTCTTTCATTTTCCCCAGTTGATTAATTGATTTGGATTTTTTTTTTTTCTTGCTTGGCACAGTACTCAAGTACAATTGCTGTACAGTCACATTCATACTTTTGTTTTTTCATGCCACAAAAAGTGCTTTTTTTTCCTCTAAAGCGCCTTAAAATGCTCTTTTGCACTTCCCTGCCACTGACCAAGCAGACAGGCAGATTTTGAATGCTAGACTCTGTTATTTCGTCTCTTCCGTCTATCACTTTGTTTAGCCTCTGGGATGTGATCATTGGCAAACAATGCGTAGCCAGTACAAACTATTGTAAATTTGTCAATTGCAAACCAACAGAGAGAATACCTAACTCAAATTTTATACATGGTAATCTCCCCTCTTCCCTCCAGGACAAGCTGCATATTTGATAAGTTTAGGCAAAAAATATTTCAACACTATTAGCATTGCAATGCTGTAAATATTTCAGTGCAATTTATACTTGAGATACTTAGATAAAGGTAGTATTTAGTATGGTGCAGAGTAACAGTCCAGTGTAAAAACTTTGTTTGAAAGCACAGGGAAGGGTCTGTATTTTAGGGTGAAAGAGAAAAACTGTTACCTTTTATGTTCTTTAATTTTTCTACACTGTAGTTTCCTGATGTTAGAGCTGAGTGTTTCACCACAGGAATGGCTGGGGTGGGATGGTTGTGAGCGCCTTCAAGGAGGCACAAGGCTGTGTTTGGGACCACCTGCTCAGCACCGTGTCTGCACAAGCAGGAGCACCCATGTTCCTGTGGGACCTCAGGGCCGCTCAGAGCAGCCTCCCCTGCTGGCTCCCATGGGCTGGTGGCCAGGAGCTCTGGGACGGAGGTGACTGTGGTGAGGCCAGCAAACCTCACCATGGCCTCTCACTGGGGCGAGTTCAGCTTTGCTTTCTGGTCCAGTGCCAGGAGACTGCTTTGAGTTATGCATCGTCTGATGGAATTGCACTTTGTTTTTCTACCTTTGGTAGCAGGGCAACATAAAAGCAAAAGAAAATTAACAGGTAAGGGAATTTTTTTATTTAGCGTTATTTTTTCAGTTTTCTTTTTTTTTCCCTTGTTAAATTGAAAAACTAGCTTTTGGAACAGCTCATACAGTGTTGTAGGTTACGGGTGGAGCTACTCTGTGAAATTTCGGAAGCTGATTTAGGATGTTGGAGTTAAAGTAACTTCTTCTACTGTGTTCTTCAGAAAATTATGATGTTGCAAAATGAAGTTGCCTTAAAGGTGTTTTTTAAATGTATCATTCACTGTACTGAAAAGATCTGTAATGTTGAAATTGAATAAAAAGTGACTTTTCCTATTAGTTTTGTTTTGCATAGAATTTGAGTACATGCTGATAAATCTTATGTAAGGTTTTTTCATCAGCAAATGAGAGGCACTTTTTTTTACTTGTCTCTTATGGTAGAAGACTAATTTTCTAAATGCATGGGGTTTTTTTCTGGCCCTATGCTGCTTACATTTTAAATCCTTTTGACAAGCAGAGCAACTGTTGTGCTCCGTCTGCATATGTATAATTAAGAGGCTGATTATATTGCCTCCTAATTTAGATTATCATCCTGAAGAAAAAAATGTGTTCCGTCTGCAAAAGAAATGGTGAAAGGCAGAGGATGCAACGTAATACCAGCATGGAGGAAAGCATTACCAATTAATAACACTACCAGGAGAAGCAGTATTGTGTTCCTTATCACAAGACCATTTTTAAGTTGCACAATTTGTAAAAATCAGCCAATTTTTCCTTGCTTTCACTTGACAGACACTGTAAGAATCCTGAAAATTGGTTTAGGGTGAAATAGGCAACGTTTTTATTGAGGTTTGCGTCGTAATTTCCTGTTTGTGGAAAACTTGTTAAATTACATTTTTACAGCTTTAAGCCATTTTAGTGAGTACACTGTAGCATTATTAAGTACACTAACTCAGTAGTTTGTTCACTGTTTTGTGCTAAGCTCTTGGAAAATTGGTACTGAGGTAGCAAGATATAGTTGTGACACCAAATGATATAGCTGGCTCTGTGGCAGCACACTGTCTGGTCCTTTATCTTTTAGAAGATCACTGTAGAGAGCATAGCATGTCCAATAGAGTTTATGCTCTGTGTATACCTCTGGAGATTTGCTTACAGTGAAGTAATGAATGAGGAAAATTAGTAGCGTTTAATGCCACTGTGGTGGCTGTGCCAGGTAGCACTGAGAGGGCGAACTTCTAAAGCAGAGCGAATACTCTTTGTAGACTTCCTGTTTTGGTCCCGATAAGTTGCTAAACAACATAGTTGTGTATTGCACCCCAAAAGTGCTTCATTCACTTTTGTCGATAACAAAACTCTCCCAACCAATGTTCGGCCTCAGTGATAAATCAGCACTGCAGAATTAGTGTGTGGATATTTCTCTGGATATTTCTCACAGCCTTTAAACTTCGTGGAATAACCACCGTACCAAAAAAAGTTCTAAAATAGGAATGGTAAAACTGAAGTATTCAAAGGTTATTTACTAAAAAGACAGTACTTTCAGAAAATTCACTCAAATTTTGAAATAATCTTGAAATACACTTAATAATTATGGTAGATAACTGATAAAGGAAGGGAGGGGAAAGGAATTTGCATTTGTAATGAGAGCTATGATTATAAGACAGAAACTTGTGGTTTGGATAACCATATGGAAAATGAAGTGAAATTTTATCTGTAAACTTAAATTGGATTATGCCCAGCAAGAAAAAACCTATGACATATAATGGTTATGGATCTGCTGTAGCTCTGAAATCTTGTATGTAGCCAACCAGTCTCTCCAAGTAACTGGCTAATATTTCAAAGTAAGAAAATTCCTGCATATTCTGTACAGGAACATAAGCCAGTGGCTTAGAGAAGGAAGGAAGAGGTACTGTCTAGCAGATACCCCATGCTTGCTTTAACTGGTGGTGTCCATGCACTTGAGAGATCTTCATGAAATGTTTTTACTTAGAGTTACTTCACACAGCTCAGAAAATATGTGAACGCAGCAGGAGTCTCTGCAGCTTTCCTCAAATAATGAAATGGGAATTTTAGGTCTTTCACTGCCGAGTTATCTAACTTCCTGCACTTCAGTCTTACTCATGCTCTGGAAACTCCCTAATGTAAAAAACTGCGGTTCTTCCCTCTCTTGACTGGCTCAAGAGGTATCAACCTCAGCCCACATCAGCACAATATCACAGCTGCTAATATCTTGCTGCGTGGTGTGGACCCAGACCAACTTAAATAGACTATTGCTTAGCCCATCTCTGCCTTACTGTATCTTGGCAAGAAAAAATGTGCTGTTCTCCACAGTTCACTAGAAATTGAGAGTGTTGTTCAGCTTAGTGGGAGGAAGCTGAGAGTTTTGGGATGTGCTCCCAAAAGGCACATCTGCACTTCCATCGGATAAGAAAAATCCAAGAACACCAGTGCAACTTTTCTCCAAATTTGTATCAGCTGCTTGTCTTTCTGGTGTATCTGTGTAGTGCTTTTCAAGTGCTTGTGAAGGTACAGACCCTTGTTTCTGAAACATGAGATGAACACAAGCCATGGGAATTCGGGCTTCTCGTAGTGCTTAACTGCCCTTGAGGTAAAGAAACGAACAGCAACACAGGAAGTATAGGAGTAGCTGTCTAATAAAAACACAGTGGATTTGTACTGACTGACCTGCTTAATAAAAGGCTTACAGTACATTCTTAATTTCAGCAGTCCTTAATGATGATATTTACTAATAATACACTCTTCTAATAGTAAAAGCAAGCAATCAAAAGCAGAAGCTCCAAGTCTACACTTAGGAATACCATTTTTATTATATGTTAAAAGGAGAGTTGTAGTTATTAATAAAGATAACAAGATTCATCTTTTGCAGCTGAGATTGGACACATGCTTAAAAATAATTCATTAACTGGTCTTCAAGTCAATAGCTAGCTAAACAAAAAACTCCAGAGGTTTACAGATTGGTCATTACAGTGTCTGATGTTTAGGTCCTAGAGTAGCTATGCAGTTTATAGTAATTAAGTGCTTGAAATAGGTAATCCAGAAACCTCCCTGTTAAGCTGTTCAAAGAAGTATCCCAACATGAACATCTGTACAGAGAAACAGTTCAAATTCTCTGAGATTAATTCAAAGGGGAGAGTCAGGACTGCAGTAGCAAAGCAAATTTACAAACCTCAAGTTTAGGTTAAATGTCTGCTTCTTCCCCCCTCATCCCTTTATTTTTTCCTTCCTTTTTTTTTTTTGGAGATTGTGAATTACTCTCCTTTTAAAACAAAGCCAAACAAGGCAGCTGCAGAAGTGGTGTTTGCTCATCTTTTATGTTCTGCATGTCCAGAAAACAGGAGATGTTTTTTGGAGGTGATTTGACCTCCTGTCTGTGACTGGGAGACTGCCCTAACCACCACGTTGTGTGTTGGGACATGCAGTGCTCCTCAACCACTGTGTGGAAGCAATCCCAGACCAGTAGGGCTGGGGTGAGAGTACAAAGGGAATGTGATGTTTATTTTTTTTAAACACACAGGCATGCGCGCTTTTTTTTTTCTTTGTTGCAGACTGTGATTAGGATGCTTTTTGGAGAAGAGATAAATGGACAGTCTTAGGTAGAGGTTTCCATTTCCAGCATTTGTAATGAGGAACAAAATGTGTGCTAACACTTGTAGAAGCAATTGGTGATCCAGAATGGAGGCATGAGGCAAAGGTGCAGGCATCTTCAGGAACCGAAGTACTGCTAGAGCTACATGTCTCCAAATGTTGTTTTTAATAAAAAGTTTTCATCCTAATGATTGAGTTTATGATGCAACTAATGTAATGCTGATCATAGTCTGAGATGCATAACAAAATCTTCACCAGACACTAGAGTTTCCCAAATCACAAAATGTCGAATTATACTACAGAAGGCTGGCCAGCCTCTGACCCCAGAACAAATTATGCAGAAACAGAGTAGCCTGTTTAATTTAGAAAGCAGAAGGCTCTCCAGTTGCTACTTTAGCCAGACCTTCAACTTTATTTTACTATGATAAATAAAATTTTAGTAAAAGCTTTTCCTACAGTTTAGAGTGTGAAAATTAATGAATTTGGAGATAATTTAAATACAGTGCAAACAAATTTTTTCAGTATGCCACTGTTGTTGCATATTATGTAATATAGTATGTGATTTAAGTGTTTATCATTCAGAAGAGTAGATTGTTTCTCTGCTGTTTTTAGTGATTGATGCTTTTCTTGAGCTTAAGATGTAGCTAAATCTTGCAGTAATATTCCTACTTTGTAATTCAGTCTCAGCCTACAGCTCTTAAGCATAAAGCAAAATTCAGGGGTTTTGTCTAGGGGATTCTTTGCACTTCTACCCTTTAAAGAATCAGGTTTCTGCTCAGAATATGCTTTTGGGGAAAGGCAGGTTGTGGTGATGAGCTTGAGGAAAGAAAGGCAAGTTTTGAATGGAAGTACTGCTGACAGTGGGCAGGCTTTACAGAAGACTATGTTGCTTTTCTCTGGAGATGGTCATGAGAATATCCCTGTGGAAAATACTTAGGACTATCAAACAGTAGGTTAAAATACTGCTTTGTTCCCAGCTCTTGCATGCTTTGGTGTTAGGCTTTTAAGATGTGTCTTCTCTGAAAGGAAAGCAGCTGTTGCATGACATTCATAAATACACAGACGGGATCTTGTGGGTCCCACAAAATACTCAAATTCCTTAGCCCTGTTAGTGGCTTCTTTCAGAATGTCAATACAGGCAGTCTTTAAATGGTCTGTCAGTTATCAAGATGAGCAAGTTCAAAAATCTCCTGTGCAATGTGGTATTTGAACATTCAGCCTCCTTCCAACACTGACATCCTAAACGGTTGTGCTCAGGCATGAATTTTTCATTAGTGCGGTTGCATGCTGTCGGAATACATGCTCCCGAGAAGCGGTTCATGTTCGCTGGTATAGGCAGCAGTGGGAGACAATAAGCTCTGTATATGATGCTTGTGTGCACATGCAGTGGTCCCACTACCAATGTCAGAAAATAGAAGTGTAATTATAAATTTTTCGTTCGTGTTGTAAGAATTATTGTACAAACATTTTTTTCTCAAAATTCTACTCACTTGAATGAGTGCTGCACAGTGAAGTTGTGAATTGTGCTGCATGAGCAGGATGTGTCTTTTAATAAGTGCATCTGCACAGATGACAGATACTCTTGCCAAACAGAAATACAGATGTTTGTCAAACTGAGTAGTTTTGTCGTAATTAAATACACGTTTTTAATCGGGAAAAGCAGCTAATTGTGTGTGTAATGTTTTGATAGTCTTTATTTTTTTTGAGTCTTTGCAGTAATGTGCCTGCTCCTAGAGCTAATTAGGTCAGTAACATGTGTAATACAATAAAGCTTTTGAAAAAGAGCTGCAAATGAAAGCCAATTTGGAAAATGTCCATTTAGAGTAGTAAGCATACGCTAACTTCTGAATATAAGAATTCTCCAGTACGACAACACAATTTACAGTTAAATCCATGCAGCTTTTTGAAGCTTCTATTTGTGTAAATTTATAATCCATGGTGATTTTAGTGCATTAATTGATAATTCACAGCACAATCCTGTAATTTCCTAAGAAAAAATAACCTTTGTCATTGACCCAGTATAATTATCTTATTGGTTAATTGTGTCTCATTAATCCTAGGAAGAATTAGGCCTCTGAAATAGAGAAAAGGTAGCAGGATACTAACAGAGATGCCAAAAATGGTTGCATATCTAATTCAGATGGTAAATTTTTCATGAGGAAGGATTTTCTTCTAATGTTTTGCGATGATATAAAGTAATGAGGTTTTAAGGAATGGTATAGTGAATAATCTACACAAAATGAAGTATTTGAAATTACTGACATCTAGGCTTGTTTAGAAAAAAGGAAAATTTCTTTTAAAGAAAATGTTGGGTTTGCTGGGGGGGTGGGTTGTTAGCTTTTTTGTTGCTGGTGGTTTTGTTTGGTTGGTTTTGTTTTTTTGTTAGATCTAAAATACATGGTAGCAGAGTACCAATGGCTAGGGAGAAAAAGGCATGGCTGCCATACTGTGATTGATGCCTGGGGTGTAAATTGCTACAGATTAGCTCCTCTCCACAGAACTGAATTTTGCTTTTTTCAGGTTCCCAACTCAGAAGAGATTTAAGATGCTGGTGCTTAGCTCTACCTGCATGAATGTTTCACGCCCTGCTCTGCCAAGTATGTGCCCTGGGAAGGCAGATGAGTACTATTCCATCTTGTCAATAAACTGCATAAAACACTGGTGGTTTTTTATTGACATGCTCTTTTTATTACTGGAGCATCATGAGAGATTTACCTTGATTGTATTAGCAATCTGTCTTCAGAAAAGCAGCCCCCTGACTGCACCAGGCAGCTCAGATACTGCAAGCTGACAAAAGTGGACCTCATCAGGTTGAAACTGCCATACAGTCCTTTCCAACTTGCTTTGTGAACTGCATTTGGTAATTTTAGGAGCAATTGAATTGCAGTTTCTGTCCTAGAAAAATATATTCAATGCTGTATTTAGTGTTTGCTTCGTCTTTTCATGTTTAAGTTCTGGGTCAAAGTGGAGTGAGGGAAGCTCTTTTCCTTTACTGAGACAGTAATAAACAGGAATAGAAGAGAAACTAAGGGCAAGGTTACCCAGACCTGTTCTGTTTCTGTAATAGTGTGCCTTTTTGTTTTCTTGAGGGTCATCCCACTTACTTTCGAGATTTTATTGCTCTAAGAACAAAGAATTGAAATGGCATGCAGAGTGCACAGCAGAAATACAGCTTTCATACAGTGGGAGCAGACATCTGCATGTATTCAGTTTGAAGTACTACGTACTTAGAGTAAACGGGGTTGTGTAAATTATATAAAGGTGAATTAAGACAACTTTAGGTTTTGTTGACTATTTTAGCACTGTGGGGGGAGGAAGGAATAAATGCCTCTTCTTGTTTGACCTTGGCTTTAAGTATTTGAATTGTTGAGGAGCATGGTGGCAAAGGATGGCTTCAGTCTGTAATTTGGATGCTCTGTGAATGTACATATCAATTCTGAACAGAGATGAAAAGCTAATGTAAAGAACAAATTCTGTTGTTAAAGTTTAAAGCACTCAAATTTTAAGAGGAGCTTGACCCTTCTTTTGAAGTCTTTTGTTTGTTTTCTTTGCAGAGGAATGGGTGAGGGAATCAACAAATAAGACATGTTTTAAAATTCAGCACCTTACTGAGCCTCTTTTTTCTTTAAAGTTGAATAATATTGCAAAGCAGAGAAATCTTGCTGAAGAAATTGCTCTCAGTTATTATGAAAGCAGGTCATTCTTATTGTTTGCTAGATTTTTGTTTAGATGTGTAATGTTATGTTCTGTTCACTCCACTACATAGTAGTTGGTTCTTAAATACTTCTGCAGTAACTATTAAAAATAACTTTTACTTTTGGGATAAAATCACATTTTCGGGAGTTGTTAAGAATATTCTTACAAGAATTACTGAGAAATGTTATACTTTCTCACTGTCTGAAAAGTGAGCATTTGTGCTATGACAAAAATGGAAGATCCCAAACAGCAGCTGTGGTTAAAACCAAATACTGGTATGAGTTAGTCAAGATAAGCATTCTATTAAAAATGGGCTGTTCAAGAGAAAGTATTTAAAATGGCAACCTAACACTGTAGAATTCCTGTGGCTTTTGGCAGACTCATCACAGAGCTTCTTGAAACTAACAGGCAGTGAAGCACTCTTTCTGGCACTGGGTCTTAATCAGCGCTACCTGTGTCTAAAAGTGTAACTTTTCGGTTTGGGTTGTTTTGGTTTTTTTGAAATCACAGCGATCTGTAGACATAGGCATAGATGTAACTTTGTAAAAGGTCACATTTAGACTGATAGATGGAATGAAATAGGTTAAATTTATTTTTGGTAAGTATACTGTTGCCATCCACTAGGTCTGTTAATGTCTGTCTTTCAGGCATGGTGAAGTTCTTTACAAACAAAGTGCAAATTGATGAAACTGGTCTTTTCCTTTTTTAATTAATGCACAGTCCTATCTACACGATCATACAGACACATTCAGGGTAATTTTTAATTTGATTTGTCAGTAACTCCTACCTTTTCCCTAATTATGCAGTGGTTTTGCAGGCATTTGCATTGGATTGCATTCAGTCTGTTTTTGTCAAGGGTGCATTGGCAAACATGACATTATTTTCCTGGGATGGACAGGAAGGCAGAAAGATAAACCAGCATTGTTGAAAGCATATGATAGTTGCAAAGTAAAAAACCTTGAACCTTATGATCATAAAGATTACTTTGTCAGGTCATATTTTTCCTCTTGGAAGTCTGTTCCTGTTATCAGTTTGAATAGATAAAATACAAGTTGTTTCTAGGCATAACCTCTTTATAAGCCATTCTTATCATTGTTCATAGTAGCTGAAAGTACAAAAAAGTAAACCTATAAAAATGCTTAATGGTAACTGCACAGATTGCATATGTAAACAGACTATATATATAATCATCCATAAATAAACTTGGACATGTAAATATGGATAATCCAACCCTTTCAAACTTGTCTGGTAGGGGGTTTGTTAGAATAAGTAAACTGCGTATAGAGAAAGTAGTTCTCTTTTAGCCATCTGGCTATTTCTTTTCATAGCACAATTATTTACGCTATTCTTGTACAGATTATTTTGTCATTTGGAAGGAAAAGCAAAAAGATAGCAAAATATGTTTAAAAACAGTGTAAGGTATCTGACACTGCAGATGGGTTCCTCTGGGCTGGATGTGCCATTAGCTTCTGTAAAATCCAAAACCAAACTCATGGCTAAAAGTAAATGGGAGTTATTTCTCAGTAATTTTTGAATAAGTTGTGTACAGATGGTCTGAATAAATGCTGTACCAAACAGCAGTAGGAAGGTGTTTAGATGTTGGTGGTGCACTAGGGAAAAAAATCAAAACTTAAGCTTACGCTTTGCAAGTGTTATCTTGGTGTGAGGGAGGGATGGGATTGGAGTTGTTTCGTTTCAGGATCAACACTGCCAGCAGGCTTCTGCCATCACCCCTGCTTCCAGAATCTTTACTCACTTCAATCTTTTCTACTCTTGTCTTGTCCTTATTCTTACTCCAGGTAAGCTGGGTCTGTTTGGGCTTTGCTCTGGCCTGAGTGCCTGTTTAGGATTGTGGGAACTGTAAGAGCTAGGAAGCTTCCCTGATGGTTTTGTGCTGCCGTAGAGGGGCTCTTGCATAAAAAGATTACCAAAGACTACACTTTGTCTGTGTTTAGTTGCTCTGTAGAAATAAAACATATGCAGGTGTGCTGCTCTGGGTTATGTGCAAATATTATTTAGAAGTTGTAAAATGTGACTAGTTAAGTTTAGGTACTAATAGCAGAATAACAGCTAAGTTCTTGACACTCAGCAGCCCCACTTTTTTTTTTTTTTTTTTTTTTTTTTTTGCTACATTGGCTCTATGATTTCCAAACATCAAGGGCTTTTGGGTGTTTGTGGGATATGAGTTTTTGTTGGGGGTTTTCTTCTTATTATTTATTTCTAGTAGAAGCATTCAGCAGTGATGAAAAGTTTCCAACTTCTGTTGCTGAAACAATGGAATCACTTTGAAAAAAATGTTTAAAAATAAACATCTGTTGTTCAGTTTTTTAAAACCTACAAATCTACGTGAAGTTTCTCTTCCTGATACTTTTCATCTGGAAATTGTTATCATTAATTTCCTGGGGAAAAGCTTCATTAAATTTTTAACTTCAAGTACTTTAATTGGTCTGCAGTCCATAACAACCCTGTGATTTAAAGAAACAGATAATAACTGTAACCTCTTTAGAAATAGCAACTGATGATTTGTAATTGGAAAGATTTTCTCACAGGGTTGTGGTAGGTATTATTTTGAATGTAGGTTCAACTAAAATATTAATCAGTTTATGTATGAATTGTTGAAGAGGGAAGTGCTGGATGTTTTATTATACTTCTTAAACATTTCTGGCTTGAGGAACTTTGAAGGTAGGTTTCAGCCTGGAGTCAGTTTTTACAGCTGTAATAAATCCCCCCCAAAAATGGCCTGTTCTAGTGGAAGTGACGGCAGCCCTTAGTCAAAACAGTGGCATGGACACAATTATAAAAACAGAATAAATACTTAAAGAACTCTACCAACAGTTGGCTTTTCAAAATACTATGCTTTTTTTTTAAAGCAAAAAACAACGAAGAAAGGAAAAGATTGCTGGGCGAATATGCAAATATTTCAATACACTAAATAACAAGCAATTAGAAAGGGCTGTGATAGACTGTGTGCTATTACTGAACTCTACCCTTTAAAAAAATGTTTCCATTTTGATTTTTAAGAATCACTTGTTGACAGAAGGCAGGGCTCCTGCCAGCTCAAGATCTCTGCAGCACAATAGGGAACACTTTGAAAGAGCAGCTGGATGAGGGGGATTTCTCTGCCTGTTCAGTGGTTTTGTGACAGTGACCATGAACTGTTTCCCTCAGGTCTAGGGAAGAAAGAAACTGTTAGGGAAATACGTTGCCCTGGACTAAACATTCCTAAAACTTAATGCGGTTTGCTGTAATGTTTAAAGATAATGTCAGGAAGAGCAAGTATGGACAATGGCTGTGGGGTGTGAATTTATGATACCAGGCAAAAGGGAAGTTCTGGTTTCTGTGCTGAGTTAGTGTCACCAAATGCAGCAGACACCCATCTGCCTGATCAAAGTGCAGTAATTGTCAAGTTAATAATATTGGATAGTATTGCATAGGCCCAGAGTTTGCAAGTTGGTAGCCCATCATTAAGTTTTGTTTTCTTTATATGGTGGTGTTTAAAGTTTGTGTTGGGTAGTTAATGCTGATTGTTTAAGCTGCAGTCTGTGGGAGGAGGTGGTTCAGGGTTACAGGTACCCTCCATTAGCGTGAAGCTTTGTGTGGAATTCCTTGCACTGTTGCAGCCATGCTGCATTGTTTTGGGCCTTGTTTCCATATATGCTTCTGAGCCAATTTGTAAAACGGAGCTGGAGCTTCTTGCCTGGCAGGTGTCCTTCCAGCAGTCTCTTTCAAAGTCCAGGTAGAGTGGGAGAGAAAAGATGTGTAGGAATGTAAAGTCAAATGCATTAGTATTGCCCAGCTTCTAGTGTATGCATGCCTTTGTGTGATGCCTTGCATATACACACCCATTGTCTTTGGACCAGTTAGGTCCTGTTGCAGTTTGCACCCCTCTTTTATCCTGCCTTAGTCTGAGCTATGAGTGTTGCTGGTGAATGCAGCCCTTGCCGCTCAAGAATGCATTTGCAGAATGTATAGCTGGAATTAGGTCGGTTGTGTTACTTTAGGTTGTTTCTGTTACTTTTCTGTTCATTCCTCAAAGTTACACAAATGCCAGGCTTGAACTGTAGAGGTTTTTCTCCTTTGTTTAACTCTTTGCACATCAAAATAATTGATACTTTCCACATTTTATTTGTTCTGAAGATCATCTACAAAGATGGTTAGGTTTGTGGAAAAACTGTATTAGATGATACTCATAATACAAACCACGGAAACATTTCTTGGCTGTACAAGAAATGAATTATGATAAAATAGTTTATCACAGCTGATAGCAGAATGCTGATAAGTGGTGGTGTTTTTTCCTGTGTTTGTCTGTGGGTTTGGGTTTCCATGCTGTCTCCCACCCTGTCCAAAGAGAGCATGGACAAGAATCTGTTGGCTTTGTAAACAAAACTAGATCTCTCATATGACACAGCGTTTCCCCAACCTGTCTCCTGCTTGTTTATACAGGTGCCTATAGAGGAATGTGGGTATTTTAAGTAAAGCATCAGACCTGATAAACACAGAAGTGAAGGGGTCACATGCTAGAATTGCTCCCCATCTATACTGCAGCAATTCAAAGCTGGAAAGATAGGCCATTATTTCCCCCTTTCTGTTTATTACCAACAGGGGGAATAGAGACTTGTAAGTATTCTTTGAATGTGTTCGTGTATCTAGCCGTTAGACATTTTCTCCATGGCGTAGGTCTTCCCATGTTTCAAGGCTGTATCTTCTTTTTACAGGAAGAATTTCACATCCTAGATTTACATGTGTGTTGTTTTTTCAATAATTTTAAAAAAAATCCTCATATCAACATTTTTAATCAGTGTCTTCCTGTTTTGTGGATGTGATACAAGCGAAATAAATTTGGGAAGATGTGACAATTAATTTAGATACTGTTATGATGGCAAAGTCTGCGCTCACAATCCTCGCAGATGCACAAAAGTTTGCTTTTGCTCTTGGCTGTAGGGAGGTCATCAGGGACAGCAGGGTGAGAGATGAAAACTGTCTAAGCAGATGCTTTCGGTCAACAAACATCTTTTTCATGTCCTTTTGAAAACACTTTTTTTGGTAGCATACCAACATCACTGCTAAGGATAGGAAGTCAACATGTTTGCACTTGTTAATTTAGCACAGTATGAGGGTATGATTGTTTAGTACATAACAAAAGCATGGTTTGAGGGCATTTCTAGAACCCTTGCTCATTCAAGATAAGCTGTGTAACTATATGTTTGTTGAAGGCTTATGTCTGTTATTTATAAGAAAATAAGGTGTCGATTGTTTTTCTTCTATGTCTTTTGTTTCCTGCTATTGCTATAAAAATGTTAAGATGTGTGTGCTTACGGGAGTTCAGTTCCTGCTGGGTTACGTCCAGTCGTATCTGCCGGCTGACAGGGGTTGAGGCAGACCTCTTCTTACTGACTGTTCTTGAAAGGCTTCATCTTAAAACCTCCCTCTGCATTTTCAAGGCTTTATTTTCAGCTATTGATCTAGTTTTTCTATACACCTGAAATCCTAAAAGAAATCAGTTCTAGGTAGGTAAGTAATACAGGCTTCAGTCTTAAAAATTGGGCTTAAATCCTGAACACAGCATAGTACAGCTGACTCTGAAGATAGTGAGTGAAATACATTCATGGTTGAGGTGTGACAAATACTGACATTTTTGAGTGTATTTGCTAGTTCTAAAATGTTTATGTATTTTGGTTGGTATTTACACTTCTAGTTAAGTCCTGATGAGGTGTAAAGTTACTCAGTGGGTGAATAAATAAAGACAATAAAACTAGTAAACAGAAGAAGAGAAAACCTGAAGTAGCAGCTGGAATGGCATTGTCCAGTTTGCACAAAGAAGGCAGGGTGATATAGCAACATATTAGAAGAGGCCTTTTCCTCATGGATATTTCTGGCTGTGTTTCTTTATATGTGTGCAAAGCCTAATGTTTTTAGTTGTTATGACTAAAGGAAGGACTTCTGGTGTAACAGAAGAAATTGTATTTTTCCTGTCTAACTTTCCCATTTCCACTTAAAAGTGTATTGTCAAGTGGAATCATATCTGTACAGCCATTTGGGGATCTGAGCATGAAAGGTTTATGTTTAAATTTATTCAGCTTGAAAAGACTTCTGCTGTGAATGGATGTGTAGTTTTTATTCTCCCTACCTGCAGGTGGTCTGAAGACAAGATCTTAAAGTCACTTGGAAGTTTCATGCGGATGGCTTCAGCTTTGTGTTTAGGTTTTGATTTTTTGAATACTTTTTGAGGTTTTTTGATTAATGTTGTTTTGGACAGCCAGAGTCTCTTTGGAAAGCTTGCTTTGTGTGGAACGTGTAGTTTCCCTGCTGAAATTAAAACTCAGAGGGGGTAACTGAATACTCCCTGCTGTCAGTGCATTGCCAGCCTGAAGAAAAAACAAACACGCTTACTGAGAACAATGAACATTCCTTCAAACCCTAGGAGACAGATTTCCCGCCTGCCTCCCCCCCCCCCCTTTTTTTTTTTAATACAGACAAAAAAAAGATCCTGTTAAGGTGTTTTGGGGCCCAGGGGTGTCTTAGCCTTGTCATTATGTTTGGGTGCCTTGCTTGGGGCATAAGGGCTGCAAATGGTTGGCATCTACATTTGGAATTTAAAGTGTGTCCTCCAAGATACTTTCCCTCTCTGCCTCCTGCCATGCTTGTCCTGTCCCATCCCCGCCTCCCCCCCCTTGACCTTCCCCCTACAATTCTAGTGATTTAACCCTCTTTTTCCTTAATGTTTTTTGTGCCACTTTTCTAACCTGTTTGGCTTCAGATACAGGTCCCAGGCTGCCTGTTCTCTTGTTCTGCTCAGCCTGATTTCAGTGTCCCTTATATGGCAGATGCTCTATACTTGACACCTCTGAACTGAAATCTTTACTTACATATAAGCAATTTCCACTGCTACTTCCTTGTTTCCAACATAAATTAAGATTTGCAGTGATATTTTAGTGTTCTGGTAAATTCTTGATGTTCAGAGGATATGTGAGCAGGTCAGAAGACAGGTCATAACTTGAAAACTAGATATATGGGGATGTAGAAACTTGCTCTGTCTTTAATTATCTGGGGTTTTTTTTAAGATAAGAAGTTATGGAAATAAAGTTTCTTGATTACTATTAATAAGTGTTTTAGAATGGTATATAAGATTAAGCATTTTTCATAGTATTTTTTGGCTTAGGTTTACAGGCCTGAAAATTTTTAAGAACATCTATCATGAACTTGCATAAAGAGAGCTTTTATATGCCTGCAATGAGATTGAGTGCTCTATGAGATCATCCTAAAGTACTTTCATCAAGAGATATTGCTTTTTTTATTAGGTTATTTAATTTATATTTTTGTTGCTGGACTCTTTCTAAAACCTGTACTGTGAGCTTCAAAATTCGTGAGGTTACTTTCCTCTGGATTTATCTCATTGCTGATTGACTTTGGTGCCTCAGAAGATGGCAGTTCTTTATGAAGCTTTCTGCAGTTAGGGTGATTACAAGGAATTACTCTTTGTAAATTTGCTGGCGTTTAATATTGTGGGACTCAGATACTGTAGTCAATGTAAAATATAATGAAGACATAAATGAAAGTCTTTGCTTTGAAGACAAAGTGTCAAATATACAGGAAGATGTGGGATATGGATTATGAGCAAGTAGAGGAGGAATAAAGTTAAATACATAGGTCATTAAGCCAAGCAACTGAGAAGCCAGAGGCTGTGTTGACAGCAAAGGGGATAGGAAGAAACTAGAAAGCCAAGAGATTGAATTGCAAAGTGTTCAATACCTACAGCTGTACTTAGAATCATAGACTTGTTTAGTTTGGAAAACAGCTTTAGGATCACAGAATCTGGTTGTTAACCTAGCACTGCCCAGTCCACCACTAAACCGTGTGCCCCATCTTGGTCCCCACACATCCAATGAAGGATAAAGATTTTCCATAGCCCTCCTTTGCTTGCTAATGTATTTATGAAAATATTTTTATTGTCTTTTATAGCAGTAGCCAGATTAAGTTCTATCTGGGCTTTGGGCCTTCTAATTTTCTCCTTGCATAACCTCATAACATCCTTGTAATCATCGTTTGAAATCAGTTCAAACTGTTGATACTTGTTAATCTGTCTGATCAAGCTTTTGAGATCTGTTTTAAATTTTGAAAATGGGTAACTTGTAATGTGGGGTTTTTTGACTTAGGGTGGGAATTGCAAAAGCCTGACTCTTTATCTTGTGTTTTTGTCACATGTTATGAGCAATTGTATAAAAATTTAATGCATTCAAGAGATGCCTGTGGCAGCAAAATAATCTTCCAGTGAATTTCTCTTAGTATCACTGTGTTTTTAAGACAGAGCTGTTAATTAGCTGTATGGATGGTAAATTCTCCTAAATGTTATGTTTCTGATGAAAATACCTTTGTTTTCTAGACCAGCTTGTTAAGCAATATTTTGGGATTTCATTGCCGTGCCAGATTTTTTTGAGCTGGCTGTGTGTTAATGTTATTGACAAAATGGTTAATATTACTGGTTACCTTCTCTAGGGAACCATATTTTAAGATGCCGGCCCGAAACTCTATTTGCAAGTATGACTGCGCATTCAGTATTGAGCTGAGGTCAAGATGACAGATGCTTTTCACAGAATCACTGAATGGGACAAGTTGGAAGGGATCCACAGTGGATCATCTGGTCCAGCCTCCCTGCTCAAGCAGGGTCATCCCAGAGCACAGATTTGCATCCAGACAGTTCTTGAATATCTCCAGTGAAGGGAGACTCCACAACCTCTCTGGGCAGTCTGTTCCAGTGCATGCACAGCAAAGAAGTTTTCCTTATATTCCCAAATTTCCCTCAAGCTTTCTAGCTTTCTCAGGAAGTCTCCTCTCTTTTATTTATTTCCCATTCTAATTGTCTCTGTATAATTACTATTTCTTTATAGTGATTTTTACTGTGCCTTCTTAATTATGTTAAGCTCTTAATTACTGTATTAATTTTTGTTGAAGCCAGTATTAAAAGCTCATTAGCTTATTTTAAAGGTGTCACTGTGCAACCTATATAATTCTATCATTTGTTACATGGTTTTATTTTTTTTTTTCCCAGATAGAAGATGGGAGCAAAGCTGCAGCTGTGGACAAGTTACTGGCTGGGGATGAAATTGTTGGCATCAATGATGTGGGCCTGTCTGGCTTCCGACAAGAAGCAATCTGTCTGGTGAAAGGTTCACACAAGACGCTAAAGCTTGTAGTAAAAAGGTAAGCTTGTCTTTAGCTGGAAAACCAAATGTGTTTTAGTCTATAAGCTAGTGGGCAACTAAATTTGCCAAGATTTGGCAAGTTAATGACTTTCATTCAGTGTTATTAATGTGCATATTATGTGGTGTTAACCTCCTCCTTGAACACAGACCCTTTATGGAAGAAGATGGAGAGAGGCAGCCTATTGATCGGAGCAGGACGCGAGGCAATATATTCTGTGAATGCTGTTGTGATGGATGAGTCAGGACACTGTCTCTGTCCTCCTGAAGTGCAGTGCCCAAAGCAGGCTGTCAGCCCTGCTTCCCTGCCTTTGGTGTGTTGACATGGCCAGTGCTCTTTAGCGCATATGCTGTGCGGGCCAGTTGTGGTGTCAGGAGCAGGTTACATGAGAGGCTTTTGGAAAAGCATTTTCCCACTCTGAAAGTATTTATGTCTCAAGCATTTCATAAGTGGTTTGCGTGAAGAGTCCTTTCAGTTATTAGTGGAGGGGAAAAGTGAAGCAGTTTATCAGAACACGTTCATGGTATGAAAACTTCTTGTTTTGTCATTTCGACTTGCGACTTTTAAGTTCACGCTATTTTTGCTAACTTGAGTTAAAAATAATTTTCATGAGGTATTTTTGACAGAAGTGAACTGTTGTTAAAGTAGGTTAAATCTTGTAATTTCTGAAAAAATTCCAATCAAGAAATCTGAACAACATGATCTTTTGTGGTAATTTCCTACTCTGGTGTATCAGAACTTTCAAAATAATTACTCTTACCAAATTATACCAGCCAGTCTTTCACATGAGAATTTGTTAGAATCAAAAAAGAATTTTGATGCCATATAAGAAATGCCAAGAATTTGAGCTTGACAGGTATGATGATCTGTAAATATTGTGACTGTTTGAGGCTGTCTTAAATGAGGACAATCTTTTGTGAAATAGCACTGACAGGTAGGACATCACAGTGCTAGACAAAGATAGGTAAGAGAGGTGTACAAAAACGTGCTTTTCACCTTCTGTTTTAGAAGGTATTTTTGATAGAAGGAACTATGGGAACCTGGAGCTCTTTCACAGCTGATAGTTTATATCCTCAACAATAGCTACTTCTGGAAGCTCTTACCAAATTTTTGCAGCATTGAAGCTAATAAATGCAAAATAAAATACATTCACAACTACCATAAATCATGTTGATGTTCAGCAGTTCGAACTTGCACTGGCTATTTCAGTAAAAGCACTTCTGTTAGCAGAAGTTACATCAGCTGTTCCAGTCAGAGAAAGGGGGAACTTCAGGGTTGAGAAGTTTTATAGACACTGAAGAATCTGCCAAGACAGCAAGTCTTAATTACCAGGAAATGCTTCAGAGCAAGTAGAAAGATTCCCTCTTTCTTGGTGCTTTTCAATTTTATGACAGTAATTTGCTCAGAATCTGTGAATTCTGATCTATCTTTGGAAATGGCAGAAGGCTTGGTGCAGAAATACTCTCATGAGAGACACAGCTATGTCATTCTTGTTACTCATACCTCATCGCTCTCTACAAGTATCTGAAAGGAGGTTGCAGTGAGGTAGGGGCCATTCTCTTCTACTCTGACCGCACTTAGAAGACAAGAGGAAATGGCCTTAAACTGGGAGATTCAGATTAGATACTAGAAAATAATTTTTTACTGTTAGGGTGGCCAGGCATTGGAATAGGTTGCCCAGGGGGGTGGTGGAGTCGCCACCCCTGTAGGTGTTCAAGATGCCTGGAGCTGATGTTGGGTTTTGTGGTTTAAGGGTTCCCATGGTAGTGCTGGGTGGACAGTTGAACTGGATCTTTTAAAGGTCTCTTCCAACCTTGACGATTCTATGATTCACTTCATGTGTGTGATTTTGGAGAACTTTCCTACAGATAGTCAAGTGCTGATTTGCTGCTGGGGATTTGTGGCCATTCTCTGCAGGCAGCAAAGCCCCATTGCTATGTGTGCCCTTGAGCACTCTGGTGCAAAACTGATGGATTTTCATCAGTCCTTTATCATCCCTCCCCTTTTTCCTTCCCTAGCTTATGTGCTACAGGCGAAAACAAGCTAGCTGTTCTGGCCAAGACGCTGAAACAGTGGCTGTTGTTAGAGAAAACATTTTTGTCTGAAATTGATTAAGAGCTTCCATAGCGCCCAAAAGAGGCACTAGCCCTTTGGGTCATTGACAAGCCTGCATAATATTAGATAAAATTTCATAAAACTTACTGAATGAAACTAGCTGGGGCTTTTGTCTGTGGTTTTTCAACTTCGCTCTTTCCTTGGAAAGTTGCCTTAGGACATCAGTCCTTTGACAGTCAGAAACCTTTTAACTTCCAGTCTCATTTTATTCTCGGCCAGCTTGTTCTCATGCACTGCTGTTGCTGTGCTGAAATAGCTTTTCTTTTCCTGTTGAAAGTTCAAATGATGCAGGTTCTTGTAAAAGCCTTGTTGCATGCTTTCTTTCAGAAGTTACGGTTTGAACAACAGTATTTTGTTTTGTTTGCCCTAAATCTTAAGCTGAATTTTTATGAGTGCTTTAAACAGCTGTGTTTTTAACCAAACCAGTTGTTTAGTCTTTGTGTGAGTGATCCTGCAGGTCTGGATTGAATTGGATCAGGGAACTGATCTGACTACAAAATTACTTGAGTAAGTAGGGGTTCAGCTGGGTAAGACCACCACTTCTCAGAGGTCATCTGCACTTCAATCAATTACAGCAATCTTGAAATGGCAGTTTTAGCATTTTTAGACTATTTCAATCTTCAGACCCACACTTACTGTTCCCAGAGGAGACTGTGGGGATAGTCCCACAAAATTCCCTTTCATTGAATTACGTATAAGATGATGTATTGATCTGCATGTCATCATAGCATCTTCTTGTCTGCTTGCCCTGTGTCCTTTGTCTACCACTGTGATGTCTGTCTGTAGCATTGATTTAACATTTTATTCCCTGTGGGCATCAGTGCAATAATCTGAAGCACAAAATAGACAGTTTGAAGTTCAACTCAATCCTTAAGCTTAAGAAAATCTTTGTTTTAATCATGTTGTTCTTGTTATCTGTGAGAGTTAATGTGGATAGCCAAGATCTACATTTTGTGTGGAAAACATTTTTCCCTGGGGTCATTTGTACTATCTATTTGTAGACTGATCCAGAAGTGAAAATCTAACTTTTAAAAATCTATTATGTTATGTAAAAATTACTTCTTAACAAAATTCTGGAAAGTAGAGAACTTCCTTGCAATTAATGTCAGTATAATTAATCAAGGAAAATCGGAGTTTGTCACCGCTGAGAAGTGCGTCCATGTGAAATTTCTTCTCAAAGCAGTAGAGCCACAGCCTGATCCTATATTGATCTAAATGTACGTAGGAAACAGTAGGACATGCTATTGTCTGTTTAGAAGTCTAATGTACCTACAGCGAAGACCAAGGGAAAATGTTTTAGTGAGAGTAATGTGTTTCATTCACAACAATTATTTTGTGTCTGGGACAAAGGTTTCTTAAGGTGCTCATGTTGTTCTCCAGTGGTAGCTGGCTTCCACAAAATTATATTTACCTGCTATTTTTAAAGAATATGATGCTTGACTCAGGGAAGATAACATTGGTTTCTAAATAAAAGTGTCTACAGTACCAATACTTGGCATAAATGTGTTGACTATCAGCATACATACTTTGCTGTGTTTTCTGGAAACACTGCATAGTTGTGGTCTAAACCAAATCAGGGCTATGCAACTGGCTCAACAACAAACATGATGTTTAAGTAGTTCACATATATTGACGGTTGAAGAAGCACAGTGTACTTTTGGTCCTGGATTAAAATAGGACTCAGGAGGCTTAATGTTATTTTCTCAAGTGGATTTGTAGAAACAATACACCTTAATTGCGTGCTAGTTCTTCAGTGTAGTACTGGGTAATTTCTTGTGTAGATTCCTTTCTTAGGAAAATGGAAAGTAAACTGTGCTTAGGACATTTCTTACAGGAATTACATGTGAATTTCTTTTGTTTGGAAACTGCATATCTGTATACAAATGAAATTGGTCTGAGTGTTGATGTTTAGGTGATTGCCATATTCTGTGTAATTTAATTATTTTGCATATACTTCTAACTTAAATTGCTTTATACTTACTACATACCATCTTCATTCCTTTGTATATACTAGACATAAGCATATATCACAAATTCATAGTAAGAGTAATTTTTCACTATGCATTCATGAGACGCATTAAACTGTTAAAAACTGGCACATTGGTGAGGCTTTCATGTGTGATTTATTAAAGGCAGGGTGAGATTTTAACCTCTGGGAGTCACCCTAAGAAGTTATATGTGTTGTCCTCTTGACTGCTTGAGTTGTCTGTCAAGGGCAGTCAAAATGGGCAGGCGAGGGAAGGAGCAGCCTCTTTTCCACAGGGTCTGCCAGTGATGAGAAGCTGGACTTTGTTTATTGGCCAACTCTTCAGGTACTGCCAGTGACTCAGAACAAGCTTTAAAGTTCTGGAGTTTAGCCACATTGTGTACACATGAGGGCTTGTTGGATTTTTTTCTGTTCTACAGCATTTTGGTGTTGTGCCTTCATGTTGCCAAAGTGCAAGCTCTTTTTGCAATGCTGAAGAAGTCCATTGTTAAAGGAGAGGGAAAGAGAGTGGGAGCAAACACACTTGTTATTAGAAGCGTATTGTGAATACTGGCACTACTGTGCAAAATCCTAACCAGGGAAGTGATTTCCATGATACTTGTGCTATGAACACCTGGACATGGAAATTTAGGGTTATCTTGGTTTGCATGGCACTTCATGAAGACAGCCAACTCCTAATTAAAGCACAGAAGAAGGAATTTTTAATGAATGTCTTGAGGGCTCCAAGATTGTACAATATGGTTTCAGACACCTGAGACCTGAGCAGGTATCTATGAATAAAAATCTTGACAGTCATTTACAACGTTCAGATGGGAGATCACTGAAATTTGTCACATTCTGAGCAGAAACTTGCTGAACATTACCAATGACCTTTCTGTAGTGGGTTTTGTGTAACTTAGCAAGGAGATTTAGTCTTACCTATTTATGATCTGTGTAGCAGCTCACTGTGTACTTCATGGCTCCTTGTGGCTGCAGAAATACTCTGTGAAACTTGACAATATCAGTTTGTGAGATGACTTGGAAAATTGAGGGGTTTTTTTTTTCTGTACAATTATAAGATACAGATGGGGGCTCTGAATTCTGTCTCTCACCTGTGTTTAGCCTTGATAGCTCTACTTTCATAAATACCAAAATGGTATGGGAAACAATCTGAAAAATTACATGTATTTTTCTACTTTTAATCATATTGTATTTTGCCCATGGTTATTGTTAAGCATTGCTCAATAAGCCAAATGCACTTGTGAAGAACCACTGTTGAGTACAAGTGAAATCTATTTTGTCTTTCAATTAGATTTCATTCCTTCTGGAACCAGGGTTTGTTATGGCAAAACAAGTAACAGCGGTTTCTCTCTTGCTACCCTGTAGCCATAATTCCTCCTTTTTGATGATTGACCTTGGCCTTAACTGACCAAGAATGGACTTTTTTTTTAAATTATTTTTTAAAAATTCCTCTATTTTCAACCAGAATTTGGAAATATGTAGGAAACTGTAGTAGGGCTTTCTGTGGCTGTATCTGCATACATGTACCATTGCTGTAAGAAGTAGGCAGGTGTGATAGCCCCTTGCTACCTGTGTTTCTTGAAACTGACAGCTATGGAACAGGATATGCTGGTGCAGATCTTTGGGAGTGGGTATTTCTAACAGATGCACACAGCTTTCAGGTTCAAGGCATGAAAATTTCTGTGTGACTGCAGTTGGTGGAAGGGCTGGGCTCTTTTCAACTCCTACTTTGCAAATTCATTTGAGAAGTAGGTTAATATATTGCTGTGGGTCCCCTTTCTTGCTCTAAGCAGGATGGCCAGGTGTAAATGTGTGCCAGGGATGCACATATACACTGCTCCCAGCCAGGTCTGGTGATGGAGAGGGGAACAAGTCACGTGTTTCAGGATATGCGACAGGGCATGACCAGGCTAGGGCGCCTCTTTTTCTCCTTTGCTGCTGCCAGTGAGCTACTATGGCTCACAGTGGGGTGGCAGGAACCAAATAAGCACAAATATGGCACATCATGTGAACTCTACAGCACCTACAGGCCCAGCTCAGGAGAACCTTGGGTTGGATGTCCTGTGCTTTAAGGAATGCCTAGCAGGATCTTTCTATGAAGAGTGTTTAATGGAGCATCTGCCAGATAAACCACTCTGTACACACATGCTCAGTGGGGACACAAAGAGTAGGCCAGCCCATGTGGAGGTCACCTCCTGTTCCAGTTTCCTGTCCACCTTCTCCATGGGCAAACCCAAGGCTGGCTGGGCCTCCACTGTGCTCCTCATCCTTCAGCTGTGTGATCCTGCACTACTGATGGAAGGGGAATGGACATGACAAAAGGAGGAGCACATGTAGAGGGATTCCTTATGGAACAGGGGCATATGATACCCCTGGAAAGACTGGACAACCCGGGGTTGCGGAGGAAAAGCCCCTGAACAGGCCCCTGGCTGCAGGCAGGCCTGGAAAGCACCTGGCTGCAGGCAGCCCTGAAAGTCCTTGGCAAAGTTTTACACTGGTCGGCTCCCCTGCTGATTAGAGGCCGTCTAGGGGGACTGGGCATGAATCTTTGCAAAAGTAGATATAAGCTTTCATAGTTGAACAATAAAGGGAGAATGATGCTCAAATCGTATCAGTGTACGTGTCATTACTCTGGCCAGCTCTCCAGACTCGGTCCCTATCAAGCACACACTTCCATCTTTTCAGCAAATTATACCTTAGAAGAGCCCTGATGAGGACCATTTTCCCTGGTTGCATCACAGTCACTTAACCCAACACATTAATGGTGTGAATCCACATTCCCTTTGCTGTAACCCTAGCAATACCACCCAGGTGTTTGGATGTTTCCCATGCCAACTGCTTTTTCACTGGGGTGTACATCTAAAAAGCACTTTCATGTCTTAATTTTCTGCCCACCTCACCTGTTTCTTGGTTGCATTAACATGATCTGTATGTAACATGCTGTTAGTGACACACTGATGGGTGCTTGAGGTGATCATAACCTTTAGTTCCTCCAGTTGGCGGTGTATTGTCCCTGGTTTCAAAGAGCAAATTGTTGTCTTGTGATTTTGGATGTTCGTCTTACACAGCTGTCAGGCTTCTCTCAAATACAGATGTCATGAATGATATGTTTTCATTTTGTGACAACTTTCATAATTTATTTCTTTGCAAATCTAAAAAATCTGCCCTGTAAAGCTTAAATAACAGCCAAAATTGCAACAGATGTCACAATATTTTACCGAGTCAACTCTGTTAGGGCAATATTTGGGCTACTAGGAAGGCCATAGACATTTCTGTGTAGGTAAAAGGAATATTCTATAATTTGAATATGCTTATTCAAAAGGTTACTTGTGGCAGTGCTATTCAGTTTTTAAAGTAATTACCAAAATTGGGCAACATGGCTTTTTTTGTGGAATGGGATATCCATGAAACAGTAACAACCTGTGAATCATGACTGGCTTTTAGTTGTGGTTTTTTTCCTTCAATCATGCATGCACTTGTCCAAATGGTTAATTTTGAGCGTGAGTAGTCTCATCCAATTTAGTAAGAGCACTCACATGACTGAAAATAAAAAAGTATACAAGTGCTTACAGGATCTAACCATAGCTTTTTACGAGGTCATTCTGGAGTTATTCTGAAAACTGCTTTCCACTTATGAATTTCAGTGTAGGTGTTGGAAACTAGTATGTAGCCCCTTGGGTGAGAGAGGAAAACAAGTGAGCCTTCTAAAATTTGGGGGGCTGAAGACTTACTCATTTCACATAATAGTTTTGCATGCACACACAGACCATTTTTTGTGTGTTTGATAACACCGTAGATACCTGCAGACTCCTGACTGAAACAGAATTATAAACCCATCCATTAAAGACGAAATAAATAATCTTTTTATATCAGAGATGATCTTTGCATATTGAAGTCGTGGTTCTGTGTATGTTGTATGTGTTTTGACATAATTGTTTGGGATTGCTTTTAAGCACTTAAGAGTGTTGGGTTTTTAAACACTAGTCAAGAACACTGAAATGCCCATGTCCAATTTTAGGAGAGAAGGACTAATACTCCTGTTTCAGTGTGTTGCAATTTTCTCCTTGTGGAAATTTTATTGTAGGTTACATATTTCACATCCTGAAAATTAAATGATTGACAGGTTTGAGAACTTGGCACTTCTTAAACATTTCAGGATCAAGTAACTACCATATTGAGTGTAGAGATTTTATGCTCTACTTGCTCAAGTAACTACATGTAACACCTTCCAATTTGAAAAGATTATAAAGAAGTTTTAAAATAGTTTCTGAATCCAACCCTTAACTCCAGAAATGTGACCACTTCAAGGAAGGGCAGGAATGCAAGTGTGTTGCAGATTTAGTTACTGAATAACTGAAGAAATTTGCATCTTATCTCTTGCACAAAAAACCCGGGATATTTTATGGTCGTTGCTACTGAATCTGCATAATACTGGATCACCTGGCAAAACAAAGTTGGACATAGAGTCACAGCTACCACACTGCTGAGTTATACAGCCCTTGTGCTTTTTAGTCCAGCTTCATGCTGAGTGCAGAGGAAGGACAGAATGACAAAAGCTGAAGTTTGGGGAAATATCTGCTGGGTTGCAATCAAAATCAGAGTCAGTTCTTTGATCTGGCTCAGGGAGCAGCCTTTGCCAGCAGGTGGGCTGCTGAACTGGGAGTGGCATCTGATGGGGAAGAGAGCACTATGGGGCATGGTAACTAGCCTGGCCTGGGTCGTGTTAGAGCAAAATAGCTTTCTCAGATAAAACCTGAACCGTACCAGCTTGTGGCATAGTTCTTCGTGGACGCTCAGTAATTTGCATCATGTGGCTATAGTGTTTTAACCAAGAACAAGATGAAGTAGGGCTGGGATCTCTCCTGAAATGCCCTGGGACAAGAGGAATTCCCTTTCCCCACTCCTGTTTTTGGGTCACCTTGAATGGGGTTAGGTAAATTACAGCTGAAATCGGTGGGGGAAAACACCACACCTGTGCAGAAAGACCAGTATTTGGACTGTGGTTTCTGAGGAAGCTCAACTCATTTGGGATGGCTGTCGAAGGGTAAGCTTATTGTGAGTGGCTGGGAGGCAAAACACACCCATTCTTTCTGGCCATATGCAGCACCAGGGTTTCTGTGGCTGTGTGCCCCAAGGATGTGGCAAGTTCCTTCTTGCTGAAGGCAGTGTGTTGGGCTGGCGCAGGCAGCCGTGTGCTGCTCTGGCGTTCACTGTGCCCATTCTGGGCAAAGATGGCAGGGGGGAATGTGTCTGAAGGCTGCTCTGCTTCCTGCTCCTTCACTTTAGCCATGGTAAGATGGCCTAAAATCCCCCTTGTATTTTGTCTGCTGTGCTGTTAGCATTAGCCCTATCAGAGGCTGTGTTTTTCTTCAGTGTTACTGGTGAATAACACTTCTTTTGTAGTTACCTTAAAGGTTAATTTCTTTAGCACTTTACATGGCATGATAGTCTCCAAGATATTTGAAAATAAACCCTGCCAGAACCAATTTATTCAATGTGTGAAGCATTTTAGGTATTTCATAATGATAAATACTCATTAAAAAATTTTATTATCCTTCTGAGGAATTCTGATAAATTATGGTAAAAACTGAGGTAAGAGGATGACATCAGGAGTTTAATGCTATCTAGCCATCAAAAGGTAGCGGAAAGTGTGAAAAATAAGGATGGGGGGAAAGTATTTAAGTAGCTTATATAATATACCATAAATCCCAAGAGCAACACTTTTATCTCAGGCATCCAGATGTGTCTGTCTAGTTCCCCAAGGCAGACCAAGAAAAAACAGTTCCAGAATATGAGAGCTTTATCATGGTAGTCTATTGTGAATTCAGAAGGCAGGAAGATTTATGATGTTATACCTCATACAAATTAATACCTCTTTGTTGACAGTGCATATCTTACTTATAAATGAAATTGCTGTTCCATCCTGCTCAAGCCTGTACAGTTGGGCTGAGGAACAAGGAAAACCAGAGCGAACTGGATGGTGAAATCCTGATTTCTTCAATGACTGAAGTCTTTAAGGGTGCTAGGGTTGGTAATTTATTTGTATTCATTTATTTTCACAGACAGAAGCAGAGTATTTTGCAGGTCTCTTTAATTTCTTTTTATGTAAAATGCAATGTATTAGAGCATGGGGTAGGAAAGGAGCTGCTGTGCTGTGACAAGACAATACTCCTTCCAGCATGGTTTCTTTTTAAAAAGGCACTGTTGGCTGTAGTGTGGTGGTGCTGTTTGCTCCATTTTTCAGGTGCAGGATGACTGGAAAACGGGAGGTCAGACCGACTGGTTACATGATACATGGGAGGAGAAAACAAAGAGCAGTGCTACAGGCCTTACAGGTCTTGCCATGGTTGACAGCAAGGCAAAAGGTGACTGTGTAGTACTTTGTGTGAATTTTGGGATGTGAAAATGGGCATTTAAAGTAGAATATGCTGCTTTGCTGAAATTTTAGGGATTTGTACAGATACCCATATAATAGAATTCTGTCAATAACTTGTCTGTCAAAGTACTGGTTCAATTTGCTATTCTAAGAATATTAATAGATTGCTTTTATTACTTTTCTCTTTTAGAGCCTTTCTCTCCCCTAGAGGTCTGTAAGTTAAGCATGTGTTTATGTTTTTATTTTATTGTTTTTAAGTTGTAGGTCACTTCTTTTTTAGGGGTACTTTTTGGAAGTCGTTTCCTTTTATGATAAGATACCAGAAACTGAAATTACAAAAACAGGAACTCCTGTTTTGCATGGAAAAATGTGCTGCAGTTCCATTTGCTGCTTCCAGAAAAATAGGCTGACTTTGTTGTTAAAATTTGTTGGCACTTTCCTTGAAAAGATAAGCAAGAGGGGAGTACAAGGTATTCAGATACTCAGTGCACAGAGATCATAAACAACAGCAAAGCCACAGTTTTGTTGTTTTAACTCATTGCATTGAGTTTCAGTCAGCTACAGGCATTCAGGAAAAAAAAGGTGATATCAGAAAAGCAGTTAATTTCAAGTGTCTCAGTTGGAGTGGGTCATTTTAAAGGTACGTAAAATCCTAAAACTGCTGATTGTTTCTCTTTGTTTCAAAGGGAGATTATTCAGTGCTCTATCTGGAATTCCACCTTCAAAAATGGAGACAACCAGAATATCTCCTGGCTTCTGAAGATCACAGCTATAGCAATTAAATGTCTGAGGACTCCATTTAGATGTGCAAATAAGACTGCCTAACCACAACCTTTATTTTTTATTACTCTGTGTCTGAATCCTTTGCTGGTAGCGCTCTCTTGTGGCTGTTACTTTCATTTAAACAACTTAAGGGATTTCAAAAATATGTATATTATTTAGAAATTTCTGCCTTAGGACACAACAGTCTGTGTTGGATATGCGTTCCTAAATTAAATGTGGTAATGTATATTTTAATAATGCAGGAAGGTCAGTCTAGGCAAAAGCATCCCAAATGTGCTTCCCAGAAGATTTCAAAGGGACAGGTGTATTGAGCATTCAGGTTTTCAACCACTTTTTTTGGTGTATTTTTGGTGAAAAGCCCTATGCCTGTGGAGAGACGGAGGGGGAGGCTTGGAGGGGAATGAAGTCTGCCTTGGCAGCCAGAGTCAGGTGGAGAGACAGGGATGGGCACCTTTATTAACAGACTTGATTGCAGATGCTGCTTTTCCTGTGGCACTGCTCTTGGTGATGAGCAAGTTACTTCCCATAACTTTGGTTATTAAAATAAATGAAAAAAAGTTCTTGGGAAACTTTTCAAGTGAAACTGATGTGTGTTCCTGGTGAAAGCTTGAAAGCTTTTCACCCTGAATCTGTGTTTTCTCATTCTGGGGATGGGAAAGGAGAAGGTGAGGGGGTAACTCGTCACCTATTCTGTTTTTTAATACAAAGTTTTTAGCCGATGTTTTAATTTTCATTAAGGAGGTGAAGCTCTCTGGAAGCTCAGATTGTGATGTGCAGGGGTTCCTTTGAGCTAGGGTCATACAGTTTCCTCTTTCAAGAGCAGTTACTAAGGAACAGTTGTTTGGTACTACATAGACCCGATACTATTGGGATTGCGCATCCAGTGTCATAGCTTTATAAGCATGTCTGCATTAATACCAAGTGTGTGATGTTGGATGTAGGCTCCTTTTCCTTCTCTACCGTAACCCAACAGCAACTGGAGTAATGATTCCAGGTTGTTTACTTAGCTGGACTCTCTTAGAGCGGCAGGTTTACACTTGAGATAAGGCCTTGAATGAGAGGGGTCTTGGCCCTTGACTGAAAAGTCTCTGTTCTTCTGTAGGCTGAACTCTTGTGCGTGGCATTTGTCTGGTCACCCACCTTCATTCATCTTTGGATCCTATATGTCACATAAGCACTTTAGTAATGCTAATTCTTTCAGGAATATTTTTTAAATTTCCACTAGTCTTCTGGGAAGGCTTTCATAGCAATTATTTGACTGTTTATAGCTGTTTTCCAGCAAATGTACTGCCATGCCCAGAAGTCTTTGTAGTGAAGGTAAGATGAGCTTGTTTGCTGTTTTGGCTGCAGTCTAGCAGGACAGCTCAGCAGTATCTGATTGCAGATTAAGACTGAAAAGAGGCTTTTTAAAGCAAATTAAAAATCGTATTAGTCAACTGATTATTTTAGGCTCAGGTTTTCCTTTTCTTTAAAATTAAGGAAATACTTAGTTTTCCTTGTCTCTTACCACTGTATCAGTGTAATTCTCCTCGTTTTTTAGACAGCAGATTCTATAGTATCTACTTGATGCAATTTATTTTCTGTTAGAATGAGGATGGACTTGCTGCTGCAAATTCAGGAAAAAAGTTCTTTTTTTCCCACTTGAATTTCACTTCTGTGTTTTGCCAGATAAGTCACCAAGAATAATATTTGTCAGGTTGACTTTGCATCCTCATTCACACAGCAATAACTCCATGGTTTTTAGACTCTTGCTGAAACATTTTTAGAAAAGCGAGCCATTACATCAAAGTCTGCCTTTCTCTGGACTGCGTATGCACATGCACACACGTGCATGGGTGTTAATATTAATAAGCAAGGCATCATGCTAGGTTTAGCTTACCTTTATTGAAGGCTACTTAGAAAAAACCCTCATTACATTAGCTTTAACATCTGTGAGTAATCTATACTCTCACCTTTGTATAAAGTGCAGTTGTTTTTTAATAGAATATATCAGTCTAGCTGAGAAAGTTTTAGCCAGACACCATCTAACTTTCCAGCAGGTTCACACAGTTGAGCTATTGGACATCTTTGTAATTTGTAATTCTGTCATATGCTGTTTTAACTGGATTTCTTATTAAAATCCAAATATGTATACTTGCATAAAATAAGACCTCTTCTTACTCTTTAGCCAACTGCCTTCCTGAAGTTTGAGGATTTCTGTAAATCCATGGAACTTCCAGCTTTTCCTTTACAACTATAAGTGCATCCTGGTTTGACCTGTGAAAAGCTGTTCATTTTACACATGCAGGATGGTGGTCAGTTGGTTGGTAAGGATGCTGTGGTGCAGTCTGCTCTGTTAAAAGAACAGAACCAACGAAAATGTATAGTTGTTGTTTAGTGTGATGGGTCAGTGAACCTAAGGAAAACATGATCGTGGCACATAGGCCAGTGCATAAGAAGAAAGTTTGTCTTCGCTCTGCTGTGCTGATCCTTAAGGGTACAGCATAATTAATCTTCTTCATTTTCCCCAAAGAAACTCTGCGTAGCATGTTACTGTATCCTTTATATCCTCAGGTATGATGATGGTCAGCAACCATGGCAAGCTTACATGTGCAAATCTGACTAGCAGAAGGGGATTAATTTTGTGGCTATGGAATAAAGCTTATTTTTTCAGAAGACTTTTAAACTAAATTGTCCTTTGGAAGAACTCCCCAGAATGTGTAACATCAGTCTCCCTAGGGAATGGAAGGATGTACCTGCCACTTTTTTCTGGAGGCGATGATTTCCAATGCTTGCATACTGAGGTGGTTTATTTCTTGGGATATAACAGGCTGCCTCTCTTTCAGGGGAAGTGCTGCTCCCTGAGAAGACTGTCTGGTGGTTTTTCATGTGTAGGAAAAACATCTGTAACTCTCCACTACCATTGATGGTCCATCAGAGCTCTTAAGAGATTTTCTTCTAGCTTTGTCGTCTCATAGGTGACATGAACTTCTTTACAGTGCAGTCCCCCAGACCCCTCTATTCTCTCAGCCGTGTATTTGCTTAGAAGACTGGAAAAGGCTAGAACAGATAAAACAAACAAACAAAAACAGTTTCAGCAGCATAACGTCAGTGCATTTTCCATGTGCCATGTCAAGCACCACTTCAAACGAACATTAAAGCTCCCCCTCCTTCCTCCTCTGTCAGGGACAGTCCTCTGGTTTCATTTTTTGGGCTTTGCTCAGCTTTTCCCTGCCGAGCTCCGCAGCAGCATTCAGCAGCAGAGTCGCAGGTCTGACTAATCTAAGGCGCTCCGGCCTCTTAGTGGGGAGCACTAACAAGGCTCCTTTCTGAGTCTAATTATATCCCTAAGCTGGCGGCCTCAGATTAGCACAGGACAGCCGGTGGCAGAGGGCTGAGGAGTCGGATGCTCTGCTCCGCCGGCATTGCCCGCGTCTGCCGGGGACAGAACCCAGGAGGATGCCACCAACACCGCCCGGTGCCACCTCGGCCCCATCGCTTCGCCCTTGGACCGGTCCTGCTCCATGACGGGAGGCTGGTCTCCCAGCTGGGAGCTCTGCCTGGTCCCAGAGGGAGGAGCATAGGTAGGTACCTAAGGCTGTGCCAGGGTGGGGAGGCTCCTGCCGGGCTGGCCAGGAGGTAGGACGCTCATGAGCTCTGGCAGCTCCTCACCCCATCATTTCATTGTTGGGATAAGCCAGTGCTCAGGGTGCCTTTCTCTTGGCTTTTTTGTGTGTTTCGTAACTTGTTGGATGAGGGGGATAAAAAAAGCTGTGCATTGTTGTGTCAAATGCATCTGATTAAAATTTCATTATAGGATTCTTGAAGTGGAGTCGGCAGGCGTGGAAGAGGGGAGGTGACTTTGAAAAGAGTATTTCGTTGTTTGCTTTCAAGTTTGCCTCCCATTTCTCAGGCAGGCCTGAGAAATTTGCCTTGCTGAGCCAAAACCATTCATCTCCCAGCCGGGCCATGCACTGGGGTGGTTTGCAGTCGCTACTTTCTAAGAGGTCTGCAACCATTTATCTTGGGCTGGTCTCTTCATCTCAGTATGGGATGGAGACAAATGGAGTGGCAGAGTCAAACTCAAAGTGTCAAGGCCTGAGAGTTTTTAAGTCTTGAGCTTTTAGTGGTGTGAAAAGAAAATTCAGTGGAAAAAGTTTCCTAGGCTGTGAGATGTTTGTCAACATGCTTACACAAGGGTGGAAGAGGATTTCTACAGAACAGTGCAAGAGGAAATGAGTATGTTGAGTATGAGACCAAAATTGTTTGTTCCTCACAATAAATCTAAAGAAAGGGTTGTAGGATTTCTCCTTGGGAAGGAGAGGAATATGAAGTACTGAGCAAAGGTGGGGGGGAAAAAGAACCCTAATCTTTTAAATACACTTGTCTTACACAGTTTGGGGAAGGGGGAGGGAGTGTTAAGTGATTAATTTAGGTTTGGGGTTTTTTTTTTGTCATTGCCAGGCAGTTACTGCTTCCTGCTTTTCAAGAACATATGCTGTGAAGGTGGGGTGCTGGAGCAGCGTGGGCTCAGAATGTGTTTCTGTCTCTATCTTCTTAGTGGTGACCAGACAGGCCAGCCAGCTCCATTAGAGAAATCCTTAATCTAGTGAGGCTAATGGACCTTCTCACTCTACGGGGCTCTCAGGTAGGATCTGCCCACTGTATTTGTGGGAAGGATCCCAGAAGAGTTAGGATCAACATCTGCAGGTTACTGTTGGTTTATAATAATGCATAATAATACGTAACAGAGCACTGGCACATAAAACCCATCACACATTTCTGCTGACTTCACTGAACTTTGAGTAAAGCTATAAAATATTAAACTTCAATTAGTCACTTGGAGCTCATATGTGGTATTTAGTGTGTCTCAGTGATATTTTTCTATATGAAGGTACCTTTTTTATTCCTTGAGGTTGTTTAGACTTCCCTCTGTGGAGCTCGGTACCACCCTAGAAGGAGTGTTGAAACCCAATTTTGTTTCCCACTGAAGAAGACTAAATGTAGCACATAAAAAGCAAACAGCTGAGTACTCACTGTTACAGCCGTATTCACTGCTCCAAGTTTAATAATAGTGATGTAGTCATAGTATCTGTGTGATCTGTTGTGAGATTGTCTGTAGATAGCTACCTTGGTTTATGCAGGAAGAATGCATGGATGAATTCAGTTATTAAACTACTTGATCATTTCAGAGGGATGCTGATAGATTCTGCAGCTTTTTTAACAAACTTTGGCAGCAGGAGTAACTATATATGAGTATTAACTAGAGCACTTTTTCCTATGTTTTGTCATTCATTGTAACTGATCTGGGCTTGAAAAATTTGGATAGCTTCTGATTTGATTTCTATGTATTCAAGCACATTTTTCAACCTGTGTGCATTTATTACTTTATTCTTGCCAGATTTACTCTCTTGTAAAACTTACTCTTGCTGATAATTAGGGTGACTAAAGATTGAGATATGGAAGGGGTGGTGTGAGCTGGGCTGGAAGAAAAATGATCTATTGAAAATTTTTGTTATTTCTGTGAAGTTATCCTGTTTTCAATTTTGCTTGGAGAATAGCTTTTATTTTGCTGTGAAGTGACTGAACCCAGCTTTCAAGTCTACTGATGTTAAATTGGATGCATATCTTGGCACATTCAGTTTCTGTAAAATAAGCCTAAAAACCTAATCCCCCAAGCAAAATCAATGCTGCTCCAGGAATCCCAGAAATTAGAGTTTTCTGGTCATTTTTAAACTTCTAGCTCTAAGTGATTGTAAGTGTTTTAGGGCTGCCATGTATCTACTCAGAATAAGGGTTTGTACTTTTTCCCAGTGTGTCCAAATCACGGGAAACAGCTCTGTTTCTTGCAGAATGAAATGTCAGAAGATAAAGCAAGACATAGAACCAGCCTCAGCAGAGGATCCAGCTTGCACTTGCCTCACTACAGCCCCCATCTTTCCCCTAGGGATGGAGGGTGGCGGCTGGCATTTCTCAGGGTCAGGCTCCCACCCACAGGTGGGAGGTGGAGCTCTCAGAGACAGCATTATACCTGCCCATGCAGATTCTTTCTGCTTCCATTAAGAGTCTCTACGAAATATGTTGGAAATATTTGGCCTGAATTAGTACAGGCATAGGAGGAGAGTAGCTCATGCTTCAAGAAGTTGGAGGAAAATATCTGTCCTTTGCCAATGGAGAAATGGTAGATGGATGTGTTAAGTGTTTCAGACTGTCCTGCTGCTTGTTATAATGCTGTTTTGGCTGCAGTCATCAGGTGGAGATAAAGAACGGGAACTAACAATTAACTTCACCTGAAACTTGAGCTGCCCCGGGAGGTAAGGAGGGAGAGGTTACCTTGGATGATTGTGCAGCTGTAACCACCTTATGCCTTGGGCTTCCAACACGTTAAGGCAGTTGATATTTCCTGCCCAAATTAGGAGCTCTGTAATGTGCTGAAACTCTAATCTGTCTTAATCTGAAAATAGTTTTTATGACAGTAAAAATGCTTTTTACAAACCATGCCATGTATCACAAAGTGATTTACAGTTGCATGGCTTCCAATTCAGTGGAAGAAGTATAAATTTTTACATGCACTTGTATGTGTAATCCAGAAGGGGCTCCTCAGAACAGGCAGGTTTTTTTATCTCTTTTCTTCTTTTTTTCCTTCTTTTTCTTCCTTCTTTTTTTGTCCCTTTCTTTTTTTTTTTCTTTTTCCTTCTTTTTTTTTTTTTTTTTTTTGCAGAGCAGTTTTTTCTTTCAAATCTCTGTAGTCCTTCTGAGACTAAGATGCCTCAAGGAAAAATTTCTACATGAAAAGCTTATTCAGTTCTTTATCAATGTGGAAAGTACTGTAATTTTTTACAGTATTACACTCATCTTTTGTCTCAGTTATGTCTAAGCTGGAGTAAATGAGTCCTGGATGCTGTGTGATGTGACCAGTATTTATTTGGAAGATTACTTGAGAATTCCAAGTGTTGTGAGAAGCAATACTTGAGTACTTAACAAGTGTAAGCTCTTAAATAGATGAGCAAGAAACCTTTATGTGGGCCCATCAAGTTCTAATCATGAGCTCCCACAGCTGGGTGAGTTCTTCAAATCTGCAGTGACAAGTACATATAACAGCTTCTGGAATGAAAAACAGTTACATTGTCAATTCCTTTTTATTTGAGGCCACTGTGGGTAACGACAGCCTCATGGTGGTTTTTTTTCCTGCCAAGGATTCAGAAGACTAACAAAATCCAAAAAAAAATGTTTTTAATACATTGAATAAATGATTTAGCAGTTTCTTTACAGTAGCTTTTTGTGCACCCTGTTAATTACATTATATGTTGTTCTTCTAGTGTATTTTAATTTATTGGACACAAGGTCGATGAACTGCAAAAAAACCCATGGATTGGGAAGACTTTTGTTCCCCCAGACTATACAGATTTACTAAAAAAATTTGTAAATGAAGTATTGGTATGTCTAGCCTACTGTTATTATAAAGGAGGGGAGGTGAGAAAGCTGAGAACTATGAAGCTGTTTGGGTTTTATAAGCAGACAAACAAGGGCACCTGCGCTGTCACTACAAATTCTTGACATTTTCTCTACATGGAGTAAACCAAACAGTGTGTGAGTGGTTTTCTGAGGACATTCCAAAAACGGAACCCCTCCTAGCAGATTTGCATGGCTGGCATGGGGCAACGGTGTTTGTAACTGGTCGTCTGTTTCTGTAGGACAAACAAGCGGAGCATGGTTTGGTTTATTTGGCTTTGAAACAATCTAAGGGCACCTTGTGAGTCGTACCTTGCAGTATGTGCAGTGCCCGAGAGTGCTGCTTGTTTCAGAATGCCAATGAACTGTGCATTTGACCTTTAAGCTTGTGCAGGTTTCCATTTTATCTCAGGACTGCAGCCTTTCTGCATTTCCTTAGCCTTGCATCCTTGGCATGTCTTGTAGCCAATTACACTGGGATTTGGCCAAATTTCTGGTTATAGACAAGGTTTAAAATGACTGCCAGTAGTTTGGACCTCCTGCTACAACTTTGGAAAAGTGAACTTGGACTATTTTAAAAACAAAGTTTTTAACAATACAAAGGGTTTGCAGACTGCTGAAAAGTTTTCAAGTTGCATTGTGGTGAATGGAGGGAGAAGAGTTTTATTTTGATAGCTGCTGTTTAGTGTCACTACATTGACTGGTTCCCAAATTCTCATGTTTGTACCTTGAAACGTGGTCTGCAGCTTTCTGCAGAAACTAAAGTAACTGAAAAGGGAATACATTTTTTAAAGGAATCTTTAATATAAATGATCACTACAGCAGTTTTCACTCAGAGAATTAGGGCTGACAACGTGCAACAGTAAGTTAAACCAGATGCTTCTGCTTTGGCGTTATTTTTTTCTGTCTTTGTAGATTCAGCTCAGTTCTGACTGGAGCCACTAACTTATCCATCCTTTTACTTTTGAAAGACTGGGATTTCTTGTCTAAACCCAAGTTTCTTTAGGGTGGGACTCCACCTTGGGTACTGCATCCAGCTCTGCCATCCCCAGCACAGGAAGGACGTCAACCTGTTGGAGTCCAAAAGAGGCCACCAAGATGATCATAGGGATGGAGCACCTCTCTTATGTGAAAATGCTAAGATTATTAGGCATGTTCAGCCTGGAGAAGAGAAAGCTTTGGGGTGACCTCACTGCAGTATTCCAGAACCTGAAGGGAGCCTACAAGAAGCTGGAGAGAGACTATTTTCAAGGGCATGTAGTGACAGGACAAGGGGGAATGGCTTCAAATTGAAAGAGGGTGGGTCTAGATTAGACGTTAGCAAAAAATTCTTTGCTCTGAAGGTGGTGAGGCACTGGAACAGATTGCCCAGAGAAGTTGTGGATGGCCCATACCCTGAAAGCATTCAAGCCAGGTTGGATGGCACTCTGAGCAACCTGGTCTAGTGGAAGGTGTCCCTCCCTGCCTTTGTCAGAAGGGTTGGAACAAGATGATCTTTAAGGTCTCTTCCAATGCAAACCATTCTGTGATTGATTCCATGATTTATTTCCTGTCAGCGGATACAGATGAACAGTGGGAGACACTGCATTTGTAAGGACTGACCTCTAATGCCCACTTCTGGTTAGATGGGGAGCCCTGGCTGTCAGTAATTACTGCTGATGTGGAGCGCAATCCTGCGGTCCCAGGGCTGCAGCCTCCAGGAGAAAAAACACTACCGTGTGACGTTCCGTGGTCATAGGAGAGTGTGCCGCTGTGCCGGCCGGAGGAAGGCTCAGTTAGGGTGAGGAATGATCCCAGCAATAGGAGCTGGCAGTCCGGCAGTGACCGTGGCGGCCGGAGCCGCGGCCTCCCTGCGCACAGCGCACGGCAGCCGGCAGGGGGCGAGGCAGGGAAAAGTAAGGACAAGAAAGAAGGGAAGAGAGCCTTTGAAAAGGGATAAACAGCCGGTTTGGCTTCAGAGGAATGGCACATCCAGCCTCTGTTCCGTGCGGCTGCCGCTGCTTGCAGGGAAAGGAGTGCAGCTTCCGGCTTGAGGTGTGAGCCAGCGGTCAGGCCTTCGCTCGTTCAGCAGGGGGCTGGAACGAAACATTAACAGGCAAACTAGATATTAGGAAGAAATTATTTACCGTGAGGCTGGGGAGGCACTGGAACAGATTACCCAGAAGAAGTTGTGGACACCCCAGCCCTGGGAATGTTCAAAGCCAGCCTGGATGAGGATGTGAGCAACCTGATCTAGTGGAAGGTGCCCCTGCCCATGGCAGGGGCGTTTCAACTGAGTGATCTTAACTGAGTGATCTTCCAACCCTAAGTATTTTATGGTTCTATGAAATAAATTCTAGCAATTGCTTTTCACCTGGATGCAGGCCCCTGGAACTGCCTGTCACCTTTTAGCCTTGGTTACTCCAAATGCAAAAGCCTGTATGGCAGAGTTACAAAAGAGATGCTATTTGGTAGATAAGAATGAGACAATTTCTGTTGGAGAAGGTGGTGCTGGGGAAATACATGCTTCTGTTGTTGTATCTGCTGGCCTTTTATCTTTTTTCTTTTGTAACCTATCTTCTATGCTTATCAACATTTTCCTTCCAGCAGCTTCTGTAAAAGCACTGGTAGAAAGACACTTTCAGTGAAATGCTTTTAATAATGCTTCCATTAATGCTGGAGGTTTTCTGGGTTGTAGGTTCAGATGATCTCATTCTGTCACTCAGAAGTAATACAGAGGTATTACATTAGAATATAAATGCTCAGCTTCCAGCTTCTTTAGTTGCCTGCAAAATATTCCTGTTTTGAATCTTTTAATCTTTTCTTTCTAGTCCTTTTATCCATTTGCTGAAGTTTTGGAATCAATATTTATGTTGCAGTCCACTTTTTAGAAAAAATTGTTTCTTGAAGTGCAGGACAGATTCTCCCCATGTAGTTGTAATTACTATCAGAAAGTATTGTTGACTATGCATGGTGATTTCATTTTTAGTTATGTTGTGAACTTCGCAACAAAAGCAGGTGTCTCCGTGATTCCACCTTCTAGGTATCCCACCAGTATTTTTAGGCTGTTCAGACTATTATGTCAAAAAAAGAGACCCTCTCAAAAATACTGTGTGTCCACAAATACAGAAAATTGACCAGAACTTGTAAATTCTTGTCCACTTGACTTGCCTTATGCCACAACTCAGTTCAGTCTGTTCCTCCCCTTGCTTGGCTGCTCAGGAAGATGAAAGTGGTGGTGGATATTGTAGCACAGAAAATGCCATCTGAAAATGATATTCATGTAGCGAGGAACTATCTTATGAAGATCTTGAGAAGTTCTATGAGGTACAGTACTGACTTTACATGTGCATCCCTTCTGTTTCTTCCCAGTGATTGGATTCCTCCTACCATTTGTGAAGCCCAAACTGTCCCAGAAGCCCTCTTCCCAACCTTCTTTTCCTTATGCTCCAAACACTGCTTGTATTGTGCTAATTTCTTAGTCTTGTGTTTCCTTAGTGGTACATCATAGAAGAGTAATTGTCTCATAAAAGATAAACCTTTTTAGCCAAATTGATGCCTAGGAGGTCTGTTGAATTTGCCCTAACAGGTATCTGTGGTTTGCTGAGTTGGTGTCAGTACTGTTTAAAGGTGAGCAGTGGGGGGAAAAAGACATCTGATATTCTGTGCAGCTGAACAGTGGAATGATAATTTTTTCCATACCTGCACACAGACTTGGAACTAGCAAGGACACTCTGGAGCCCATCATTGAATGGCTGAGCAGAATCTTTTGCATTTGTTTGTGTTTGAGTACTGGGGCTCCTCCATTCTCAGAATGTCATGTCTTACCAAGAAGGAACAACTAGAGATGCTCTGCTTAACAGCTTTCTCTTTTGTCATGCTGAGAAGAGTAGGCTTTTGTTTATGGAAACAATTACTTCTTTTTTTAGTGGCAGTAATGATGCTGTAGTGGAATTACAGTTTCCCTTTAGAATTGTTATTCTCCTTTTGTAATCTTGCATGCAGAGTTTGGAAAAGCAATTCATCACTGATTTCTTCACATCTTCCTGAATGTACTGTGAAAAGCTATGTACTGAGAGTCGACCTGTTTTGAAGATACTGGCTTTAGTTTTGGTCTCTAAATGCAGTGGTTGTCCAAGGGCAGGATGAATTACCTTCAGAAAAGGTCCTGCTTCATTCCCAGGTGACTGGTCTGGACAAATGGCCTGTACTTGGCATCTGCTCACTAAAACAGAAGTAGCTGGATTCCACCCAGAACGCTTAGTTAACCTCAGGGGAAAAAGAATGCACTTATTTCATGAGTGCCGAGAGGTGTAACAATCAGCAAGTCCTTGGAAGACAGTACAAGCTGTAGTTACTAATTCCTGAGCAGAAGGAAGGGGGTAGAGGAGTATGGAGCAATTTTGCAAAACAGTTTTTAAGGTGCAAAGCTCTAACAACAATTTACTGTTGTACTTCTTAGAAGAGATCTCTTCAGTTACATGACCAGGAACATGTGGAGGTGATTTCCAAGAAGATATTTGGGTACTTGCATGATTCACTGATGAGATATATTCTTTAAAAACCAAACCTAGAAAACACCAAAACAAACAAAACCTCCCTGCATTTCTGGGGTGCCAAACATTTCAAGAGCTGAAGCAGAACTTGCTTGGAGTCAGTCAATATGATTGCTTGTATCACTATTACTAACTTGTGTGGAGCAATGTACATGGCTTTAATCGTTCCTGTCATTAACTCTTTTCTTCCTAGCTCCTCTCATATGCACCTACCTACAGTAAAATCTTACCAAAGCCCTACTGTTGTCAAGTTGTAAAAGAGTCCTAAGTCTCAGTATTAGCTTTTAGGTATTAAAGTTCTGGATACATGTCAGGTACTTTAAAATTTATCAGTCTCTGTTCCTTGTAAAAACACCCAGCTCACCCCCCATAAAAAAATATTACAAAAATATCGGCATTCCACTGCATCTCAAGCATTTTAAAGAAATGGTGATGTCTTTTCAAAACTGGCATGCATATAGAAAGTGTTGCTGTCATTTAAAGTCATTGTGCCTCTGTCCTATCTGTGAAATGTTTTACTGCTGCCCTGGTAGATTTTTTGCTGTGTCTCACCTTATTGAACTGTTTGCATTAAACTAGCACCCTCTGTCTCTTGTTTTCAGAAGGAATGACCTAGCCTGCAGGCCGCACTCCTGGCACGCAACCAAATTTACCGAAAGTCAATCCGAGGCAGCCACGTCACACCTCCCCTCGTCTAATGCCTGCGCCTCCTGGCACTCGCGCTATCATGCAAGGTGAGTCTCTGCTTAAGTTACACACGTTCAGCTCTAACAGCAAGGCAATAAATAATAACAGAGGTCATGTTGTTGAGGGGGGTTTTTTTAAAAACCCATGCAGAATCGTGGTATTATACCTCTTTAGAGTTGCCTGTCCTTTCAGTGCATGAAGGGGGAGTTTGGGAAGTTTGACATATGGATGAGTGGATTTCTGAAACAGTTTGTGATATGTGCATGTGATTGAAAGGTAAGAAACTAGCTTTAAAGGCAATCACAAGGTTATGCTTCTTGCTCCACATTTCCTTTCAATGTCCACTGGTAAAATCCTAAGGCAAACTAATCATCAAAATTAACATTTGTAAAGTGAAATAGGAAGGGGAGAAAAAAAAATTGAAAAATACTGTTTCAGACAATTAAAAAGGCTTTTTCTAAAGAGAGAGTGCAGAATGCTTTACTCTTGTCTTTTAAGGTATTACTGGTTTAGTTAAACTGTCTTTCTGTAATCCTTCTCTACATCTGTGATCTTGTTTGTCTAGAGAGGTAATAAGACCAATGATTTTTCAGTCACTGTTTAAAGCACCTTAATATTTGTTAGGTCTCATTCAACACTAATGGAGAAAGGCTGACATCCCGGCAGTTTTAGCTGTGAAACTCTAAACCTTTAGGTAATGCCTGTTTGTGTCTGGTTACAGGTTCTTGTTTGTTCCTGCTCCTAGGTGACATTCTTTATCATTTTCATAAAAGGTTTTCTTGGCTCTTGGGGTTTTTTTGGGGGGATGGGGGAGGAAAGGGGTGTTATTTTTTTTGTCTTTTGTTACTTTTTCCTTCTCAGTTCCATTGGGCCATAGTTACACTGAGCATTAAAGAATATGAGTCTGGTGTGCAATTCTGGTTTGGGAAGTAGACTTTGGTTTTCTGTACTTAGTGCTGTACATTCTCCATCATTACTACTTGAGGTTAATGTTTTTTGGTAGTCAAAACAAAAGCACATTAATACTTCAGTATTTTATTTTATTTTTCATCTAATTTTTGCAGTTGTTTGTACATTGTTTTATTTGGGAACTCTTTACTGTTTTTAAACTAAATTGCTATCTGTCCTTGAATAAAGTTGACATTAGGCAGAAAGGGTTTTTTTTAAATGCTTTTTGTAATACTTTATTAGTAGAAGTTTTAGAAACTATTGGTTACAATTTCTGCTGGTCTATTCTGATTTAAAGTTTGTATTTAAATGTCATGTAGATGAGTTGATTTAGATTTATAGATTTTAAGACAATAAAAGTCCTTGTATATAGAAACAAAATTTGGAAATTTCTAAAAACTTCCAAAGAGTTCCTCATTGCAATGCTATATCTAAAGAGTATTTCTACTATTAATGAGTATTCTACACTAAGCTGTAAATCATTATATGCTTCCTGCTCTTCCTGGTGGTTGTCCTTGTACCTTGTGAAAGTAAAATACTACAAGATGTGTCCCAAGGTGTGTTCTGATATGACCTGGGTGTGTCCCAGTACTTAGAAAAGAAAAAAAAAAAGGTTCCGTGCCAGTTTGAAATGAGGTTTGGTCAGGAAATTGTGGGTGTAAAGGAAGAGGGGAATGGGAATAGAGCAATCCCCTCCCCCCACGGATCAGAAATAGCCACAACTGCTGACAGACACTAATACTAATAAAAACTACAGATTCTTTCTCAGATGCCACTGAAAGATTTAGTGGTCTTAGCACAGTGTACTGCTACAGTTCCCGGGTCACTGCAGTCCTGAACCCCTTGGCTGCCTGTGCTGCTCACTTGAAAGGTGATGTATTTGGGAGATTTGTCAGCCCTAGTGTCTGTTGTCCAGGACATTCAGCATTCCCGTAGTGGCAGCCCAAGGATTTCAGTATTTTGGGGATCTCAGCTGCAGAGTGGGGTTCTTTGGGCTTGCTGATCTGCAGAAAGAGGTGAGCAGCCTCAGAGATTCCCCACTTGACAAGTACATTTCACAAAAAGCTCAGCTGACAGGAAAGCACAGCAATCAGTACCTGAAAGCAGCAGTATGCAAGGAGATAATGGAAATAGCCCGAGGACAGGATATTTCTAGCCCAAGCATCCCATCCCTGGGCTATTTCTGGAATTCCGTGTCCTTCCCTGAGCTAAGCATCTGAGATTGGTATTCAAAGCCTAAAATCTCTTCTGAATGTGCCTGCCTGCATTCTCTCTGTGAGTGTGAAAATCCACTAAATCATTTGTAAAAATGGAGAGTTCATGGGGGGAGGGGGAAGATGGCACTTTTTTGTGTTGGTGGAATGGGGCACAGCTGGCCAAAACCTCGTGAAGACTGTCCATACTACCAACTGCTAGGTTAAGGTGTGGGCAGTTTCATTGGCTTTAGGTTGGTTGGTTTTGGTGGGGCTTTCTTTTTGCCAGCCTGATGAATTCGAACCTTTGAGAAGGTGGATGAAGCTAGAGGAAGACAGACCAGAAGAAGCTGTACCTGAGAGAGGGTGGTCCTGGAACCCAGCCCTCCACATCCAGCACTATACGTATGGGTTTTTTATCATGTGACTTTAATGCAAAAACTGTAAGCTATCTTGGGAGCACTAGGTTAGGTCTAGATGCCTCTCATCAAGGCTAGAGAGCTAGAATTTGTAAAGCTTTTGATGCCTTCATTTCTCTCTGTGAGTCTTCTGTGAAAAAGACAGAAGTCTCACCTTAACAATGTGGTGCAGACTTTTTCCCTAGCCCATCCTAAACTAAGGCTGGGTGCACTTTTCTGGGAGGTGTGTAAGTGAACTGTCTTAAGTTGCTGAAAGTTTAAACCCTGCATTTTCTTGCAGTAGGATATACTATAACAGATGAGCCTTTGGGTTTTTTTCTGTGCCCCTGGTTGTGCAGATGAACCCAACAACCTATTCTACTTCATTCTGGTCTTACAGGTGTGGCTGTGGGACAAGTGTACTTTGAGAAGGTTACCTAAACTGAGGTTTTGGGGCAGTTAGGGTCAGGTGCATCTGATTTGTAATCCCATGCAGTTGTTGAGATGACATCATTTCTGTAAGGGCCCAGGAGCAGAAGCTCATGCCCCAGGGTTGGGAGGGGTGCTTACTGGCCAATGTGGCCAAGGGATGGTGTTTGTAGATTGTTCCTAGACTTCACCTGCCAAACTTTGACCAGCAGTGTAGGCGCTTTTATGAATCCGCTCTGAAAAAGCCATTGAGAGAAGGGTATCCTGGAATGCCTGCCAGGCTCAGGCAGAGAACTGGCTTTTGGACTCTCTTCCATGTCAGGGTTCACAAGAGGATTGCCCTGCAGTATAGGACCACAGGAGGCCATGCTTTGCAGTAACATGCCATTAGAAGCTTTCTTGTCCTTCCTTTAAAGTGTTTACTCCTTCTGTTGGGTTTCCCTTTGGCATTTTCTAGCAGGGCTTTGGCCTCTTATGCTGATGATCTCTGTTCCACATTTGATACCAGCAGATTTACATGAGACCTGTAAATTGAGGCTTTCCTGCACAAGTGGCATCTTTTTTTTAATTAATTCCAAGTATCTGGTTGGATTTTATGATCTTAAAGGTCTTTTCCAACCTTAATGGTTCTGTGATCTCCTTAGAGCTGAAGGGGGTGGGAATATCAACAATTCTTAGTAGTATCTAGGTTATATTATTCTTTGACAGAAGAAATCCTAGTAATGATCGAGATACTTTTTACATGAAACACAATACCAGCCTAAGATGACAATTAAGACCTTTTTAAGGATTCAGCAAGATGTTTTAAATGCTGAAAATAAATGAATGAAAGAACATAAAACCCCACAAGATGAGGCCATTGCCTAGTGCATCTTGTTAATAAAGTGCTTTTAAAAAATAAGCATAAAGCATATCTTCTCTTATTTCATATAAATTGCTTTTGACCATGTTGTATAAGAAAAGAAGTTTAAAAGGCTGTAGTAGTAGAGGGGGGAAAAAGCAATTCTGTTAGTACTGAATTCCAAAGAACTGCTGAATTGACCTTTGCAATATTTTTGACAGAAGAAAAGATCTATATCAGTCTTTGTATTTTTTATGTGGACTAATCTAATTTCATTGCTAGCTTTCACGGGTCTCTTTACAGCACAGGATTTGATAGATGCTTCTTATAATTATAGCTACAGGGAAGTGGAATAATTCTGGGATTTCTACCAAGGGGCTTTGCATGCAAGGGCAAGAATTTGAATTTGGCATATGAAAACAGGAGGAGCTGCCAGTGAAGTTCAAACAGGGAGATGTGATGAGAGTAACTGGAAAGGCTGTCATCTCAGCATCAGTGTTTTGGACTGACAGGAGGTGGATGCTGTGAGAAAGAAAAGAAAGAAAATGAAACAAAACTCATGGGGTGGGAAAGCAACAGAAGCAGCAAGATTTTGGGAGAGTGTTCTTGGCAAAAGACCTGAAGAAAATACCAGTGTCAAAGATCTTTTTATAGAGGAAAGAGGGGTAGGGAAAAACTGGTGGCAGTAAGGATTCTGGAAGGCAAGTCAGAAGTTTGTTTGGCCATGCAGAGCTTGTGTTTGTTTGGCATCTCCTCTTGAACTTTTCCTGCCAATGTTGTGGAACTGGGTGGAATTGAATGTTGTTGTAAGAGTGTCAACCTGAGAGTCGTTTGAAACCCGACTGATAAGGTGCATGTGCAGGTGGTATTTGAGACAACTGTATTTAGTGCATCTCTGCGTAAAAGTTAAAACATCAAATGAATAGGCAGATGTGGCTATAACTTTATGGGAGTAACTTAATGAGAAGGGAATAACATCATGGGCTGAAGAAGTTTAGAGTCTCATTTCAGAGATGAAGAGAGGAAGTACATGAGTTTAATAGCTGGAAGAATCGGGGTGCCTGGAAAATAAGCTGAAAAGTAAGTTGGTGTTTGTCCTGGGAAAGAGGGAGCTAATGGAGCTCAAACTAAATTTTTCTAAAAGCAAAGTCAGCAAAATCAACAATTTGCAGAGGGAAGAGGAAGCCTTCAAGGAGATAAATGCATATTACTTACTGGCAAACTTGCATAGGGAAGCTGAGTTAGTTACTAAGGTTTCAAGCTTTGAATCAGTGGCAGAGTATAAAGCTGGAGCCCTGACTTTGTGTTCAAACTTTCAATTTTGTTAGATTGTCTTTAACTGCTGTGCAGGTGGATCTTAACCACTATTATTAAAATGGGTGGTTACAATTATGTTGTGGCATTTTTTGAGTTGTGTATTTATTCTGACACTTTCTCTTTGTTTGCTTCAATAGTTGGTCTTCTCATGACCTGTCAAATTCATGGGATCAGTCAAGTCTATATCGCACTTCTGATCAATTCAGCTCTTTGGGAAGTATGGACAGCTGGGACCACACTCCACCAGTAGCCCAGTATGGAAGACTTTCTTCTGCAAGGTCTAATAGTAGCATTGATCATCTAGGGAGCCAAAGTAAGCGGGATTCAGCCTATGGGTCTTTCTCCACGAGTTCTAGCACCCCTGACCATACTCTGTCCAATGCAGACACTTCTTCGACGGAGAACATGGTTTACAAAGTGGGCCACTGGGAGACTGCTAAGCATGGAAGCAAGTCTGGCCAGTTTTTGAATGACAGCAGTGGAACAGAGGACAAACCTGGGTATTTGCCAGCTCCCATCCAGTATGAGAACAACAAAAGTCCAAGAACAGAGGAACACCCAGATGGAAAGCTCACTAGCTCTGGAAGATCCAGTTTCGGACCTGTCTGGTATGTTCCTGATAAGAAGAAGTCTTCATCTCCTCCCCCCCCACCTCCACCTCTTCGTAGTGACAGCTTTGCTGCTACCAAGGGCCATGAGAAAGCCCATGGCCCTGTGTTCTCAGAGGGTGCCAGCACGCAGCACTTTACAGCCTTGAACCGATCTCAGCCCAGGAATGACTGGAGTTTGGAAACTGCAGAGCAGCAGCGGCGTCTCTCCAGACCATGTGACAGGAGGATCAGCAGCTCATATTATAAATCCAATCTGAGTTCAGAACACACTTTTTCTTCAGCTGGTGAAAGGTACAGTAGTAATGCAGGAGCTGTGAACAAACTGCAGCCATCCTTGTCCAGCACTGATGTTAGGTTTGCACAGCCTGCTTACACTTACCACCACCAGCACCAGTACAGTGATGAAAGCACCTTTTATCACAGTGCAAGAATCTGTGCTGCACCTAAAGATCAGCAACATTATCTGTCCTACACTGGCATTCAGGAGTTATCTACAGATCATTTTCATGACTACAGTCCAAACCAAGCCAGTCTGCTCAACACTTCTTCTTTGAACAGTGCTGCTGAACAAAAGGTGGACAATACTGGACAAAGTCGATATTACTGTGTGACAGCAAAACAGCCTGCTCAGGGAAACTCAAAGCCACTACAATTCAAGGATGACAGCTGGAAACCTGCAGTGGGAACTGATGTGTCCCTTGGACCTCATGAAAATTCTGCAGTTATTACAATGGCCCAAAACCCAAAATACTATCTACCTCAACAATCTATTGAATCTTCACTGACAAAGTGTGAGAACAGTAGTCATTACCCAGTAGACAGAGAAGGAGATGCTAGGTGTGCTGTAGTAGAAGAATCTAAAAAACCTAATCATACTGAAAAGTCTGGACAAAAGAAAAGCTCTCAGACCAGCTCTGAGGAAGGTGAAACTAGGCACAGTCAGCAGGAGTATGTAAAGGGCTGTGTCCTTACCACTGAAAACAGACCTGCTCAGAAAGATTTTAGGTGGGGTAAAGATGAGAGTAGCAAGATTTCTCCTCAGAAGACACCGATGTTGCACTCTTTAGCTCAGGAAGGTAAAAAACAGTCTGACAACAACCCAGAAGCAGTAACAGAACGACAGACCTCATTTGACACTCACCTGTCTAAACAGGCACGAAGGAGTGATCGTTTTGCAACAACCCTCAGAAATGAGATCCAAATGAGAAGAGCAAAGCTGCAGAAAAGTAGAAGTACTGCTACACTAGTAGGGTCATCTGGAACAGAGGAGTGCAGTGAGACCTGGAAACTAGATTCAACAGAGGATGTCACCACCTCCCCAGACACAAACTTTACCAGCACCTACAAAGATCACCTCAAGGAAGCACAAGCCAGGGTTCTGAGCGCGACGTCCTTCAAACGTCGGGACTTGGAGCCCAGCCCCGCTGAATATCTCCCCAGGTCACCTGAGCGGAAAACTGGTAGTTACAACTCCTCGTTACTGGCTTTGGTTTCTGAAGATGTCTCTGTATTCCTTGAGGCTACACAAGCCAAACCAAACCCTACAGGGAGTGGCACTCATCATGTTCCTCGAATTGGAGCCAGGAAGAGGTTCACAACAGAGCAAAAACTGAAGTCCTACTCAGAACCAGAGAAGATGAATGAGGTGGGCATGTCAGAGAATGAATGCCATGCTCATTGCTGTGCAAATATATCAGAAGAAGCCCTGGGCTCATTTGCAGACAGGTGGAAATTTTTTGAAGAAACAAGTAAGCCTGCATCCAGAAAATCATCACAGAAACCAGGTCCCCATGGTCTAGCAGAGGGACAGCCTGAGAGGCCAAATAGGAAAGTGCAAGAGAGAGAGGAGCTGTGGTATGAGAGAAGAGGTCGGGTAGCCTCTGCTGGACTTGAAACTGCTCATGCTTCAAAAGATAGTGTCCACCATAGCAGCAGCAATAGGGCTGCTGAGAGGACTGTGAAATCTGCACAGCCACAGCGCCTGGGAACCTTTGCAGAGTATGAGGCATCGTGGAAGGAGCAGCGGAAGCCAATAGAGCCGAGGAGCTCAGGAAGGTACCATTCAGCTGATAATATCCTTGATACAGGCCATGAACAGCATGGGAAATCCCAATACATTCATGAGAGGTCTAGATCATCCCCTTCCACTGATTTCTACAAACAGGTACAAGTGTCTTTTGCATTATCCTTTAAATTGCCCAAGGTGGTGGGGGACAGTAGAGAAGTGGAGGGGAAAAGAGTATTTTTATGAAGATTTCTAATTTAGGAACACTATGTAATACGATATTTGCCTTTTGCCAGTAAAGCAGTAAATGTTACAGGTAGCTCTCTTAAGTAAAATGAGGAAGATCAAAGTTTGTACTGCACAAGAGCAATTGGATCAAAGTAATTTCTTGTATGTTGCAGTCAGATGGAAAAAACATGATTGATTTGCTGATATCCTCTTTATTACAGTAGAAATCTAGGAAATTCAAAGCAATCTTCACCCAGAGTTATTTTTTCATTGATGTGGCTGTATTCCCTGTTTTAAGGTTTTGAATTCTCTGAGACTGTGAAGAAAAGTGTTCCAAGTGTAAATAATACATACTTTTGTCTAATTTTTTAATGGTCTAATAGTTTCCATGGATTTCCTCTTTTCTTCTAAAGTTGCTTCATGCAAAAGCTACATAGGACAAAACTTCTGCCTGATAAAATTTAGAGATTACAATTATGCCTGTTAATGTTAAAACTACAGCAACAGTGAAACTGCATAATGTTTTGTGTCAGTTTGCTTAATTTAAGATGTATACATTTATTCCTTAGAGAGATGCCAAATGTCCGTTCAACTTGCAAGTAAATACTAAGTTAATTTTTAACTGAGCAGGCCCAGGCAGTGGTTGGCAGGTGGCACTGGAAGTAAACAGAGAAACCAAGTCTCTTTAGTTCTCTGTTAAAAGATGTTGTTCAAGCTGCTACAAGATTGCCTGATATGTATAAGGAGTCATAGTGTGTTCAACCTGTGTTGAACTTCACCTTCTGCAAGAACAGAATTGAAGTAATGCAGTTGTATATTACTTTTTCTTTATTTTTTCCCCTCGTGATGAAAATATTGCATACATACATACACAGGTCACCTCTGTGTGTGTAGACATGGAGTAGAATGAGAATAGCTAAAAAAGAAACAAAAATGTTGATCTCTAAAAGTTGTGGACCGTCTGTCCATAAGTTGTGTCGTCTCATTTGGCAAAAGTTATTTTTGAACTGTATGCTTGGACTTAACTATGTGGATAATTTAGGTAGAGATTCCAAGCACTGAAAATACTCACCTGGAAGTTATTTTGAAAATTAAATTCACTAAATTATTAAAAAATTGCCTATCCAGCAGAAAAAAAAATCATATAATCTATTCCCTGTATGCATTTCTGGTTTATTAGTCAGTGCCTTTAAGTTCAGTATAAGCCTCCTGGGGCAAAAAGCAGACACCTGTTTAGGCACCTGGAAAATATGGTGGTAAGTGCATTGAAGATGCTTACAACAGACTAGAGTAAATAAAGATGTTGTTTTGCATATATGATTCAGATTATTCCAGTGCTAATGTGCAATTAAATTTCCTGTAGGTTTGGTGTTTGTAATGCAAAGCTATGCTTTGGGTGGGGTTGTTTGAAGATAGTGAGATAATAACGTTCTGGAACAGCACTGTTGGTGTTTTACTGAGAAACTAAAGTACACGCATGGGGATTCACAACCTGGTGCATACTTGCATCTCCTAAAATGTGAGCAACTCTTCTGCAACTTCTGTGCCTCTTTTTTTTGTTTGTTTTTGCGAAATGGAAGTTGCAAACGTTTATATAAATGTTAAGCTCTTCTGTAGATCAGCAAAGCAGAGCAGCAATGTGAGCACAGCCAGGTCGGGAGTGCTACGCAAGAGGTCACAGAGCATACTGTACTGCTTAAAACCAAACAAGCTTAAAACATGCTATGCTGTTGACTTCATGTATATTCAAACAGAACAAACCCACAAATAAGAGGTTCCATAATCATAGATTTTTTGGGAGTCTGAAACATGATGACTTGGTCTCTTACTTGTACTATAAACCTCTTTTAGGAAGTATCAGTTGAAGTAAGGAGGCAAGCAGAGGATTTAAAGGAAGATGGGGAGTGTATTTTCTCTAATGTTAACAAACTGGATGAAAGGAACTGCACTGTAAGGTAAGTATGTCGTAATTTCTCTCTCTAAAAGATTTTTTTTTGACGAATTTCTCTGATCTGATCTTTTCCTGACTCAAACTGCAAGTTTTGCTGTGATGATTTCAGAGTTTCTGCTGTGCCTTTTTCCTTTGTTTCCCTCCTTCTCCCCACGTACTTCAATAAGCATGATAGAATTAATATTGGGACTGAAATTCTTGGGGAGCTTAAAGAAATTGTTGTGATGATTTCCATCTACCAGGTCCGAAGTCGAGTGACAATTTTAGTGTGAGCTTAAAGAAATTGTCGAGTGTTGAGCATATTATAGTTTGTTTGGAGGCAGTTGATTCTTACTTGTGTGCATGAAATGATAGTTACAGGTTTTTTGGGGGGTAGGCTGCGGGCTCGAGGTTTCCCAAAACAGATTTCTAGTATTATCCTTGGCAAAGACAGCATGCTGCTGAAACATTGTAGCGTTGTAAATTGGACTTTCCTTTTCTTGTGCCTTTAGAGAATACAGTACATGAATAGAAGACACTAAAATTTGTTTTAGTGTTTCATCGGCTCCGATTTTCTGTTAATTAATGTTTTAATTAATGTACAATGTTTTCAAACCATTTTCAAAGGTGTGACTGTATGCACAGTGTAGTTAAAATCCTTTAAATGTCTGGCATGCTGAGGGTGCCCTCGTCCTGGCCCGTTGTGGTGTAAGCAGTGATTTCAGTAATTGCTGATCCTGCGGCTACTGAAGGCGAGCTGAGGTTGTGCACACGCTGCTATCGCCAGGTCTTGACAGCTCTGGGTTTCGTAACAGTGAACCCATGCACAGGAAAAAAGAACCTCTACAGGCTTTCCTCGGTTCTGCAAGTGGTATTAATCTCTCAAGGGGAGAAGAAATGATGAACTGTAGCAAACATACACTCTAGCCGTGACCATAAAATCTTGTAGAAAGATAGTATTTATTTGTGGGTTTATATGATTGTATTTTGCATTGCTTATGGCTCAGCTGAAGAGACCACCCCCTATTTTCTAATTTTTTGTAGCCCTTTGTACTTACCGTAGTGATTTCCAACTGAGCAGCCCGGGAGGGTGCGAGTGTGCGCGCACGCGTGGGGAGGGGCCGGAGGGGGGCAGAGGGGGAGGCGGGCACAGTCAGCCGGGAGCGGCCGGGCCGCTGTGGGCGGGCAGCATCTCTGGACAAGTACAACCATTTCCATCTACCAGCGCCGAAGCCGAGTCACAAAAGCGTGTGAATAATACTCCTACGCCAGCATTTTAGCAGTGTTTGTGCAGCACAATTCTTGCTTTATAATCATGGAGTCCATGAAAATCACATGACACTGGGCACCAGCTGCAGTAACTTTTTTTCAGCTGGAGCCTATTTTGACATACTATTTCAGATGTAGTATTTGGCCATTTTACCATATTACAGAAGGTTTTGTGAAATGGTCTCTTTCACAGTCTTTCTCTCAACACTGATCTGCTGAAGGTTGATATGTCTTTTGTGTTCAAAAAGCTAACTAATTAAAATCTCTCATTTGGACATTTAATTCCTGTGTTGTGAACTCCCACTGCATGATAATGAATGGCTGCCTTATTGGAAAGAATATATATTTCTGTGTGCTCCTTTTTTAATAAGGCATTCATATGCTCAAAAGGAACTGGACCCATGACATGGATTGATATTATGATTTTTGAGCTGCCCTAAAGGCATTAGTTTTCTATTTTTAAAATCTAGCAATCTGCAAATGGCTAGGAAATCTACCTAATTCAGGGTATATGCTAGAACATGAATAGTAACTAAACCTGAGATCTCCCTTGTGGTCATATTTAATACTTTCTTTTAAAATCTGTGTTTGGATTAAATTGCTGGCAGCTGTTATTTTGTGCTACTGAGACCTGTGTGCTATGGTTGCCTTTGTGCTACCAAAGTCAGTGTGATGCAGCTGAACATAGGAGTGGCCCTTCTGTGTTTATGGGGGTGAATTTGCAGGAACCCAAGCTGAGAAACAGCTGTGGAGTCCATGAGTGCTTTCTCCAGGTTAGGGACTGTCCTACACTACAGGGTGCCTCTGGCCTTCCTCCCCTTAAGTTGCTTTGAGAAAAGAAAAGAAGTTAATAACGTGAAATAAACTTTGAATATTTGCCATATACAGCTTCCCTGATTATTTTCCATAGAAATACGAGTCTTTTTAATGCACTGAATGTAGAATGAAAAAGGGCTAGAATATTGTAACAGTAAATGGCTTTTTAGAAACAAACAAACAAAAATAAATGTACTTGATAATTTTTTTCTCCTGAGCTTTTTGCTGCAGTATTTTCTTCATAATCTGGAATGGAAAAGGGTTAGAATATTGTAACAGCAAATGGCTTTTTAAAAACAAACAAACAAAAATAAAGATGCTTGATAATTTTTTTTTCTTGAGCTTTTTGCTGCAGTATTTTCTTGGCTGTTCTTTTTTAGCACACAGTTGTAAAACCTAAGTTAACACTGCTTTGAAAATGGGGGGGGAGAGAGGGTGAATGTTTAGTTGATGAAGATAATTTGTAAACCTCTTTGATCTTTGAGCTGTTTTCTCCCTCTGAGATTACTGAGTGCTTCCAATGAATTCAGGTTGTTTCATCTCCCTTTTTAGAAGAGCTGCAACATGTTCTTCTGAACTGCAGTATTTAATAGCTTAGGGTATTACTTTTATAGGAAGAGAAAGTAGTGGTCCATAGAAGCCATTGTCATCTCTTATGGAAGAACCAAACCACTCTTGTTATGAACTTACAGGGATGCAAATAGTCATCTAACATGAGATGAGTATTTTTATACTGAGGGGTTGATGTGATTCTATGGATGTTCTTAACTTTAGGACAGCTTAAAAGGATTATACAATTCTGCTGATCTGTAAAACAAAAAATGGTGCTTTTTTCAGATTAGTTACAAAAGCTTACCTTTTTACAGATGCAAAGTCTGTGCTTCCTTAAACATGTCTCTCTTTCTGCTTTTATAAAATGACTTATACTGGTTATATAATTAACTTCGATATAGAAGTCTCCAAAATTCTAAGCGGAAATAGACTTTCAAAAGGTTAAAGAGGGAAATAGCTGCTCTGACCAGTAGTCTGTGGCTTCCTGAAGTATGACGTGCGCTCATAAAAGTCATTCTGCATCAAAAGAATCATGCTTTATGATCTAATTCTTAAGATAGCCATCTACTAGAGATGTTTACAGCCATTGCTTTTATTTACTTTCTAAGAACATTTGACTCCTAGCTCTATTAATTTGTTCCTGTGATGTCTATTAAAGTTAAATAACTTCAAAAAGTGAAAAAGGATATATGAGATCACAGGTTGCAGAAAATATTTCAACATATAATAGGTGTCAAGTCCAAGAGCATGTGCATGTCAAGGGTAGGACCACAGCATGACTCAACTCTGATTGAACACTTTAAAATATTTATTTCAGTGTTTTCATACCTTAGCAGTTACTCCTATTTGAGTTGAGCTCTTGAAGACAGAGGAAGAGCATTTACAATACACAACCAAAATAAAACTAATTTCTTAATGCCTAAGTTATCCTAAATGCCCAAGTATAATTTTCTAGAAAAATCTTTGATAAACCTGAAACAGGAGCCTATGGACATGTTCTCAAGTGTTTTATTAGGCTCTTCGTAAGGAAACTGATTTTTCAGCACCTGGTGAATGTCTAGGCTCCACGCTCGCCAAGAGCAGCAGCAAATTATTGTGCAAGGAAGGAGGAGGACCTTTAGCCATACAGGAATGTGAGTGACTTTATGTCTTCTGAATTGAGTCAGATGGAAAACAATTTAAAAATGACCAGTAGTCTATTTGTGTATGTATTTATTTGTATCATGCATATATGGATGTGTGTATATATATATAGATACACACACAGACATATGAAACATACATGTGGTACTGATAGTTGCTTCTCTTAGCTTTTTCTGGTTTGTGACCATTATAGGATTGGGGCTCACATGGCTATGATGACTAATTAACAGTGGGGGAAAAAAACCCCAAAAATCCACATTACACATTTGGACAAATCAGTTCTTCATATTTATGATGGTAGGTGGTGTAAATTAGTCACTGGAAATATTCTTAGAAACTACAGTTTTTCATTACTCCAGAAATTTTAAATTCTATATTTTGTTTGGGTTTCTCTTACTGTGGTGTCAAAAAAATTAATATAGTACCAATATACAGTGTTAGGATCAGCTTAACTAGGAACTGAGCTACTGAAATACAAGACTTGTAGGCTTGGAGGTTTTTATGTGTAGCAAAAGGGCCATTTCCTTAAATAGTGAGAACTTTTGTTGCTGGCATTGTGTCCCATAGCTGTTTTAAACTTCTGTTCTTCATTGAGAATTGTAGAATCCTAGAATGGTTCAGTTCGGAAGGGACCTTAAAAATCATCTAGTTCCAACCCTCCTGCCATGGCCAGGGAACTTTGCACTAGACCAGGTTACTCAGAGCCCCATCCAGCCTGGTCACCTCCAGGTTTGGGAAGTCCACAGCTTCTCTGGATAACCGATTCCAGTGCCTCACCACCCTCACAGTAAAGAATTTCTTCCTAATATCTTATCTAAGCCTGCCTTCCTCCAGTTTAAGTTCATTCCCCCTTGTCCTATCACGACATGCCTTTGTGAAAAGTCCCTTTCCGGTTTTCTTGTAGCCCCCTTCAGGTACTGGAAAGTGCTGTGAGGTCTCCTTGGAGCCTTCTCTCCTCTAGGCTGAACAGCCCCAACTCTCTCAGCCTGTTCTAAATGAGATGTTCCAGTCCTCTGATCATAGTAGTGGCCCTCCTCTGGACACATTCCAACAGGGCCACGTTTTTCTTCTTTTGGGAACCCTAGAGCTGCATGCGGTAATCAAGGTGAGGTTTCACAAAAGTAGTGTAGAGGGGGAAAATCCCCTCCCTCCATCTGTTGGCCACACTGCTTTTAATGGTAGCCTTTTTGCTCTCTGAGCTGGGAGTGCACACTGCCAAGTCATTATTGAGCTTTTTGTCCACATACACCCCCAAGTCTTTCTTCTCAAGGCTGGTCTTGGTCCATTCTCAGCCTGAACTTCTGCTTGGGATTTCCCTGACCCAGATGCAGAACCTGGCACTTGGCCTTGTTGACCTTCCTGAGGTTATTCATTTATTGTTGCAGTTAAACAGTCAAACTGTGAGTTGCTTTTCCTGGCTGAACATTGCAGGACAAGTATGTCTCAGTCATTGCAGGACTCACCAAGACATTATCAGAGCTATGTAAGCAAAATGTTTTCACCCTATTCCTTGTGAAGAAGAAATAGTATGATCTCGTGCAACTGCTTCCTTAGAAATCAGTGGAAAAACTACTTTGGCAAACATTTTGTGCATGTGTTAACAAGCTCTGCAGAGCTTTCTCTTCTCCAGGCTGAACAATCCCAACTCTCTCATCCTGTCTTCACAACAGAGGTGTTCCATCCCTCTGATAATCTCCCTGGCACTCCTCTGGACTTGCTCCAGCAGGTCCATGTCCTTAGCATTTCTTTATCATGAGATACAGATTATTAGGGCATTTCTCAGACCAGTTTTTTGCCAGTGATGTCATTGTGTGTGTCATACAGCAATGGCACAGTACAGTCTGGACTGTTACAATGTTTGTATTTTGTCTGAAAATGGGAAAAACATACTGTGGGTCTTCCTGTGCATATAGAAGAGAGTCTAACAGCATCCATTCACGTATGAGAAATCCCCTGTAACCTTTCATCTTCCTTAGGTTTCTGTGAATACTTGTAATTAGTACAAGTTTCATCGCCAGGTACCATTATGTCCTTCCAGTGTACTAGTGTATGTGACTGACTAATAACAGATATATAAATATCACACACTGAGACAGTGGAACCTTGAATCACTGGTTATGTGATGGCAGCTGATGGATGTTGATGCTCAAAAACAGGTTAAAGGTCTACTTAGGCAGGCTTTTTTTTCTCTGGGTGAGCCAGTAGCAGGTGCTTGGGGAACAGAAAACCAGAGCAAACCTGGAGCCATGCAGCTGGGTGTCTTGTCAAGCCTCCGGTGGTCTGTCTTTGAGCTTTGCTTTATTTTGGGGGTTTGGTTTAGTTTTTTACTGCTTTGAAGTACAAAGATTGTATGTTCATAGAATAGTCTGTGAAATTCAGCTTTTCCCTCTTGCATAGCAGTAATTCCTGTTGTACATCATTGTATATGTTGGTGAAGTACAGGAAGATCTCTCCTGTGGGTTACTTTGCATTTATTAAATCTAAATTTCATCTGTTATTTTATGACCCATTCATTCAATGATAGGAAATCTTGGTTTGGGGTCTTTATTATTCAGAATCATTTCCTCATAGCAGCAACTATTGTCACCTGCTTTTTCACCCATTTTGTAAATCATCTATATCTAATGAGTTCTGATGTGAATGTGATGAGACAAGTGAGGACTCTGTCTTATGGGAGTCAAATTTTTAAGAGACTCAGCTGAGATAAAATTTCATTTTCTAAATCATCTAAAAATCCAAAGTCTGTCATCCAGATCACTCTTGTCCCTATGTGTAGTGACTCTAAGATTAGTAATGCATCTTTTCTACACATGCCCAAATTATTCTTTGTCATTTTTACTCATTAGTGCAGCTGCTAAATCTCTTCATAAAATTTCTTCTTCTGTGCTTAATTCAGATATTAAGTTTATCATTCTGAAGTTCTCCAGATTCGTAATGAGTATTTGTTTTTATTCTTGCTCTATTTCTCTCATTTTCTCTCTTCAGCACCCTCACTTTCCCTCCCCAACACTGGGTGTGTCACTGTGCTCAAGCAGCTGTCCAAGTATCAGAGGAATGGGGAGCTGTGCATCACAGATCCCAGTTCAGCAATTTCCTGTGGAAGTTTCAGGTGATTGTCATATGGCCCAGGTAGCTTATGACTACCCACTTTTAATGGTGTGCAGCATCTGAGAATAGTTCCTGCAAAGGCTGTTATTTTCTGGAGTTGTGAAGGGGAGATAGTGCCAATATTTTGCTGCAGCCTTATTTTCTTTGTATTCTTACTATTGTACTTCCATCCCTATAATCTGTTTGGCAGATATCTGTGTTAGAATAAGTGCCTTTTTTTCGTTTGTTTTGGGTTTTTTTTTGGTTTTTTTTTTTTTTTTTTTTTTTTTTTTTTGTTCTAACACCCTTAAGAATTTGTACCTCAGCTTTACTTTTAAAACTCCTTCTTTTTTACCATATTTTGCTTATACATCTGCTTTGCTAGATTAGTTCTGTTTTTTCCTCATTTGGGTAGGACTTAAGTTCTCTGGTGGATGTTCCTTTTAATTGTTATTTAATTCAACCTTTGGAGGGGACAGAGAGAGGGAAGGAAGAATGGTGGCTGGATGTTTCGGTAGGTGTTACACATTTTCTCTGAATTTCATATATCTTCAGTTGCATGTTATCTCTTAGCATTATACCATCTGGCTTGTTTTTTTAAAAAGTACTCATCTTGTGTATGTAAGTGCCCTTTTCAGAATTAAATACCACTGTGTGGATTCTTAATCTTTCAAAAAAGATTTATCTAAATGCATATGGCCACTGGCACAGGGCAGTTCTTCAAATAGCTTTTGAAGAACTATAGTTTTGAACCAGATTCTTCTCATACCTCAGGATCAAGGCAGAAGTTGCATCATAAATTGTCCCACTTACAGTCTTTTTCTTCCTCTTGCTGTCCATTTTAAAACTTTCAGGCTGGTTGAGCTGAGAGATGTGTGGGCATCTTCATAAGTATCACAATTGCATTATTTTGGGATTTGGGGTTGGTTGTGGCTAAATGAAAGTGGTAAAACTTGCAGGCTCCTGCCACTGCCTCCCCATTCCTCACTCTCCTGGCAGCACTCAGCTGGCAGCTGTCAGGTGTGTGTCCTGCAGATTGCTGTGATGCTCCAGTTGGGCTCACCAGCAGCTGCTGGATCTCATTAAATGGGTGCTGGACCGCCTCCAAAACCAGTGCTTGGTTTACAGTACACTGCAGTAATACAGGCCTGTTTCTCCCCCATCCAATTTCTGCATTCTCCACGCCCTTGAAAATGCAGACTCTCCCTCTACCTTTATTAGGTGAACTTTGAATCCCTGTTTCTAAACTCGAGGGTGGATAGCCCATCTCATGCATCCCCTTTTTTTCTACTTGTAGCTTCTTACTACCAAGTAAAGTTACTTTTGCTTGAATTGCTCCTGGCACATCTGTTCTCCTCACTGTGCATACAGTGACAGCTAGGGGTATGCAAGGCCATCATGGGCTGATAAAAGGAAGTGTTGGAGGGTAATTTCTTCTTGCGGAAAGCTTCCTCCCCTGCCTCTAAAGGTGAGTGTTACCAAGCATGAGTAGCTGGAAGAAGTCCTAAACATGATTCTGCAAGTACTCAAATTGGGAGTGCACGAAAGAACAGCACACAAAAATGTTTGTGGAGAGAGAAACAGAGATAAATTTGTACTCATTAGTTCATTTTTGTATTCTGGTTTGATTTGACTAGTTTCCCTGCAAAGAGGATTGGAATGAAAACCATCTAAAGACGTGCATTTTTGTTGTATTGCTTGAAATCCAGCTATCTTCATATAGCCCTGTTGATGATAACAGCAGTTGAGTAGGGATATTTAGAGCTAATGTAAGATATAGTCTCCAGTGGTTTTAGTTACAAAAGCATCATGTGCTGATGCATTGTAGATTTTATTTTCCCTTAAGTTACTTGATGAAAAGCATAATTGGAAATAGGTGACTGATATGTCTCCGCAGTGCAGCGGTTCATATATTTCTGACGTATGGAGTGGCTTTATGGTGTTCTGATACTAAAAGCTAGCCTGTGAAATGTTCACTTTCTGCTGTAAGCCCTAGGCAACGTGGTTATGGTTTGCTGTCACGCAGGAGATTGTTTATGTCAGTAAATGTGAGTGAAGTTTTGTGCTAAAAAGTAACGAGACAGCCACAGCTTCCATTTCTCTGGAGGGGCCAACCAGACTTGCTGCAGTCTGTTAACCAGTTGTATTGTATTATGTAAACTGGTGTTTTTTCTTGAAGTCATTCTCACTCTCTATTGAAATCAAATAGGCAGCTTTGGGAAGCAGAAAAATTTTAGGGGAGGTTATTAACTGGATGTCTAACTGCTCTGTGTGATTTTGTGTGCAGTTTAAATAACATTTTCCTCTTAAAAGTGGTCATCTTTGAAATTATCTTTCATACATATTAAAGCCTCATCCACACTTTCTCTATTAAGTCTTTAATGTGTTCTTGTAGAAAAATTGAAAGGAGCTTGAGCTTTGCTCTGATGAAAGCCACGATGGCTTCTAAAGATGGAGCGTGGGGGTGGCAATGTGCTCATGCAGCATGAAAGCATTTAGCTCTTTCCCTGCAGAGTCTCCTGCAAGAGAGGGTGCCTGTGCACACAACACATGCAAAAAAATTCAGGCTGGAGGGCTGTTTATGAAGAAGACTCTCCTCTAAAATTAAAGACTTGGTATTATGAACGTTGTTCAGAAAGAAACCTAATAACACACTGATCTTTTAAAATAATTGTAAATAGTGAAAGCTTGCAGAGCTGTAGTTGTGGAAATGCAGATCATGATTTTCACAAATGAGAAGAAAAATCCTTAAAAAATTGAAGGACTTTTAAGTTTTGTTTTGTTTTTTTTTAATAACCAAATCCAAGGGGTGGGGGTGGGGGAAGGGAAAAGCTTTGAAGTCTCTGAGATCTTTTCCCTGAGGTCAGAAGTTTCTGGTGATGTAACATACAATACAGACTAAGCCTTCACTTATCAAGGTTAAAGTTGACAGAGCTTGTATGAACTTGTCAATCATAGGAAGCAGGCAAAAACAAGCCAGCTGTTGTGAGGCATGGCTTTGAAAATCCTCTGTGTTACAGTAAATGAGACGCAGAGGTTGAGACAGATTCAGTTCTGCAAGGCTTTCCAACTGACTGGCACATTTGCAAGGATGCAAAGCTCACATATCCAGTGAATATGGGTAAAAAGCTGTAAATCCTGGTAAGATTGTCTTGTCTTTAGTGTTAAAGCATGAAAGAAATGGCTAGAGGTGTGTGCTTCATTTGCCATTTTTTGTCAGTTCTGAACAGAAATTTGCAGTATTAATTCATACAGTATTTCTTTTGTTCTTCAGGTCTTTGAGCACAGGCTGCATCTTCTGCCCCTATCAGCAGAAGCTACAGTAACAAATTAGCAATGATGCAATGCTTGGTACAGAATTTTATTTTGCTTACTGTAATCGACTGCTCTGTTCACTGATGGGTTGGGAGAATAGGGGGAAAATGTGAGTTAATTCCAGCTAAGATGCTCTGTGTGCATATGCTCGCACACACGCGCTGTTTTTAGCAGCTTTTGTTTTCACAGTTGGCATCATGTACACTGGAATTAGAAGGCAGTGCCTTTCGAAAATACTTGTTTTCTGGACTGAAGGCTGCAGTGCCGTTGTTGTGGCTCAGGGTGCCAGGCTCGGGGTTCCTCTCGGCTAGGGGTGGTGCGAGAGCTTTTCATCTTGTTATTTTCCTGGCAAGCCTGTTACTGTGAGTACAGGCTTGCACGAAGACCTTTTGCACAGCAGCAGGAGCTATTAGCTGGGAGTGTAAGAGAATTGGATGTGACTATTAGAAGCAAGCGGTGAGTGTGGCTCTGAGTGAAAAGATGGCTATTGAAATGTGTGCATGTGCATGCTAATTAATTTAAATAACTGTTTTAGGATTTTTTTTCCTTTAGAGATGAGCTAGCTATGTGTTCATTTTGGTGAGGAATGCCTGAGAATCCCACCTGACCTAGTTGTTATTCACAAAGTGTTTCATTTTATAGCTTGTGTTTCGTTACCTGATTCTTGTTCAGCTGCCAGCAGCTGTTTTCAGTCATAATAGCAACAAGAAAATAGTAACAAATATTTTCAAATAGCATTATCAGGACAAATAGCATTATCAGGACAAAAAAGTCTAAATGAAAAAAATATCAAAGGAGTGGCAACTGGAATGCCGAGGTTTTTTTAGTTAATTGACAAAACAATCATTCTTCTTTGAGCTTTTTTTTAATGTGACTATGATTTCCTCATTAGCAGTGTTGGAAAATACTGCCTTTTGTCTCTGCAATGGTTGCCGTTTGTGTAATATGATGGTTCTTGTTATACTGTTGGTATATTCTGATGATTGAATTCAGTGTGTAAGTACTGAACATATTAACTGGTTGACTTGAGTAGAAGTCATTTTAATTCCATGTAGGTAATCCCCTGTGTGCTAGGAGAGGCATGCAATAGATAAAGCAATAAGAATACAGCCATAAAAATTATCTTTTTAAATTTATTTTTGGTGTGCAGCAGAATGGAGAAGGGGCTTTTGTTTTCTGAACTAAGGAAAGGAAAGCATCCCTCCCTCTGCCCTTTCCCACAAGATTCTTCCCTTCTGCATAAAGGCCCTTGTTCTGCTATAAGAAATATAATTTTAATCAGATTTTTTTGTTGTTGTTGTGGGCCAGTGCCTTTTGCTGTTACCCATGACTGGCCTACATTCATCCATCAATATAACTTTGTTTATTTACTGTAGAATTAGAGTGGATATGTTGTTATTTATTTATTTATTTATTATTTTCATGGGGAGAGAGGTAACATTTTTAGAGACACAGAATGAGAGATGAAAACAAATTGCAGTGTGTATGTTGCCATGCAAGCAGGACAGGAGAGAAATTCTGGTGGGGTCGATGAACTGGCAAGCAGTGTCTGTTATAGTATTTCATTCTGTGATAAAGCCAGGTGATAATGCAAGGGTTGTTAAGCTAGAGTGACATTTTGCTTTATCACATTAGGTGCAACAACTAAGCTGCGTTTAGTGTGACTGACTGAACAGATAGCTGCCACTGAGGCACAGATAATGTTAACAGGCATTCAGAGACAGAATTGAAAAACCAAGACTTACACCATGATAGGCGGGTTGTAGTGTACCACTGATGTGCTGTGGGATATACTTGTGAAATATCTTGCTAGTTTTGTACCTTCAGTTGTCTTCTGACAGGCCTTTTTTTTTTTTTTTTTGAGAGTTTTGAGAGAGAGAGAAAACAGTCTCTCATCATTCAGTATTCATTATTCTTCCATCTTAATACATGCTTTGATTTTAGGACCGTTTGCTTCAGTAGTGCTTCTTGGATGCTAGTTGCTATCATCTGTCTCTTCAGACAAGGCAGTGGACATCTCTACGTCTTTGTAGTGGCTTATATGCTGTGCGTCTTCATGGCATAACGGTTAGGTTATAGCCATCATGGTTCTTTATGCATTTGTCTTTAAAGATTTCCAAGTCGTTTCATAGCCCAAGCTCTCATTTAGCATCTTTGGAATATGCTTCATGTGTCACTATCTGATGGATAGCATGTGCTGTACTGACTCAGTAGTGATAGCAGATAGAGAGCACATGAGAAAAATGAACAATGGTAAAATAATTGCCCTGGTATTGGATGTCCAAACTGTGGCATTGGTCTCCTGAGTAGTGCAGTAGTAAAACCAATCTAAGGGCTTAAGTGGTCCTGGACCCTCTGAAAAAAAAAGCATATGGGACTCAGACGAGGGTTCAGATAACTAATAGGAGGGAGACATCTACATGCAAGTGAAGTTCTAGCTCAAGCTGTAGTCCACAGAGAACTCCGTTTTCAGTCTAAGCTGGCTAAACAGTTGACTAAACACAGGTGTCTAGTGGGACCTGAGATAGCCCAGCATATCCCACTTGGCTTCCAGCTGCCATCTCTTAGGGGAACTGATGCCTTTGAACCTTTAAAGTTTCTGAAATCATAGAATACACCTGTGGTTGGATATCTAAATTGGTCCCCTAGACAGTGCAACCAATGCATGCTTTGCTTGTAGAGACTGCTGTAGGGTGAGCTGTAGTCTCATGCATTAGTTAGTGCATGTCAATATGGATTAAAATGTGGCACTAGACCTCAAATTTTTTCCTGAATTTCCAACAGTCTTACCCTATGCACCCCATTCTAACTTCATAGCATTGTGTTGTTGTCTCAAGCAGAACCATTGTCATAGGTTAGCAAGCATAGTCCCAGAAGGGAAGTCCTTGCCAAGGGGTGCTTACAGCTTCCTCTGGGACCTGATAGAACCTATCAGCTGGCCAGTTTGAATATGGACAATTCTTTAAGCCACTTAAAGTTGTGACCGCCTCTGTGATGCACACTTAAGAATAGAAACCCTGAGGCAGACTGTCTCTCTTGTTTCCGGTGCTGGGACAGGTGGCTGCAGGCCTGGTTGCAAACCCAACCCGCTACAACCATACTGGATAGAATAAACTACCCTTTTTTTGTGGACTATTGCAGTTCTTCTGGGTCCCATTGTGCCACATGCCAGACAAATACACAATGAAAACTTTGTTTCAGCACATAAAGTTCATAGCTTAAAAACTAACGTATTGGCAAGGGCTGTGCCTATAAACAGGATTTTGTCATATGCAAAGACACTATTTCCCAATTGCTTTAAGCCACATAATTATCTGTTTCAAGCCAGGTCAGGTCCTTGATCCAGTTTTCTGTGAGACTGTACAATTCCTACTGCTAGTACACTGAAAAGAGCAGGAAGATGGAACTCAAAGTGTCTAAGAAGGAAACTGTCTCTTCTGGCAGAGTACCTGCATAAAGTCACTTTGAAGGGACTGCAAAACTGTGGATTTGATTTTGAGAGTGTTTTTGTTATTGTAGGGTGAGAACTTTTATGGAGGAGTCATACTCAGGTATGAAGGCCTTTTTCCAGTGTAGCTTGTAGTTCTTGAGAAGGAATTTAAATCAGAAACAGCCACTCCATTTGCTCTTGTTTGCCAGTGAGTTAGTGGAGGACATATTGTTGCTTACATAACCATGCTTGTGTTTTATGGTGAAACTTTTGCGCAGAGGTCAGGTCTTTAACAAATGATACATTTTTCAAATGTTGGCTAATGCATTTTTGTAAAGCTTATCTAGTCTGGGATTTTGAAGTTGGAGCGTCTCGTGGCACTGTTTGGGTTGGCCTGAAGGGTTCTCAAGAAACTGTAAATCAGACAGATAAAAATCAAACACATTGAGTTTATTGAAGTCACTTTCATTTATTGAGGTACAACATTCAATCAGATCATTCTATCTCTATCCAGATTTAGTCAAATCTTGAGTATGGGGCAAACAAAGAAAGTGGTTTGGAGTTGTTTCTTACGGCAACCAGAAATGCTGTTCTTCTTATAGGCATCTATAAGTGCTAGTGCTCACTGACTCTGCTGGCAAGCTCCTGTTAATGTGTGTATGTGTGTATATGGCTTAACTTTAATGTAAGAGGCACATTACTGTTACTACTCCTTGGTTTGTTAGAATAGCCTGTTGTATTATTGCTCAGGGTACTGGGGGTGTCCAGGCTGGGGGTGAGACTTGGGAGTTTTTTGCCCAGCTTAGTCTTTACATGGCCTTTACATTTCAGTCTTGAGTGTGTCTACCTCGAGCTAATGGAGCCAGAAGGAAACTGGGAGATGTACTTGTCCATTTAGGTAGAAAATACTTAGTGCCAGTATGGAGATCCACATTCCCATCCCCATGGCGGTAGGTAGTACTGGCGTGGCTGTGGTCACTGGGAAAGTGCAAGACACAGAGCAGAGCTCCTCCCGCCCTCACTGATGAGTGTTCAGCCTCTTGTCTCTCTACACAGACCCCCTCTGGGAATGCGGAGCCCGCTGCTAAATGACAGCTTCTCAAAAATGTGAAGGACTGGTTTGTATAATGAAGCAGTTCCTTCTTTTCAGTTAGGAGCATACATTGGTTTTCTGCCTCCTGCCATTTAGATATGAAAGCTCCTATAGCAAAATACCGAAAACAAGTGCAGTAGAAAAGGCTCATGTTAGACTCCTGTACTAGACTCACCCTTACTGAATACCACTTTGTAGCAACAGCATAAGATTCTTAATTACACTTCCTTTGCAGGTCGGGTTAAGTGACTGGTGTAAGTTGTCTGACAGTGAAAGCTGTCATGTGCTGTGCCAGGGGTGGGGAATATGGTGTGAGCTTTCCTGGTTCTGTCATCTCAGAAAAGCTCTTGCAACTTGGGTAATTGTGGCATTGTATTATGGGGGTGGGGGAGCTTTGGGTTTGAAATAGCTAAGAGTTTTAATGTTTTTGATGTTGGCTGGTTTGTTATCTAGAATGAAAATAGTAATTAAGTCAATTGTCATGTTTTCAGATGATTTAAAACTCTTCTATGTCTCTCACTTTGTGATGTTTGGTTATAAATGATGAGTTCCTTTCAGTGGTATGTTATCTTTGCATAATCCTGTGGGCCTCATTTCCAAACCAGCTGTGTTCTGGGCATGATGTGCTGTCAGATAAAAAGCAGCTTAGTGGACCTCTCAGTACTGATAATAATGTAACACCTTTGCAGGTTCTTGCCACTGTGTTCTCCTGGGGCTTGAAGCTTATTTTCTTTTCCTCCTTTCTGAACAGTAAGATTGCATCTCTCCAAAATCATGTGATAAGCATGTTTTGCATGAAGATCCACTCACACTGAATGCAGTTTAACCTCAGTGTTGAATGCAGCCACCACCTTTCCTCATTTGTGTGACCCATTTTGTGTGGCACTGCACACAAAAATTTCTGATTAATTTTGTGGAAACTGTATGAAGGCATGTGTGTAATCTCTGAATTTTATCTCTATGTTTGCAAATATAGCATCTCTAAATTTCTCTGTGCTGTAATTCTTCATGTCCTTTTGCTCAGTTTTGGAAGGTGACAGGACTGCTAAAGCATTCATAGCTTCTGAGCCAGTTATATATATATATATGTACCAATATACTGGTTACATGTTTTGGATATGCACCTATGTCAGATTGGTGGTGTTCTCTGTTCCTGTTTGTTTCCACCAGCACTCCCAATCCCGATGTGCATGCAAAGTTCATGGCATACTTTGCAAACTGGCTGACATAATGCATGTCACTGATGTCTTTGCAACATTTTACGTCATACTGTTGATTTTTCTGTGCATCTGAGAGCATCTGTTGAACTGGTTATATTATGGTTTATGGATGTGAAGGTGAATTGAGAGGCCTGAAGTGTTTTTGCATGGGTTTACTAGCAGAAAACGGTGCTCTTCATGGGTTATCTAGACAATGAAAAATGCTGGTTTAAACACAGTATTTCATATGTAAGGCCTTAGTCTTCATTTGGTAAAAATTTCCATTAAAATTAGAAGATCTATTTACCGGCCTGGTTCTGCTTACATTGAATTCACCAGGGAAAATGAGCTGCCTCTTGAGATGCCAAGATGCCATGTAACCAAATCTGAGTAGTGTTGGTCTTTCTGGCCTTTTGTATAATTTTTTACTTCACAAAACTGTCTTTCATCTACTGTTAAAAGAGGAGTCAATAAATAGTTTTGTAAATCAGAATTGACTCTGAATTAGTCAGACAACTTGAAGTTTTTATTGCTCTTAGATAAGAGCAATATGAAGAGACCTGAGTATCAACAGTACTAATCTCCTCATTCATGTTAAATTGAAAATTTACCAGTTAAAGTTGAATTTTAAGGTTTAACACTTCATATGAGAGAAAGATTGTGTATGTGACTTCTCAGGAATCCACATCTAATCAGTTGTCTTTCCACAATACTTCATTTAAAATATTTATTTAAATTTAATTAAAATAATAATGCAGTGTGTAGTTACTCCAATTTTTTTTCTTCTTGAATTTATAATAGACTTTAAGCTGTTAGTTATTTTATGTGCTTTTATCTCAATTTTTTTTTCCTACACACTGGTGTTAACTGCCTGTAGACATTCTCAAAACTGGCACAGTGATGTTATTAACATGTTTACATTGAAAAATTCAAGTAAACCTTATTTTACAAATAGGCTGGGGAAAATGCCTCTTTCACAGTCACCTCAAAAGACAGATTGGGCAGTGCATGACTACAAGATTACTATTTAAAAATACAGAGTAGCTCTCTGAAGCCCTTGACTTCTTTGTTGCAGATTCTTTTCTAAGCTCATAGTGTCTCTTCAGCCTCCTTTCAGCCGAGAGCAAACCTGTCTCCGCTCGGGGCTTCAGAGGTACTTTTCTCCTGCCTTCTGCTTCTTCCCCAATTTGTCTTTATGTGGTGAGCACAAATGTACTATGTGTCTTGTGGCAAAGGACAACCATGGAGCTGTGAAAGACTGCTTCCTGACTAGAGAAACAGCGTAAAAATGGAATAAACCCAAAAATATTTCTGTCTAAGATAAGGTCCTTCTGGCCATTGTTTGTCATTTGTGCTGACAGGGCAAAAGAAGTTTAACCTTAAAATAAGTCTGACTGGAAAATACAATCCTTTCTAAATTTCCTTTTCTGCCTTAATTCAATTTTCTCTTTCCCAGTTTTTTAGCTTCAGCAAACACTTCGATTGCACTCATTTCATATTTCTGCAGATATACAAAAATTCAACCTCCAGATTCATAATTAAAGTTCCTATTATTCAGTTCACATTTAAAAGTGTTACAGAAGTATTAATAATGCACCTAGATAAGAAACTTGTTTCACACTCTTTGTTACTGACTGGAGCTAAAAGAGAATTAAATTTTAGTATTAGAATTCCTCTTCTGGAGGCAGTCTTGTTTTCTACCAACATTTGGACATTTGGTTGTGCATTTAACTAAGCTGTGCACACTGCAGTGTCTCAGGTTACCCAGAGGTTGTGTTGCGTCGCGTCCAGTGCTCCATACCTAATTTAGCCTGACATTATATTTTGACTCATCGCGTTAGATTAGGTGCACCATATGTGCCCATACACGAGAGGATGTTTTTGTGCTGTACAATTACCATAGATTGGAGGAGTTGGTGTTAAATGTTGGATGTGATCTTGTGTTCAGGCTCCCTACATTGGTGCGTTGGCCTTGCACTGAAGGAAATAAATCAGCAGCGTACTAACAGCATGTTCTTTTCTCTAGGCAAGCTGACACAGGGGCCCTGAGGGAAAACCCACGGGACAGGAGCGATCAGCTGGACCAGAATTTAGGCCACAAGTGGAAGTCTTCTGTCAGACCTTTGCATGTGCAAGAGCCTACAGTTCTGCCTCACGAGAGTCGCGGCAGGTCTGGGACATTGCCTAGTGACTACCGATACTCTCAGGAAAACGTGACTGAGAAGAGCAAGGATTGCAGCCTGCCTCACCTGCCCTACTCTGAGCCACAGGCCTTGAACGAGAACCACTCCTGTCCATCCTGGGGCAAAGGAGAGGAAAACCATAGGATAGAGCCAGTGCTGCTGAACAAGAAGCGTGGACCTGCTCCTCAGAGGCCACCACCACCTAAAAGAGATAAATACAGGCGACCAGATATTTCTGCACCATCACTTGGCACCTCTGCTGAATCTCTGCTGGTAGAAGCCAGCCAGCCCTTTCTGTCCTCATCCCCCAGCTCTGCCGAAGCAGCTTTCAATGGAAAACTGAAAAGTGCTAATCCACAGCAACTCCAGCAAGTGTCATCCACGGAGAATGTTTGTCAGCACTTAGAAGTAAAAACACACCTAAAGTCTGAGTCTTCCAAGTATCGGTATCTTCAAAAACCTGGCATGGAGTCATCAAGGTCCCCTTCCCCCCAATTTGCACCACAGAAACTCACTGATAAACCTCCTGTGTCCCTACAGGATGAGAACCCAGCCAGGTACTAGATGTAACTCCCTTACTATTATATTAACACTTCTTGCCCAGTTAGACCTTACTAATGGTTGTCTGTTCATTTACTTTACGCATCATTCAAGTTCATTAAGCATTGAGCCATTGCAGCATATCTTAGAGACCACAGACTTGTGTGAAATTCTTTTTGGTACCATTACTGTCCTTCAGCTGGTCTGTGGTTTCTTTTAGTTGACTTGGAGATCACATCCAACAGTTGATTGGTGCTGCTCAGGTGTTACAGCTGGTAGTTAGTAGAAAATGAAAGGGAAGGGTTCTAAAGGATTTTCCACTGTAAGTTTAGGCAAAGTCAGAAAAGTCCCTGTCATCATTTCCCCTGCCTAAGTCTGTATATAAATATGAATCAGTGAAGGGACAAACCAGGTGTGGGAAGGGAATCTGGATCCTTTGAGAGAACATCTGTTTTGAAAACACACAGAGTAATATACACTGCCAAATCATGACTGGTTTTATATTGCTTTTATAGTGAAATGTGGCACTTCAGGTTGTCTGTGGAGGGGTCCTCAACACTTTATGTTGACAAGGACTGAGCACTCAGTAGGAGATTCAGTCCTTTCCCAGGGTAGATGAAGTCAGAATTAGACAACTGACTGAAATTAATTGATTGCTGTGTCTGTCATATGCTGCTAACATCATAAAAGGTTATTCTCCCACAAGATAACAAACTCTTTCAGGAAGCTCAGGAATCTTGGTTTTCATAAATCTTTCAGCACTATAATTCATGGTTAAAGAATGAAAATAAAACCTCTAAGCTGAATTCATGCAGAGGTTGCTTCTCTGAGCAAAAGCAGTTGGCATGGCTTTTCTCTAATGTAAATGGTTGAACAAACTCGGGCTGTTTTCCATTGTGCCTTATGACATGAAGACATGAATCACTTTTTTTCCTAAATAGGCCTTGATGTTTTTCCTCTTACGACTGGAGGAAAAAATGAGGTTTCATTCTGCAGTGTTTTTAACACAAAGTAATAATATAATTTACAATGAAAAGTGCAATATGTCATATGAACCCTAGAATTCATGTGCTAAGGTAGATGATGATAATGACTTCCTTAATGTTTTGCTTTGAATTCCTTAATGTATTACTTTTTGAAGAGATATGAAGATGCATAGAAAGCCAATTGTATTTGTCCTTCCTTTTTGCTAAGCTTTAATGTTGAAATGAGCACTGAGGTGTGCCTAATTATATGCCTATATCTGAATGATAAAATACTTACCCTGCAAATCTTTTGCTAACATTTGAAATTCTTAGGCCCAGACAGCTCTTGTTTGCACACAATATATTGTCCGCAGTTAATAATTAAATTACTCACTAAAACAGGTTCATCCAAAAAGGGCAAGTGTGGTGGCCATACCTCTGAACTCTTTATATGGTATTTATTTCATATAAACAAAATGTGTTAAGTAGATTTATCTTAGTAGATAATTAATCAGAATTGGCTTATTATTTCTATTATCTCCTTGCATATGAGCTTTTGGACATGCCACTTTGCATGCCGGAGGCAGCTTATGTTTGATGATGTCAGCATGTAGCTTTTGTACCCTTTTAAGAAAGGTGTCCTGTTCACCAACAGGCCAAGGCGAGTGGGTGTGCAGGATTTCCACAGTGATTTAGGTAGAACAGTGTGTGTGGGGCAAATACTGATGATGTGCACAACCCAGCTATTGCCAAAGACAACTGTTTAGTATCAACAAAGCTGAAAAGAGTGCATCAATAGATGTCCACTAAACCTACAGTCAAGTCAAGGAGGGACTGTTTGTGGTAGGGTTGAAGCTTCGGAATGTCCACGAACAGAGTAGCTGCAAATCAAAATTTCCTGCTGCTTTTCCAGAAAGGGAAAACCTTCAGAAATCAGGGGGGTGGTGATTGCAGAAACAGAATTTTTTAAGCACCTGGTGTTGAACTGTCTTTGCTTTTACTGAAATCAGTTGATTTGATGATGCTTTAAGTTTCTGGAAAATCTTTGACTAAGCTGAGAGGAATGTACTCAAAGTCTCAAAACAGATGCTGGATGTTTTAGGTGAAGAATTGCAGTCAGCTCACTTTTCCAGTTGCTCCCAACCTCCCATTTAGACATTCAGCTTACTTCCCCCAAATTCCAAAATATGTTCCTCTTCACATTCTGGTGGCATTTAAAATGTGTGGGCTTTAATTAAAATAAGCAAAATAAAGGGTTGGGGCTGGTGGCTGGGTGCTGCCCAGCTCTGCTGCAGTTCAGGAGAGTCCATGTCTGCTGGTAGGGAGCTGGGTCTAAGCAGTGGACACAGGAGTGAGCTCTTTAAATGACAGTCCCCTTAAATGAAAACAGCTTGGCCAAATGGGAGGGGGAGGTTCAGCATGGGCTGAAAAACCTGCCCCAAGAGTTGGACCAGTATGTCAAAGCATGTCCACAAAGCACTTGTGGAAAGTAAATCCCTACTGGGGGGCTGCACGTTCATTCAGGGGCAAATATACCTTTAAAATACAAAATACAACTTCTGAAAAATGTCAAACAGATTCTGCTGCTACCAACAGCAGAAAAAAGTATAAGTTTATTTTAGGGGAAGTGACACACCCACACTTAGAGGAAAAGAGCTGTAGTATGTCTTGGTCACTTATCTGAAAGAGGCAGCAAGCTACCCAGCCAGATGAAACCAGATATTTTAGCTAGTAGGCAATGTTCCTTTCCTTGCTGTAGAGCTTCCAAACCCACATTATGACAATAATTTTAAACTTTTTGCAAACTCAGACTAAACTAGATTTCGGTTTCTTATATGGTTTACATACAGTACAGATGTTTTTGTAATGTTATTTAACATGTTATTGTCCAATTTAAAAATCTAAGTTAGCCTCCTCTTTAAATAGCTTTCCTTACTGAATGGCTAACGTGGCCATTTGTGCTATGCAGTACAGAACTTCTACTACAAACTTCTCTTAAAAAGAATATCCAGAATTGTATGCTGTCCTCTTCAATGACTGGTTTCTCTTCTTTAAGTGGAAAACTAGGACACTCTGGTAGGATCTATTTATTAAGCTTCTGTGTCATATGTGAAATTTTATAAAAAAAGATTTTTTTTTTTAAACCATGTAATTAATTAAGTTTTGAATGATTTCCAGGTTTTCAATGTGTGATTATTTGTTATTCTTGTAGCTCAGCAATAACATAGCCTGTGGGATGCTCCCATCTGGTCTGTTGTCTCTTCTCTTGGAAGAGCTGAGAATTGATGTGAGGGTATGACAGACTCCCCAGGCAGCTCAGCTGCCTGTCAGGCCAAAAGCCGAGGCCACTGTTGGATCTGTGTGAGGCAGTGAGGTTGAGCTGAGGGCGTGTTTTCCTCTATAGCTGTGGCAGCAAAAGGGGTAACAGGCGGTTCAGCAGCACTGTCTGAAATCTGGGGCCTGGCTGCTGAGATTGGAGCCTCACGTTCATGGAAACAAACAGAAGCCCTGTATCATGAGAACTGTACAAGGCTGATGTTAGGATACCATACAAATGAACTAATATTACTATTTTAAATTTGTAGGCAGAAAAGAAAACGTGTAGATTTAGGGTTTGAGATGCAATGCTAGGAATATTCCATTACCTCACTCTCTTACCTATATTTTTGTGTATTTGGGCTTCCCTTCTGATTTGAGGATATGAATTGAGATTTAAGGTTCTTCCATTTCTAAGGATGAATTTTGTTTATTTTCCAGAATTGAAAGGGTAATAGACAACAATACTACAGTGAAAATGGTTCCCATCAAGATAGTTCATTCTGAGAGCAGCGCGGAGAAGGAGAGTCGGCAAAGCCTTGTCAGTACTATGGAGCCTCCTGCTTTACCCAGTGGTTTGGAAAAGGACCAGATTAAAACACTCAGCACTTCAGAGCAGTCCTATTCACGATTCTGTGCTTACACCAGGCAAGGTGTAGAGCCAGAGCCAGAAGCCAGAACCAAACCAGTTGAGCCTCAACCAGCTGAAGAACCTGGGAGCAACTTGAAGGACAGCAGTGCTGCCACGCAAGCATCCAGCTACGTAAAGGCCAAAGAAAAGACCTTTGAAGACTGGAAGTCAGAAGAACTCGCCAGAGAGATTGTGGGAAGAGATAAATCTCTAGCAGACATACTAGATCCTAATGTGAAAATAAAAACAACAATGGATCTGATGGTTGGTATATTCCCTAAAGATGAACATCTCCTAGAAGAAGCTCAGCAGCGCAGGAAGCTTCTGCCAAAAGTTCCCTCTCCAAAAATTTCAGAAGAGAAGTGAGTATTACTTTCTGTAAGCCAGTATGTCCTTTTATCCAGAGTGTGTCAGTAGTCCATGGGGGCTGGATGTCAGAATCTTCCTTCTGTTGAGGGTCTTTTCTAAGACTTTTACGATAGTAGTTAAGCATATACTACTAATGATACCATTAATGACAGAAACCAGGAAAGTGTTGTACAATATGAAAAAATTCCAAGACATGGTTGAAAGCTAGTTTTTGACAACTTAAGAAATAATTAACTTTTGCCATTTTACAGTGATTACATATCTTACCAAGATCATCCAGTCTAGTAACTGGATGGAGAAGGAACAATATTCTCACCTTTTTTATGTGATGAAAATTTACGAAGCCAACTTGAAACGGGCATGAGGCATTTCCTAGAGTGAATGAGATCAAAGAAAGAAAATAATTGAATTCCATCCATGTTGATGTTCTGTGGTTTTTTGTTTTCTTGATACAAATTATCTGATAAGTTGTATCCTTCTCAAGAAGTTTATGATTCCCAAATGAAAAAGTTAAATACTTACATTGTACTATCCCAGTCCAAAAGCATGCTGTCTATGGCACAGATTTTTTGCACTACTTTGTAAAATGTAACTTTACATTTTGTTTCCAGATGAGATATCTTTGATCCATTTCACTTCTTGTAATGGTGAAAGGTCTCCTGCATGATTTCAGTTTTTGTTTTTGCTGAGCATGTACTGAATTCATACAAATTTTCTTCACAGACAGTGTTTATTTATCCTATTTACATAGGTAATGGTTTTCTCTTGAAACCCCTGCTTGCTTGTGAAATGATGGCTCTAAAAGATTCTCCTTTCTTTTCATTAATTAGTCTGACAAGGCAGTTAATGAAAGTTTTGACTTTTTCCCAGGAAAGAGGAGCAGAGTGCACCATCTGCCATCTCCCTGACAACCAATTCTACTTACTACAGCACATCTGCACCAAAGGCAGAGCTGCTGATTAAAATGAAGGACATGCAGGAGCAGCAGCAACAGCAGCAGAGTGAGGATGATTCTGAAGATGAGCTGGATCATGACTTGTCAGAGAAGAAGGTAAAAGACGTTTCTAAAAGTGTAATGGGAGGCTCTGAGTTGTGTTCATTACATTAACTGTGAATTTGTTTGACTAAACACCCCTCAATAAAAGGCCTTCTAGACGTACAGGATCAGTTGGAAAAATCAGCCTCTTTTGGTTCTGGGGGGCTTTTTTGTTTGTTTTTGGGGATGAGTTAAGTGTACACCTGTGAATTTAGGAACTTGATATTAGGTGCTGCTTGCAACTTGTTGCATGTTTTGGAAAGTTGCAAGGGGAGTAGTTTTGGGGAGGTTATTTTAGAATACCATTTTCTATTTGAAGTTCTATATTTCTCACTCCGTACAAAGAAACAGCAGTTCTCATGTATCCCACTGAAGCTGGTGGTGGTTTTAGTTGTTCCAAATTTTTGAAATTTAGGTCCAGAATTTGGGTTTGTCTTGAGAGAGAAGGAACATACAAATACCTTCTTCTTTCTTTTTTATTTTCCTCCCCTGTTGTTTTCATGAGCAGCAAACTATTTCTCCTGCTTCCCAAATTAATAATGATTGTGGGAGATAACTAATTAGCTTGGTGCATTCAGTAGAAGTTACTCATCACAAGGGAGGGAAGCAGTCTTCTTATTCATCCCCATCCTTTGGTGTTTTATTTCTGATCAAAGGTCACCATAATTCCCTAGATACTACAATGATGATCTGACATTTGTGTGGATGGAGAAAGTGTTGTCGTACAGTAAAATCATTGCATTCATCTCATTAGTGATTTGGCATAAAACATTTTAATCCTTGTTCCCAGTACACATAAGCTGCAGGAAATTTCTGTTTGATCAAGTAAAGTGATGTAGTTTAGCTCTGTTTACCTAAGCCAGTAATGCAGTGGTGTGCAAACCTTTTCTGTCCAAGTCAGCTCTCTGCTTAAAAATCAGCTGCCAGGGTGTACTTGATAATCCAGTCCCAAAGAAATGACTTTTAATTATTAGGAATACATTTAGTTGCTAAGAATGAGAGATTTCCACCTCTGGTTCAGTGCACGCGTGGCTGGCACTGCATTTGAGGGGGCTGTTGTGTTTTCTGTTACCTCTGCGTTGTTTCAGCCTCCCTCTGCTGCCTCTGCATCGCACGGTTCAGTGTGCTGTGCACTGCCAGGGGCATGGTGTGGCTGCAGCAGGAGACCTTCCCTCACCCTCTTGCTAGACAGCTGCTGAATCCAACAGCTGTACTACTTAGACAAATTAAGGATTTCGCTTCATTTTAAATAATTTGGTTTTATCTGGTGCCACACATGACTGTCACGTTCATGATTTTTGCTAGATTTAGTTTCATTCTCATTAATTACAGAGTAGGAGGGAGGTAAAATTAAACCTCTGTTTGCCCAACAAACTAAATACTAAAACTTTTATAAGCAAGAACACCAAAACAGAAAATCATGTTCACCCTTTTCGTACTTCTCCATCCATTCCCCCAGCTTCAGTATATACCACTAATCATATGAGATGGAAAGGTTTTCATAAAGAGCTGTTAGCAGAACCCCTCCCATCTTCTCCTCTAAGTGTACATGTTGTAGCACACACACCATGCTGCTTGCTTCTCTCCCTGCTCTTCCACCTGCGGTAGGATGGAGCACTCAGTTCAATGAGCTTTCATCATGGATCTTGTCAGAAAACATATAAAACTCATTGTAACTGGGTCAAGGCATCTTTATTAAATGGACAGAAGATACAGCTTGGCCCAGCTTCTCATATTTGGTAACAGTTTAATAAGGGATTGTTACGGACCTGAACATTTTAATGGCACACTTTCTGACTTCACTAATTTTAGAGGGGCCATATGCCCAGAACCTGTTTCTTGATTCCTGGAAACTGGTAGGTAGTTCTGAGATTTCTTAATTGCATTCCACTGTGGAATAATTGCTGTATTTGTCATTCTCTGCTCTGCAAACCAGAAATGTGTGGTGCTTTTTTTTTTTTTTTTTTTTTTTTTTTTTTTTGAAATAAGTATAGGAATTTCATTTAGGGTTGTTAATTTTTTTTTTTTTTTTTTGCAAATCCCTGTATTCCCAGCTAGCAGGAATGGAATGTGTGTGTGCTATGTACTGAGTTTAATGTAGGTTTACCACAATTATGAAATACTGATTAGATGTTGAAGATGCTATAAAAGTGTCTTTTGTAGCAAGGAAAATCCATGTGTGGCTGTGTAGGAAGTTCCACCTTTGCCCTTGGGAAAATTTCAGCAACTCCTGAAGAGTGTAAAAATAGTTCATGTATGCCAGTTTTTTTCTAGTGTGAGGCTTGAATTCCTTAGGAGTGGGGTGGTGAGCTGAAAGTAGAGTATAATCTATGTAAAAGCATGCCAAGCAGTGAGCCACCTGAGCAGTGCTCTGCTGAACCACTTTGTGTTGCTAGTCAGATCGGCAAGAATGACTTTATTGTTTTCTTGCGTACTGGTACAGAATTCACAGCTATAAATTATTCATCTGGCAGTTTCAAGATGTAGACTGCAGCTCTTCTGGCTCAGTAGATATTGAACATCATACAGGTTTTCTGCAAAAGCATGTAGTGAGTTCACAGTTGTTGCATGCAGAGGCTGCTTCATCTGGGTAGGAAGCAATCAGTGATCATAATCCAATTCTTAATAGATATGACAGTCTTAGAGAGTATTTATGGCCTTCTCACCTGAAAAATTGTTGCTTTAGGGGTAAGCTTCAGATGCTTGGGATGTTATTAAACAGGATGAGGATGTTACTGGGAAAATGGCTTCTTTCTTTTTTTAAAGAAAGAAACTGAGAGCACTGATCTGGACTGGCAGACGAGATCAGTAAATGCTGAGCAGCCTTGTGGCTTTTTCTTTAATTAAAGAAAGTTGCAGCACAGATGCAGAAGTGAAAAAACTTGATATAATAACATAGAACACCACAGTATCCTGCTGTGTTTTGAATGATGAAACAGCAGCATAGTGCATGTCATCTGAGGGAAATGGGAGTGTAGCACTGTGACCTACATAATCCAAATCAAACTGCATTTGCATTGAGAGAAGGGGGAAAAAGTCAAATCCTGCAGATTAATCAGTCAGTAAAGCAGGCATCTGTAGAACTGCTTACTACCTTAATCTTTTGGGCACCCAGGCTAACAGATAACCCGGATCCAGATTAACGTGGACTGAGTACATTAAATCAAAAAGGAAAAAACCAGTATGGATAATCCATGGGTTGAATTGCTACTTTCAAAAAAGCTGTTACATTTTCAGGGTGTAGCTGCTTTCTGTTAAGATGGCAGACTTTGTTTTGTATTGGTTTTTGTTCCCAAAATAAATTGGCAATGACTGTTCAGTGGCCTCTCTGAGCAGCAGCTGCTATCAGTAATGTTTCTCAGTAATCATGAAGGCTTGTAATCAGATTTGCATTTAGAAAGCAGAGTTCCTAAAGAATGTCATGAGTAATTTAAAAAAAAAAAAAAAAGCTAGGGGTACTGTGAAAGAATGATTATTTTAAAGGATGTAATTTTCATTCAGAATTTGCACTGAGGTGTGTGTTTAGAGAATGCTTTGGAAAATTTTCTTACCTGAAATTAGCTGAATGCTAAATAGGCATCTACATTTAAATGAATGAGGTGTTTTTAGGGTGTGATTCATCTCAGAGTTGACAACTAGCTGAACTAACTTCCACCCCTTGTGCACCAGTGAAAGCTTATGGGCATGTAAGAAACAAGACCTCTTGCCCAAATGCAGGGGAGTAGCAAAGAGGGACCACAGGTGATCAAAGGAGATCTGGATCCTTGGTCTGGTTTCTGTTGGTTCTGCACCTGACGTGCTTTTCTAAGGCAGTGCATGTGCACCTCAGGCAGTGGGGGCTATAGTACAGAAGCCCCCCAAACTTCAAGTGAGGTTGTGTATTCGCCTGGCCTGAGACAGTGACATGTTTCTTTGGTCCTTTGGCAGAGCCACTTCGCACAGCTTTGCACAGAGCTGCTTTGTACAGTACAGTAGATTTTATTCCCTGCTCTGTGCCATAGGGATTATGACTACCCTACAGAAATGTTATAAGGCACTGTTAATGCTAAGATTTTCTGAGCGTGGAAGGAGTGCTATTGGAGGAATGCTAATATCATGCAGAAAGGAAAAGAAAGCTTGACAGTGCCCTAGTTTTAACTGCATCGTGTGGAAAATACAGGATTGTTTTTCTGGTACTGTGTATCTTCCTAAGTGCAGCTCTTCAGCAAGGTGTCATGGACCTGGTATTTAGAGACACAGGCGTGTGCTGTACTTTCTGCTGCTCACAGCAGGCTTTGAAGCTGCTCAAAGAAGAAGCAGGAATGCTTGTTGGTGCAGTGAAAAGCCTTCGTCTTTTCCCCCAAAGGTAATTTGCTTTAACACAGGTCTCAAGCTGAGCATCGTACAGCTATGTCCTGAACCTTTGAATGCAGAGGTATTGACTTTAGACACAGACATGTATTTATTTGTAATGCACTCATTGTCAAAGCCTCATAGAAGTTTGAAATGTATTAAAGTGCTAGCTGACATGACTTTCAGAAGTAGGGAAAAATGCTAATAAATTCTTATCTCCTTTATTTTACGCAGCAAGAACTTATTGACAGCATTAGTAGGAAGCTGCAGGTGCTGAGAGAGGCACGGGAGACACTTCTGGAAGATATCCAAGCAAACAATATCCTGGGGGAGGAGGTAGAGGCCATTGTGAAAGAAGTCTGCAAACCAAATGAGTTTGACAAATTCAAGATGTTTATTGGCGACCTTGACAAAGTGGTCAACCTCCTGCTGTCCCTGTCCGGCCGTCTGGCCCGGGTGGAAAACGCCCTCAACAACCTGGATGACAACACCTCTCCAGAAGAACGGGTGAGAAGGGCCAACAATAATACCCCAACATTTAGGGAAGCTCCTGGGGGGGGGGGGGTTTTGCTTGGTTTTGTTTATCTGAATTGCTGTGCTTAACATGAGGGATAGTGAGTGGATACATCTCATAAGGCTGTTTTTTTAAGATTTCTTAAAACGTTTCTCCTTGCCTTCTTTTCTTGGAATACTGGAACTACAAGTGGCTTGCTGAGAAAAAGTGGGTTTGGGGTGCAACATACTGGAAAACAGGCTTCTTGGCAAAAGTTTAAAGAAAGAGGGAATCTACTGATAAGAGCATAAAAAGGAGGCAAACAAAAATATTGTAACAATTCAAGATGGGAAAAGGAGTGTTCATGCTGTAATGCAGAAAGCTTGCAGACTTCTTTGTACTCAACAAGGATCTTGATGCAAATCTGTAAGGTTGTTAGAAAGAAAATGCTTCTCATCTACTACAGCTTCCTTCCACAATGCCTAGCGAGGAACAAGAGCAAGAAACAACAGAAGGACAAGCCTTTAAAAGAAAGGGGTGGAGGGGACAAGGGGAAGCATTGCAAAAAGAATTTTTCAGTAGAAAACATGTTTTACCCAAGCAGAATAGCCTGGTAGTGATGTGGAGGACTCCCAGCAGAAGTGAAAATTTCAGGAGCAGGAGCATTCAAGGTGCTCTTAACCTGCGTGCAGAAATTTGTTTAACTTCAAATCCCATCAGGCCTTACCTGGAAAGGAGATACATAGCAATGCAGATATGCACCAAAGTAGAGATGTAGGTATGTGTGAAACTTAGGCTAAAATAAATAGAGTGTGAAGGGGGGGGTGTGTATTAAGTGAGTTTAACTTCTACGGTTAAATGAATGTGAAGTAGGATTTTTGGCTTGGAGCTGTGGACTGAAATGCCAGCAGTCCACCTAAGTGTTGTAACAGAATTTTTTCCATGGGCTGTGGCTTCACATTGTTTCTTCAGCATGTTGCACTGTTTCACACACAAGAACCAGTAAGTGCTGGGACTGATCTGAAGCTGTGCTTTTGCTGTTTGGCCCTAACATACTTGATTAATGGCTGTTCAGACCTCTCTCTGAGGGGGAAGGGAAAGTATTTGACAGCTTATTAAAGGGCAGATCAAAGCTTTTGACTCTAAGAGAAATTTAATCCCTCATTAGACTTTTTTCTAAGTGTGGTTGCAGTTGCTTAATGGGGAAGGAACTACCAGATGATGTGTGCACATAGGAAACACAGCTTGAGAGCTGTGATAGAAATAGCTTGCTGGCTGGGTGTGGAAAAGGAAGATGGTGAGGAGGTGGTGTAGTAAGGACAGTCAGAAATTCTGTGTGCTCTGATGTCAAATTTATACTGACAGAAATCCAAATCCCTAACATATTCTAATCCCCATTCATCTTCACATGCACTGACACCAGTCTTGCCATAGTAACATCAGGAGAGATCCATCAGGACTGAGACAAGCCCCGGAGGGAAAGACTTGGGGGTGTTGGTGGATGAAAAGCTCAACATGACTCAGCAATGTGGACTTGGAGCCCAGAGAGCCAAACGTGTCCTGGGCTGCATCAAAAGCAGCGTGGCCAGCAGGTCAAAGGAGGGATTCTGCCCCTCTGCTCCTGGGAGACCCCACCAGCAGTGCTGCATCCAGCTCTGGGGGACAAAACACAAGAAGGACATGGACCTGTTGGAACACTTCCAGAGTAAGGCCACTCAGTTGATCAGAGGCCTGAGCATGGCTCCTGTGAAGACAGTCAGAGAATTGGGGCTACTCAGCCTGGAGAAGAGAGTACCAGGGAGCTCTTAGAGCAACCTTGCCAGTAACTAAAGGGGGCTTACAAGAGGGCTGGAGAGGGAGTTTTTACAAGGGCATGTAGTGATAGGAGAAGAGGGAATGGCCTTCAGGTGAAGGAGGACAGGTTTAGATAAGATACTAGGAAGAAATTCTTCCCTGAGGGTGGTGAGACACTGGAACAGGTTGCCCAGAGAGGTTGTAGACCTGCCTTCTGTGGGAACCCAGAGTGCAGAGAATGTTTCTCTGCCTGTTTTGAGGAATTTTACCCCCCTGAACAACACTGTTTTGACCTCCATCCTTGGAAAAGACTGCTCTCTTAGAGAAGAACTAGAAACTACACTAGTGTAAATTAGGTGATAGACTACTATGTAAGATTGTCACAGGGTGAAAAATTTAGAGATTTTGGGTTTGTTAATGTAGTAAATAGATAAAAGCAAAAAACATCAAAATGGAGGATTGTTGTTGTTCTCCAAACCTTCTACTACTACTCCATATTCTGCAGTAAAAGTAGTTTGGGATGATTGGACAAAGAATTCCACAGTTCCTGGCTGCGTTACTAAATAATTGGTAGAAAAGTAAAAATAATGTACATTTTTAGTAACCATTGGTTAATTTACCTTTAAAAAGGTCATGTAATCTTGATAATTCGGCTTTCTCCTGCATTCTCTGCTCTGTGCCATGTTTGGGTCACGCTAGTGACTCTTTTTCTCTGATAAGACTTAATAAACAATGATCAAGAAGCAGTGAAGGCTGAGAGTCCCATTTGTCTCTGGAACTCCTAGCAAGGACTATAAAAACTCTCTTCCATCAGGAGAGGTTTGATTACAGCATGATCATTGTCACCCTCCTTCCTGGAAATATTCAAGACCAGCTTGGATTGGACTTTGAGCAACCTGGTCTGGTGAGAGGGGGGTTGGAACTATATGATCTTTAAGGTGCCTTCCAACCCAAACGATTCTATGAAACCTATCTAGAAGTGTTGAATTTAGACTGGTACTTGTGGCTTTTTTTTGTTGTCCTTTAGTATTTTATAGGTCAAATGATAACATGTGGTGAACCACTAATGTGCCATAGAAACAAACGGGATTTTACTTCCGTTGTTGGGGAGCATATTCCCAGTGATCACCGATTTTTTTTTTTTTTTTCCATGCTGATGTTGTCTAATAGACATTGCTCTGATAGCTTTCCACTTTCTAGGAACTTGCAACAGTTTACCAGACTTTCTAAATAAAAGCATTCAAATAATGACTGCTGAGTTAATATTTTGACTATCAGATACTCTGCTATAGGTCTTCTTTTGCCACAGGGAACAGTATCAGATATTTCAAGTTCAGCTTTGAAAGGGCCTTCACCTGAAGGGCTACCAGCCGCCTTCCTCTTACACAGCAAGGCCAGTGTCTTCTCATTGCTTGCCCTTTGTGGCCATGTCCTCTTGCATTCATCAAATTCTGGCTAGTTCTGCTGCTGCTCAGCATACACACGCCTGCAAGGCTGCCCTGGGAGCAGTCTAGCCACACTCCTGAGTCTGGGGCTGTCTGCTAGTTGTCGTTGTGAGTTCAGGAGAATTGTTAGTTTCATCTCTTTGCAGTAGATAATTCTGCTTGCAACTTGCAGTGGGATTTTTTTTTCCCCCTGGCATAAGTTGAAAGGAAGATTAAACTGTTTTTCTAATAGTATGTGATTTCTGTGACTTGTCTTTCATAGCTGTCTTGACTCCTGAGTTAATCTAGGCTGTGTATTTCAAGTGCATTGAGAGTACAAATCTGAAAATATTTCACTCTTGAGCTTTGGGCTGTCTGTAGAAAGAGAGTCAGCACAGGATGCATGTACAACTCTGACAGGTAGGTTTACTAAAGCTCACTGGTCTGTAGTCCGCTTTGTCTCATCTTCCATCTTGAAAAGACTGTTTTATACTCTACAAAAACACTTTTCTGTAAATCCTTCAGGCTTATTAAATAGCATTTGTAATTTAAAAGAAGGTGCAAATTAAAAAGATGGGCACATTTATTAGAACAGACTGGGGTTTATTTGAAGACAGCTTCTCAAAGAAAATTCATCTCTGAAGCAAGGCTAGAACTTACGGATTGGTACCTCTTAGGGGTACTTTTTAATTAAGTTCAGACATCTGTACAGAATTCTTGATGTCAGAGTAAGCCAGCCATACTCTGTCACTGGAAAAAGACAATCACTTGTAGGCAGACATGTGCAATAGGTTGGATTGATGATGCTCCTGTTTGTGTACTGCCAAAGGAGTGTAGCCCCATGATTCAGGTGGGGCTGTCGGCTGTGTAGACAGGTGATGCTGGGGGAAAGGAATACAGCTGCTCTCCTCTGCTGTCCTTTTCCTTTGTGTGTTCCTCCATTCAACCTCCCTTTTTCCTATTTTGTCTCTTGTGAAGGCACAAAGCAGAAAGTTTACGGCCCTTTTGGAGAATAATGCTTTTTTGGTTTTGCTTCCCTTTTGCCCTTCTGTTGTCTTGCCTCAGCTTTGACTCTTGGTCATGTCTGAAGACTACAGGACTTCACATCTCATAGGGAAGGCTTGTAGATGCAGCAGAATTGCTAAATACACAGTGTCAGGAGCTGTATAAGAACAAATTGCTCCATTAATTGGTCTGTTTCTGGTTTCTGTAACCACAGCTGTGCCAGTGCTGTGTATGAAAGATGTAAGACACTGCTGAGCAAAGTCTTAATTTGAAGAACTGTTTTTCAAAGGCAACTGTATTGTATACAGCTATTTAGAACTATTAAATAGTAAAGGAGTCTTTGAAGTAATGCTTTTGAGGCCAGTAGAAAGTAATGGTGCATATTTTTTATCAGTTTGCTAATCCATTTTATTCGTCTAAATTTTAAGGAGCATTCTTTTTCCACCTTTCTAAATATTCAGGAAGGTCTCTGCAGATGAAACAGACTTGAGATTCAAACAGTGAAGCTGTTGTCCCATCCTAGTGTACCCAGTGAATTTATAATTGCTTTTCTTCTCTCCTAAGCGGACATTGGTAGATAAGCAAAAGCTGCTGACCCAGCAACACGATGATGCAAAGGAACTGAAGGAGAACCTGGATCGTCGAGAGCGCATTGTCTTCGACATTTTGGCGAACTACTTGAGCGAGGAGAACTTAGCAGACTACGAGCACTTTGTGAAAATGAAGTCGGGCCTCATCATTGAGCAGCGAGAGCTTGAGGACAAGATCAAGCTGGGGGAGGAGCAGCTGAAGTGTCTGACTGACAGCCTCCAACCTGAGCGGCTAAAATAAGGGCACTGAGTCCAACTAAAATGGGAAAAATGGGAAAGAAGAAAGGGATAGAGGAGTTTCCAAGTATACAAATGAGTATATTGGCTTGTCTGAGTGTCTGGTAGAGAAACAAGTGCACAAGAGAAAAATAGCTCTCACAACAGCAATAATGCTCTCTTTCATTTTTTTTTTGAATGATGTATTTAAGTTTTTAGAACACATTTTTATTGCTGGACTCTACATCTGTTCCTCATTGCTTAACTTCCAGAAAGCTCCACAGAAGAGGACAGGCTCTTAACCTTTCTGCTCAGTATGTTCAAAGTCTGTGGCAGTTGTGCATGCAAACAATGGTTTTTAGAATAGGTTGTATACTTCCTTTATGTTCAGATGCCGCACAGTCTGCTGGGAAACCCCACAGCAATTCATGAATGCACACACATTTAGAAGCTCCAAATTTAGTGGGTTTTTATGTTTTTTTAAAGACACATTAAATAGGGGAAGTGTGCATCTTATAGCTAATATATTCAGATTGCTGAAATGCAGTGTCACTCTGATCCTGTGGCATCAGACACTTTTTTTGTAATATTGTATATAGGATGGCATTTTCCCCTTGTAGAAAACAACTTTAAAATTAGTCTCAGTTAAATGCTTCTTAACCAGCTTGCAAATCACCTAATGCCTACCTTGCTGAAGATTTTTTCTTAAATTATTTTGCAAGCATATTTGTACACCCTCTTAAGGCAATGCAAGTGATTTTCTTTACCAAGTTGTCCTTGATTTAAGAAATGGGCTGGAAGTACTGTGCTGATTTTATTCAAAACATGTTTCATCTAAATTATTTAGAAGGCTTGTTTGCTTTTTTTGTGCTTTTTTATGCATGTTTTTATTCTTCTTGTCCCAAACCCACTACTTCATTGAAATAAATGTAGGTTAAGGACACTGCTTCTGTTTTTCTTCTGGTTGCCCAACATTGTGATGGTTTTATATAGCCAGTTAAGTTCTACTGAAATTGACCTACATAATGCTGTTCGTTCCTCTTTCTCAAACTACCAAATGTAATATAAACAATTCTGCCAAGTAAGTACTGTGCATTACTTGGAGCAACTTTGCTTTGTAACTGTGAACATAAGTGGGGCTGTTTGCTTGTTTTTTCCATTGAACAGTGATAAAGGAGAGGATATTAGTTCACAGTACCAGAACACTGCTTGTGCTCTCCTTATACTGCCATTGACTTAGATAACTTCCAGTAGCTCTAAAAAGAGGTAGTAACTCATGTTTTCAGTGCAGTAATGGGTTATGCTGACTTGCTTAGATATCTACAGTGAAATTCTGTAGTGTCTTAAGTGTCAAGTTCTATGTTAAGATAAAGTTTTGCAGGCAAAGAAAGTCTTGGAAGACTGTGTATATGCCATTTCCATTATAGTAAGGAAAACATTTATCTCTCCTCAGACAAATAGGTTCCCCAACCAGAAGCCATTTTCAGGGCTGATGTGAATGCCAGTCTGTAGCTAAGCAGGTTGAAAATACAAATTGTCAGTTGTTGAAAAGAGAGCAAAGAATTCTTCCCACTACTCCTGCAGTATGGCAGCATTCACAACAGTGTTTCTGTCCTTCTTCTGCAAATCCTCTCTTTTGGGGGAAGGAACTGGAGAGGTGCTGAGCAGTGAATTCCTTGCGAGCTGGGAAACTGGGGAACAAAAATCCTCTGGAAGCTGTTCCTTTACAGACAGGTGCAAACATTAAAAGGACTGTTGCCCCCGCACACACCCTTATCGTGCACTACTTTGTATACCTGGACCAAATTTTAATTGAAATGATGATGTGCATCAATTGAGGTCAAATGGAGCTACCATTTTGCAAGAGCTACAGCTGACCTTAGTTTTTCCCTCCTAGTTCAGAAGTGTAGTCCTCTGGCATCTCACAGTTATTTGCTGCTATGTTCCTAGGGCAAGTGGTCCCTTTGTCCTTAAACTTATCCCTTAACCATAACAAACCCAAAACTAAACATAAATTATGCTTGTCTTTTAGCTTGGAGAAAAGTGTGCATTGTTTTATCTGTGGCATTTTAATAATTTTACATATTGTGGTTACTCTGAAATGTGTATGTGAAATGTGAATAATAATATAATTACAATGTGTTTGTATACAGTACTTTGATTTAGATCTCTGATAAAAGGTAGCAATATTGTGAAAGCTATATCTATTATCCTTTTCACAGACCAGTTGCATAAACACTATTATCTCCTTTCCTTTTTCAAAACTGTTGAAAATCACTCACCCTGGAAACGTGAAGATGGTGGCCTCCCAATGTTATATGTAAATCTGTAAATAGCTGTACTGTTGCTTTTTGAAAAAAATCTGGTGCTAATGTTTTGCCTTTGGCATCCTGGGGATGGCTGTTTCTTCATCCTTTGTTGTTCTCAATTCTAGATCTCTTTGTATAGTGAAAGATCTCCACAACGCTTCTCCAGCCATTTGGATCCTGCAGCCCAGAGTGAAAATGTACAGTTTTCCTGCCTGACACTTAACATGTACCTACTGACAAATGGTATTGCTTGACTTTGAGAAAATAAACTGTATATTTCAATGTAGAGTTAATTTTTGTGTGCAGTTTTAATGTCAAAAGCTACTCCTTTGCTTTGCTTTGCTTTGCTTTGCTTTGCTTTGCTTTGCTTTGCTTTGCTTTGCTTTGCTTTGCTTTGCTTTGCTTTGCTTTGCAGCGTTGGCCATCTCATGGTGCCCGTCAACAGTGCTCTGAGTTTTTCCAGGCCAGGCCAGTTGGTCTTTGTGGTCTGACATAGTTTGTTGTCTTTGCACAGCTTATTTAATGTGCTGAGTAATCGATCATTCTCAAGTTCCCAGTGTAAGTAAGTACCAGAAATGTGTTCATGTCTATTTAGTATTATAAAAGTGTGAATATGAGATGGCAGAAAGGTAAAATGTGTTATGAGGTCAATAAAATAAATGGGTCTTTCACCACTTACAGAGTACATACCAGGGGGAGCAGTTTAGGCTTTCCTGCTTGGGCAATTCCACTGTTTTAGCTTCATCCCATGTTTAGACTGGATACTTCATATGGAAATGTCTTAAGTCAGTGGTGCACAGAATTTTTTGCAAGAACAGATCACTTGTGAACTCTCCAACTCTAAGAGACTTTCATAGAAACTTCAGTTTAATGAGGGTTCTCAGATGAACTGCAGAATCTTCTGCCTCATTGGGGAACACTGGCAAGTATGCACAAATTTGTAGTAGAGGTGACCACAGATCACAGAACCATGGCTTGATCCTGGAAATTAATTGTCTGTGAAGGTCGTTATAAAATCTGGGAAAAGGGAGTTAGGGAAAGAAAAATACTTGGATATTTGTAGAATTTTTCTAAACTTGTTTTCACCATTCTTCTGCCTCTCTCTGTACGTGGACCCACCTGTTTGTGCCTGTTTTCCTGAGTTTTCCTGGTATAATCGAGTATATTATACCAGAGGAGTAACAGTCTAGTTTTTGTGTACTACTTGAATTTTTTTAAAATTGCCTTTCTTTAAACTGAAATTCAGCTCTTTATTTTCTCTCATGGGGTACTTGAGACCCTCAGATTTCAAAGGAGTCACCATATGATGTTCTTTCCCAATCAAGTTCTAGTGATTAATTTTGGTGTACTTAATTGACTCAGTTTTTAGAGCTGAAGTAATCTGTTGGCAATCCAGTAGCTCTAGCAAGGCCTTATGATACACACTAGAATGCAACTCCTGTTTTAGTGGTGTCCAGTCATTTATTGTGGAATTTCAAAGGCTTATTCTAATTAAGGGCTTCTCAGTTGTGCAGGTTTTTCTAGAGGATAAATTGTTTTTTCTATATACCTGAGCAGATGATGCCCACAGAATGTTATGAAAATTAACAATTACATCTTTAAACTGGATTATATATTGTCAGTTGTCAGCAGTGGTAAATTGGTGATCACATTTACTTACCACAGTTCCAGTCTGTGACTTAACTAATTATAATGATCCATAGACTGTAAGATGGGTAACCCATGTGAATTAGCAACTCACCTGTGAAATCTTGGGTTTCATTCTTCCTACCTACTGTTTTGGTAATGTTTCTATGCATAAAGTTGTTCCATGTGAAGTAGGTTAACTTAATACATTCCAGAAGGAATTTTGAATTGAAATAAATTGGGTGCAGTTCAGTAGCAGAAGGTAATTCTCACTCAGGCTACAGTAGCACACCTACAGGCAGAGCAAGTATCGCTTTAGGACAGGCTACATTAAACACCTTTTTCTTGTTTGTAACCATGTGGGTTAGTGGGCTGTTGTGTATCTTAGGCTGAGTTTTATTTTAGTCTCAGCAGTTGAGCCTTTCCTGAGCACAAGGCTAGTAAAATGCAGATTTTTTTTTTCCTATGTTAAAAATCCTCACAATGGCTTCATTTTTAGATGCTTTGATACCTGTCTTGGAGGCAGTCTCCTAAGTTTTGCACACGGAGGTGGCCTTGTGACTAGGATGTGCCTTCCATATTGCCAAACACGTTGGTGTTAGTGAAGCCTGTGTTCTCCCTTCCTCTTAATTCTCCTCCATGCAGCAAACTGCTTCCTGGTAAAGTTAACAAGAAATGTATCCACAAACTGTCATTACCTGTTGCCTGCTGCTGCTTCTGACTACCTTGTGCTCGCTGCTGCCATGGGTGTGGATACCAAGAATATCTGTGCTGATTTCCAGCACCTCTTCTGCAGTGAAGCAGAATGAGGAATTCTGTGTGTCTCCTCCTCTCTGGGTGTCATTTATTAACCTACAACAGTGCCACTAGAGAACAACCAGATTCCGAATGCATTTCATCTTTTATTGGAATACTTTAAATTGCTGGTCATGATTGTCTTGACACAGGAGAGATTTTAACTGAAGCAAATGGATTTGTGACTGTGAAGTTGAAGATATACAGGGTGGTGGAAGATACAGAAAAATAATCATACATACTTTCAATAACATAAAATCTCCAGCAAAATGGCATCTAAAAGACCTGCATGCTACATGTCCCAGGTGAGAACTGTCAAAAATTTTAGGTCTATGTTCCTGTATTTTAATGGAGTTAGTGAAAGAAAGGCTTTTCTTAAGTGCATACCAAGCTGCAACTGTGTTAACTAAACTATTCATTCCAAGCAACTTCTGTAAGATGAGCCAGTACTGGCTCTGAGGAAGCTGTGGTCTGACACACGTTGCCGAGGGTTGTTGATTTGCTGCTGTTCCTTGTGACAGCAGCATTTGCTGGGCTCCTTATGGAGCACATGTTCTGGAAATGGGGTAATGGATGTCTGCTTACAAGAGTTTTACCAAAACATTGTTTCAGCGGAGCTGTGAAGTCCAAAAGCCTGAAAGGAATTAACAAAATCTTCATGACGAGGATTATTTCAGGCATTAAGTTTCAACATCTGTTTCACGTCCCAGCTGTCTGCTCTTCACAGTGTTTGTTACTGATAAATTACACTTGTGTCTTTTCTCAAAGCCTCAGAGAAATATAAATACAATGAGTAGTCACAGGCTAAATAATAAGCAATGGAAGGAAGATAAGATTGTTTATCTCAGTATCTAAATATGAAAGGCATGAGTCCTGTGAATACTATTCATAGCCACTCCCAGGAGTTGCAGCTTCAACAGCTTTCTCACGCAGGTATGGTTCCTCCAGAGATAAAACGGGAAAACAAGCTGTGATGATCGAAAGGGGCCAACACTGACTGGAAAGGGGTGGAGCAGTCATTCTCTTATTAATGGGGTGATACATATCACAAGGAAGTGAAAACCAAGAAAACCTGGAAGGATCAGTGCCCTGAAGGAAGAAAAACTAAACCAGTGGTAAAGTGCTTCAGGACTATGAATTTCCTGTTTTTCTTTCTCCATACGTGACATGGCTGAAGTGTTCTGTCTCCACGTGATAGGGCAGGCTTTTTAGTTACTATAATGTAAAAATACCTTAAAGCATCTTTGAAAGTTAAAGATACGGGGAATAACTCGGAATTCCAGAATCTGAGGTCTTGCTGTGTAAGACCATCATGTTCTGTGTATTCAGTGACAGCCCTTTCTTGGTTCAGGAGACGCTGGAACAGCTTTCAGGCACTAAGAAGTCTGGAGGAAGTTACCCTTTGAGGAGGAAGTCATCCTTTCTCTGTGGTCATCCTAAATTCACTAAACAGGCCAGTGAGCTGGACACGCTGAGATGCTGAAGTCACACAAGCTGGGAGATGAGGGTGTTTACAGCACAGCACACAGAATGAGTGACCTGGCTTGTTGTCTGGGATTTTGCTTTTCTAATTGCCACCTCTTCAGAGCTCAATTTAATACCAGGCTTGTGGTTGAGGGCAGAGCAATACCCAATTCCTCTTTAAGCTGATCGTTGTGTTCTGCCAGGAAAGCATGATTTAGACAGCAAGAAGCTGAAGATCTAAATATTCAGCCTTGCCATAAATAGGGAGTGGAGGATCTTGGGTTTCTGTTCCCAGGACTTTCTTGCATAATTCATAGTAGGCCATCAGTGAATTTGAAAGCAGAAATACTCCGTGGAGACGTGTGACCAGAATGTGCCCCGGTGTCCTACCAGATCACAGACTGGCCTGGGTTGGAAGGGACCTTAAAAATTACCTAGTTCTGACTTTCTGCCATAGACAGGGACACCTTCTGCTAGACCAGGTTGCTCAAGCAGTCATCCAACCTGTCTTCAAACATTTCCAGGGATGGGGCATCCACAGCTTCTCTGGGCACCCTGTTCCAGTGCCTCATAACCCTCACAGTGGAGAATTTAATACCTAATCTAAACCCACCTTTTTTCACTTTAAAGCCTTGTCCTGTCACTGGATGCCTTTTTAAGAATTTCCTCTCCAGCTCTCTTGCAGGCCCTGTTGAGGTGCTCGAAGGTCTCCCTGGTGCCTTCTCTTCTCCAGGCTGAAGAGCCCCAACGCTGTTACCACAGGAGAGTGGTTCCAGCTTTCTGATCATCATCCAGGTCTTCCTCTGGACCTGCTTTAAGAAGTCCACATCTCTCTTGTGCTGGGGACCCCTGAGTGGGATGCAGCACTCCAGGCACAATCACCTCCCTGGCCATGCTGCTTTTGATGCAGCCCAGGGATGCATTTGGCTTTCTGAGCTGCAAGCCCCCTCTTCTGGCTCACATCCAGCTTTTTGTCCCTCCAGATGCAGGATACAACATCAGGCTTTGAATCCAGCCTTAAATGCTATATAATTGCAGTGTAAGTGCCAAAGGCTGCAGATCCACTCCTGTCCTGGTTTTTTTCAAGTCTGAGGTGCCTGGGTTCAGACACTGATACCAGAGTTCAGCATATAATGGGGGCTACACCTAGATTGCAGTTTGGTATATGGCTAGTGGCCTAAATAAAGAGCCTGATTGGCCTTGATTCCCTCTATAGCTGAGCTGAGCTAAGGTTGCTGAAAGAGCTTGGTTCAACCCAAATATCTTCCCCTTCCTCACCTCCTCCTCCTCTTGGCAGATAAAGCTAACTTAGGCATTGAAATCAGAAGTGGGATTAATCCATGCCTTGGGTCCCTAACTCAGCACGAAATTCTAAAAGCTGAGATGTTTTGTGCAGCATTAAGTGCAGCTTCATTTATCAAATGCCTGCACATGCTGAATCCTTTTGATTTTAATACAGAAGATGTCTGTGGCATTTCAGATCTAGGGATTCTTACAAGGCTATGTTCTCCAAATCCTCTGTGTATTTGTATACAATTAGAGTTCAAAAATTAAAAAAAAAACACTTTTCTTCCTATTTTTACACCATAGGGAAGAAAAGAACCTAGATGAGTAAACTTCATTGTCACACTGGTTGTGCAAAGGTGGAGTTACTTAGATCAGCATTTTTTGCAATGGACAGTTCCATCAAACCAGTAAGAGATGTCTGAAGCCCAGTGATAATGGTCACGGTTTGCAACATAAATGGCAAACAATGAAGAGGAAAGTTGCATAGAGAAAAATCGGTAGTCTGGGTGTGTTCAAACAAATTATCAATTCATATGGTGACGTGCAAAGCAATTAATCAAAGAGCAAATGATGGTGATCACATGAACAATGACACGTAGAGCAGACTCTCAAGACCTGTGTGGGATCACAGCGAATGAACAGTTCACATGAGCTCTGTGCTCTAGGAAAAAGCCTGAAACAGAGGAACACGGGAAACATAGTAACTTGTGATGCAATATTGCTGAAAACTTCTTAAAATTTCTAAAATATTGTGTCTAATCCCACAATCTATATCCAATGCAAAGGACAGGAAAATGAGAGAAGAGACTCATGTACATTATTAGAGAGTAGAGAGATATGTCATAACGTAACAAAGAGCACTCACTGGTCAAAACTGGGATTTAAAAGTTGGGGGGTGTGTGCTATTGGGCATCATACAGCATGAGACTCATTTGGGCAGAGAAAGTCCTGTCAGGACCCAGCGAGTACAAGACAGAGACATGAAAATAAAAATCAGGTGCAAATGTTCAAGGGTGTCAGGAGTGCAGTCCTGTTGTCATGAATGATGGGGAAAGTGCAGTGCGAAGGTTGGCCATAAAGCCTCTGGAAGTCAGGAAACTGGGAATGAAAACTTTATGGTCACTATAAATCCACCTTTTGTGTTTGCTGTTCTTACATTACATGATCTCATACCGAGGTATGACTACTTCAGTAAATATTTAGATTGCCTACAGTTTTACAACAGGGGTCTTAAAAGAGCAGCAGTAATTATAACACAGCTTTTGGAGCTGACAGGTCAGGAAAACAGGTGAGAGTTTGCAAGGCCTTGGCTTGCAAATGGGGCTTGAGCACTCTAGGCAGCATGGCTGAGACAATTTTTTTTTTCTTCCATTACAGACCCTCTCCACACATGCACCGATAGGAACTGCCACAAACTCTTCTCCTTTTACTGGTTCAATGAGTTACGAAGTTTGCTTTTGTTTTTTCTCCTGTGTTTGGGGTTTCCTACCAGCTTTCCTGTGCTGACCAATTCAGCTGTCCGTAAAAGCATTCCCCTCTTCATCAGAACCTCCCAGGTGGTTGTCCCCCACATTTTGAAACTGTCCCAAGCTCCAGCATGTGCTGGAACATTGATGACCTTTCATCTCTGCCTTGTAAGCTGGCTTAGCAAGGCTTTGAGGGAAAGCAGGGGCAGTTTGGCACTTCTTTCCCCCACTGCCCAAGTAAATGACAGACCAGCACAAGGATAAAAAGTAGAGCTGTCCTGCCTTTGAGTTGGAGATGCTGAAATAACATGCTTTTGAAAAGCAGCTTCCCTTCACATATTTAAGGAATTTGCCCTGTCTGGAGCTCTTTACAGGACTGCATCTTTCTGCTCTCCACTGGCACCCAGCTTGTGGTTGTTAAGGTTTTTGTATGAAATCTATTTTGCGTTCTGCAGTATCCTATTTTACTTGTGTTCTCAGTCACCAGAATATTTCTATCTACTTCCTACTGCATTAATCTAAATAGGGGACTGGTCAGATGAAAAGATCACCGTCATTGTTTAGTTATTACAGTAGCCAGAAATTGGGGCAAAGGTACAGAAACCCTTTTCGGGTGTCAGTAAAGACCCTAAAGATCGCCTACCTCAGATCATGATCAGCTAATGAGAAACCAGCTATTCATACTGTTCTCCTAAACTAATACTTTAATACTGCCCCAGCTTTTGTGCAGGGAGTTGCTTTGTAAAGCTGTTAAACCCCCATGCTCTGTTAACAGCTAAAGGTTTCTATTGATCTCTTGCTTTCATTTCCTTTAATGAAAATTCATTGATATTTGATTTCCTTGTCACTTCTAACAGCTGATAAGAACAAGCTGCTAAAGCAGCTCCAGTAAAGTGGCAAAAGCCTGGTGTTGTAGCACTGCAGCTCTCTCAGAAACGCTGCCAAGGCGGAGTGAAACCCCAGTGTGACGTGTTGATAACGTTCCCATCAGGTGGTCTTTTCCACTGGCTCTAAAATGTCAAGTCTGAGGGAAATGTCTTTGTTAAGCTTTGAATGACCTACTTTTGGGTATCTGGGAATAACCAGGAGCCTACCCAAACCACAAGAGTGCATCTAATTTTAGCAGCCCTTCGTTTCATGCATGGCAGCTTTTGTGTTCTGCGTCTCTGGGAAAAAATACCAATTTCTTGCTGAGCCAAAGACAAATTTTTTTGGTTTTAAATCAGCCCCTTGTCGAATCACAATCACAGTGAAGGGTCGAAGTCTTTGTAGGAAGTTTATGTGAGTCTTCTAACTCAGTTACAAGGGAATCCAGGGAAAGTTAACAAAAATAAAGGGATGTTAGTGTGTCAGCAGGGGCTCTGAGGACACTACTAGTGGTGTAGATGCTGGAAAAAAGGTCTCTGATGTAGTTTGGCTAGAAGAAGCACTAAAAAGTAGGTGACCATTATTAGGGATATTAGGGCTGTGCAAGATTGAAAGGAAGCAAGTTCAGACATGAGTGAAGTACAGTCTCCCTAGCTTGTAGTACCTAAATTGGACATTGAACGCCATCTCTCTCGCTGGGAGGGATAACGTATAATCCCTCTCATATAATGCCAGAGTCCACTGTAATTTTAGGCTAAAACACATGTTTAAATCCCACCTGCACTGGGGACAAGTGGAACTAGCACTGAGGATAGTAGGGTCTGAGCATTGTGCATGTCTATTTGGAACTTCACAAAACAGAAGAGAAATCAAGGCCACCCAAAATACAATTACATAATCACAACAAACCTATTAGCAAGTTCTCTGGAGCCAGAAAACTTCCCAGCCAATGGGATTAACCATAAAAACAAGCAGCATTTGTGGCAGCTATAAACAGGGTCAGTGTCATTTGGGATTGAGCTGAGTATCTGATAATGTGTAGTGCTTCCTTGTGGAGTCCCTTGAGGCTGGCAGTGGGTTGCCTCTTCAGAGGCAAGCCTTGGGTAGCCTGGCTGCTGCAGACTCCCAGCATTAGCCAGACTTGGCAGGATGGACAGTGAAAACCACTCTAAAAGCCAAAGCCAAGCTGTTAAACAACTGAGCCCTCTGCTGTGCTACGACAAGAGCAGCCGTGCCAGGGTTGTGTTTAGGGGCACAGGAAGGAGACTCCAGTGGCTCATTCATCCCTCCAGCTCCAGCCACCTCCATCTGCAGAGAAACACAGACCCATCCTACATGGAGGCCTCCCAAGCCCCTTTCCTGAAGGCTTTCTTCCCACTTCCCAAGGCATGTGCAATGAAGTGCAGGGGGTTTTAACCCTTTCAAAAACCTGTCTGGGTTTGGGGTGTTTGTTACCGCAACAGCTGTGGAGTTTATCTGTGCAGAGTCCAGTGGGCTCTTTATGGGATTTGCCTCAACAGTGAGGTCCCAATAGTGGTGAGGTTTTTGTGCACTCTATGCAAACATATCCTCATCCTTTAAGTGTTGTTGCTTTCCAGTGTCATTTAATGTACTCTTGACAGTGTATTTCTGATTTCTGTATTTTAAGAGGCCCAGGCAAAACAGGCAGAAGGTCAGCTGCTGCTGGGCTGTGAAGCACTTAATGAGAGATGTGTTGAGTTTGGCAGAGGTGTTTGTCTCATCTCTGAATTTCCCAAGTTTTAAAGGACAACTTTGGCCATGAAGGTAAACAGTTAGGAAAGGTGTTTATGGAAATACTTTTATTAGACTCAAGCGGTGGGTTTAGAGGCCCACACTTAGGTTCAGTGTTGGATTTGGAGAGTTGCTGGTCTGATGATCTGCTGAGGACAAGCAGGGAGTGACCCAGAGTGAGGATGCACCAGCTCTAATCCCCTAATTCACTGATCACAGACTGGCAAGCTGCTGCAGGGAGGCTGCTGTGCTTCCTGGAAGAAGTAACCTTTGTCTCAGAAACAGAAAGTGAGGAAGTCCTTGTACCTGAGCCTCCACACTGTTTACAGGCTCTCCCAGCTGCCTACGTGGTACCACTTGCTGGGCAATGTATCTTGCACAGCATCTTGATTTCAGGCTGGTTTTTCAATGTGTAACAAATAAAAGGAAAAATAACTTGAAACAAATATTTCCTGTTCTGTGGTATTTAACAATGAAATTGTAAACCACAGAAGGGACCGGGCTTGATCTAAAGGTCTTTGAAGTCAGCAGAACTATTTCCACTGATTTCAATGTGCTTTGGCCCAGGCCATAGGAGGAAGAAAGCAAATGTTTTCTGCCTCAAAAAGTATTAACCATTGGCATTCAAGGAACAGTAAAGTCTTATGTTTAAAATGTGTTCCTTTAAATTAAGTAGTCAGGAACTTAGTTAATTTCTGTTTCCTAATAATTTGTCACTATTACACTAAAAAGGAATATGTTTATAGAACTCATAATCATACACTGAGAAAAAAACCACTCAGTACTGTCATTTGCTTCCTATCTTCTTCCATTCCATTTTGTGTGTATTGTATTTCTCACTAATGTAATGATGCTTATGCTGCTGGTTGTTATCACAGATTGAGCACTGTAGATTTCCAGTTGAATTAAACTTCACTGTACCGATGGTGGCTGACAAATATCTTGAACTCATTATTTTTCAGTACGGTTTAATCTGTAAAACATCACAGTGAGTTTGGTTTTGTTGTTGTGTTGGTTTTTGGGGTTTGGGGTTTTTTTGTGACTGAGAAGAAATAGATCAGAGATAGAGAATTTGGTGAGCAAAGAATTGTTCTTCTGAGAGTGGTGTAGGGGATGCCCCTCCCATCGCAGGGTGAGACAAATAGGGGTGTGCAGCAGCTTCATGTGTAAAATCAGCAATGGTTTTGTCTGCAAATTTTGTCTCATGCAGTTATTAAATGCAAGAAAAGGAATCTATCTGCCAGCTGCCTACTGCCCAAGGATGCTGTCCTTGTGAATCAGCAGCCCTGTCAGAAGGACATCCTGGAGTCTGGCAGAAAACAGCAGCCCAGCAGGGTGTGTGTGTGTGTTGGGCTTCTTTTCATGCAACAGCAGAGCGTGAGCAGATGAGTTTGCCTGTGCACCAAACCAACCCCATCCAGCTGTGAGCAGCCAGAGAGAAGATCCCAGGCTGGTGACCTGCAGGAGAGGACAAGACTGTTGGCATGGCCAGGCTGCATTACCTGCACAATGAACCAGTGAACCAGCATCAGCTGCAAGATACAGCAGGAGAGGATTAAAGGTGATACAGAAAACAGGAGGATATGAATTAATGACATTTTTCAGCCGTCTTTAGTGATGCCAATGACCAGCCATTGTGTATGTGTAGTGGTTTGGTCCAAAATGCTCATTACTGTTTATCTGCTGAGAGATAAGAATTAGGAGAAATGCAAAGCAGGCACCAAACTTGAAAGAATATAAAGAAGTTTATTAACAGACCTAAAAGAAAGAAAAAAAAAATTATACCACCTTCAGAACTGTCCTCCTCCCCCTACCTTCCTCCCTTCTCCCAGTGACAATGTGAAAAGACAACCCTTAAGATGTTCAGTCTGTTTACCACTTCCATAATAACCTTGTTCAGTCCATTTAGAAAGAGAAGTCTCTTCTTGCTCGTGCTATGAAAACATTATCACAACGAGACAGCCGCCCACTTCCAAATATTGTTCAGTCCATTTAGGAAGAGGAGTCTCTCTGCCTGCATGTGAGTCCCTTGCCCCAACTTTCAGCTTGTTCAAGGTCACACACAGATAGCAATTGGTTTTCCTGCGTTCAAGGGTCCACTCTTGAAGTTTTTTGGGGTACAATTTTAAGGTTGAGCTGTTCAGAAACAAAAACAGAGGCCCTTCTCCTTCCCTGGGAGCAAAGGGTCTTCCTCATCTTCATTGTTAGGACTATCTCTGGGAGCATCTCTAGGGACTGAGGTTTTCTCCTTTCCCATTTGGAGCAAAAGTCCTCATCTGGTCCATCTCTCCCTGTCCAAACTTCTCATGAAATTACAGCTGTGTCAGCATCTGCCTATCTCAGCGCAGGTGCTTTTGCTTACGAGTTGAACACTCCACCCCCCCATATCTTCATGAAATTACAACAGGATACTCTGATATATCATAGCTTCACAACAGAATTTCAGCTTTAAGCATCTCCTCTCTCTCTTCCCTCAGGTTTTCAGCTCTTCACAGCAGTAAAAGGGTTAATCTCACCTCAGCCTTGCAGCCTTGCAGCTGGAATGTTGAATTTTTCTTATCGCAGTGGAGAGGGGGGAGAGCCGAGCCGCTCCGGCTGCCCACGGCAAGGCAGTGGGGGGGGTTCCATGGCTGGAACAGGTCCATGGCTCCAGGATGGCCGTGGCCCGGCCCGGCCTGGCCCAAGCAGGGCCTGGCTGGGCCCGCTGGCCCCCACATGGGGCCCGCAGCCACCTGTGCCAGCGCCGGAAACGAGAGAGAGCTTGGAGGGGGAGTTTGCCTATTCTTAAATGTGGATCACAGAGGTGTTCACAACTTTAAGTGGCTTAGAGAATTGTCCATATTCAAACTGGCCAGCTGATAGGTTCTATCAGGTCCCAGAGGAAACTGTAAGCACCCCTTAGCAAGGACATCCCTTCCGGGACTATGCTTGCTAACCTATGACAGTATGTTACAATGAGAAGAATTTTTCAATGAGAAGACTTTTTAATGGGGCTTCCCCATTTCAGGGTATTTCTGTGAAATAAACTTGCTTGTCTTTTAACACCAGGCTTTGAAATGTCACAGAATCACAGAATATTCTGAGCTGGAAGGGACCCACAAGGATCATCAAGTCCAACTCCCAAGGAAATGGCCCATACAGAGATCGAACACACAATGTTGGTGTTGTTAGCCCTGTTCTGTAACCAGCTGAGTCCAGTGCATCATTTGGAGTCTCTCAGGGTTTAGAATAAGCTTCAAAGAGGAGAAAGCAGAAGGGAGTTAAGAACATTCTTCCAATTTGTAAGAGCCATTGTTTACATTCATGGGAAAACCATGAAGCAAGGCAAACATAACATAATTTTAAAAAATGTATGTGTTTTTTTAAGCATCAGAGATAGCAATAGTACTATTTGTACTAAAGTGTGGGTGCTGCCAGCCATAGAGTCCATCAAGAGAGCAGTTCAGCTTGAATTTACTCCTTGGAAAAACTCCTCCTTCTCCCCTATATTTCTTCTCCAGAGCTGCACTAATTTAAGTTGCATAAGTACAGGAAGAAAAATATAACAAAAAAGAAAGGATTATGAAATCACTTTGTTCTCTTTCAGATGGGAATTCTGTGTCCTTCAGGCTGCCATACTGGGGCATCATGGTGGTCTCAAGCTGGAAAATCACGTAATCATAAAGGTAGATTTTCTGAAAGGCTATCTTACAGAAAACTGTAATTTCCATGGAAGTTATCTGTATGCTTTGGTAAGTGTTTTAAAGCAATTAGAATAAATGGCATATGGCAAAGCTTTCATATTTTTATAATACGTTAATGATTAACTGACTTCCTACATCTGTTGACTTAGTGGGAGAGTGACAAGGAACTGTGAGGTACCTGTTTGGTAGCTTAACAAGTTGACCAATTTGCACGGGCATTTCTTTCCATCTCCCTCTTGGAACTCGCTTCATCCAGCTGACACTGCTTCAAAGCCTTAGGCAACTCTCAGACTCAGAGAAGTAAGTCCCCCCATTTTTTTTTATATTACTTATTTTATGAAGTGCTGATAGAGAACAGATGGGGAGAGATTTAAATATTTATTTGTTTTCTATAAAGAAAGCTTTCCCAACTGGGAATTGTAGAATTAAGTTTTCAATCATTAAATCATAGAGATATTGCTGAGACCTTTGTAATTACTGTATTGTTGGGGTTTTTTAAACTCCCTTTCTGCTGCAAGACTTACATTAAACAAAAGATTTGGTTAGTAAACCATGTTCACTATAGTCCAATACAGCTGCATCTAGGCTATAAAACTTTGCAAAGGTAGGATTGGAATGTTAATTAAAAAATGCATGTGATGCTTGGCATTATCTAAAGCAAAAATATTTGCTTAAAACATGAAATAAGTGGAAACAAGTGAATTTCTGCTAACGTGGGCTGGAAAAAATAATTTTATGCTTATTTTATATAAGAAGAGTTTATCATGAACTTTCTCTTTAAGCTGGTTACAAGCTGCAGTAGAATTCCTATCTTTTGGCAGGCAAGTGGGTTCAGACAGGGAGACTCAGACATCGCTCTTCTATTGGAACATTTTTTAACCTATTTTATTTTAGCTGTGCTATCACTTGCTAGGAAGCAAGTATAGTCTCCTATCCTTTTGGAAAGCTCTTCTTTCACCCACTTCCCCCCATCTATGAAGGAAACCTCACCAGCAGGTTGCTGTGTGCAGGTAGCTGTGTGCAGGTTTTGTGGTCTCCTGCTGCCCGTTTAGCAGCCACTTCCTTACGTGCCCCTGGCTCAGGGAATGCTCCTTCCTCCCAGCCGGGTGCCTGTGCAGCACTTTCAGGCTGACATCCACGGTGCTTCATGAGTTCTTCATTTCTCCTGCAGCTCCAGGAAGCATTAGTTCCCATTCTTTTGGCCGGAAGTTGTCTCCTCTTGGGTGACATCTTCCCATGCCCCAAGTGTGTGTTCAGTGCCCTCATCTTCCCAGTCGTGTGTGAGTTCTCTGGGACCTGGATGTGGTTGCCTTCTTTACACTACTGAACCCTTAGTGCTCTTTTATCTGTGCCAGAGTAGGCAAGCTTTTGGGCTCCTTCTGCTTTCTGAAGCTTCCTGAAAGGATCCCATCTCAACACAGCCAGGTTATCTGCCTTGGTTTTTCAGGGGCTGTCATTCCTAGAATGTCTCTAAACTGTTCCACTTTGGCTCTAAATAGAGCTCCCTTCAAGGCAGAGGCAAAACAATCTGTAGAAACTCTGATAATATGGGGTCATCTGAATGCTGGGTCAATCCCACTGCCATCTCACTGCCTACCAGCCTGCAATGTTTCCTTATGTAATAAGAGCTCAAGTGGGGTCAGCCACAGAAAAGTAAATTACGGCGTGAAAAAACAGTGAGGATATATAGAAATTATCAGTTTCATTTCATCCTATTATCAAAGCAAATCAAAACATTTTCCTGAAATAAGCAAAGGACTTTTACACAGCTAATTTTCAGTGTATTCTTACTTGATGGAAGAGAAATGAAGATTGCTTTGGTTTGCTTGTTTTGAAACACAGTGAATAAATGGAAGCAACAGAGTTCATAACACTGGATATTGACATTTGGAGGGACAGGGGACATAAGGCAAGTTAAATCTGGACATACCCTACAATGACTTTTAAGACTCCAGGCCCCACTAGTTTGTCTTTTCTAACTGAAAAAAAGTATTTTAGTGACAGCTGAAACATAAACATGAGATATCAGAGTTCAAGACTGAGTGTCAGGGAGATGTATTCAAGGAATGGGTAATAAATGCAGCTAACTTTATTTCTAGGAAAATAGAACAAAACAACTGCCACGCTGACTGTTTGAAATGACTTTTGAAGAAGGTAGCTATAGACTTGATTTATCAGCCAGTGGTGGCAATTCTTGTGGCCTGGACCACAGCAAGTAGATGACCTGAGACATAAAGCTGTGCCTCAGCCACAGCTGTGCTGAAACGGTGATGGCAGAAGGATAAAACATTTCTGAAGTTCTCTTCTATCCAAACTCAAGGATCCTAAGGCATTAGTACAGTCTTTGAATATCATGTCAAGGATCATGCATTTTGTGTAAGACTTCCCCAACTTTCCATGATAAGACACAGCTCCATCTCACATTTCCCTGCAGTGTCAGAGATCTTATGTTCCAAGTGCTGATGACTGCCCCATCCAGCTCTGCCTGGTGCCTTAGGTGCCAGAGGGGTAAGAGACACTGCAGAGAGGATGCTGCTGCTGGGGAATGTATTACCCAGCACACACCAGCCTTTAAAGGACCTCTGCTAAATGGCAAACTCCCTTCAATGCCTCTGAAAGCCTCCTTCTCTCAACCCATCATATGAAATTATGAATTTAAAGACAAGTCTTGCAGGTGATTGTGTGGTTGGGGACACACTCTTACACCACACTACAAGTTGGACATCCCTGGCACAGGCCCTCATCCCCCACAGTGGCAGCCTGAGACCCAGTAACCTGAAAGGCCCAATTATATGTAAGTGCATGAATTAAGAGAGTTTGATAGCTTTTTTTCTCTCCTGCATTTATCTGCAGGGTTTTAAAGTCATTGTTTCAGGAAATTAAGGCAGGTTGAGTTTTAGAAAGCAGATCTGAAACCCAAGGGAAAGATACAGACTACTGAATGTAATTAAAACAGCTTTCTGGAAGACACTGTATTAATTCCAGAAGTGAAATTCATTTGGTGTAAATGAGGTATCTCCGCCCTCAGAATTGATATCATTGCACCAGCCTTTCATCACTAACAATTACTGGAAGTAAAAGAAGTCTTGACAAAATTTCAAGTATAGCTCCATTTCTGTTTTTTTCCTGCTGCTGAGAATCTCAGGAGGTAGGACTGTGGCCACAAAGAACTGATCTATTCAACTGCAACATTTCATTTTAGTCTTTTTAAAGCTAAGCCTGATGCACAGATGACCCAAGATCCCCTCTGTGAAACCACTTGGCAGTTGTGAGAGCAGCTTGCTTTTATTTTTTTCTCCTAGAAGCAAGCTTGCAGCTGTAGGAAAGTCAACATGACTCTCAGGTGTCCTCTCTGTTTCTTAAAACTGAGAGTGGGAAAGTCATGTCTCATTCTGTCCCTGAAGTTCATGTGCAATGGTTTAACATACTTTTCATAAAGAAAAAGAGCTACTCACTGTGCAATGCTTAATTTAAATAAAAATCAGCAATAAATACAGAAGGATCCTTCAAGTTTCTATTTTTGGATGAATACACTGGCATGTATCATGTTTCACTAGTAACTTCTGTCTTCTCTGTGCAAATTTGAATTGAATGCTAGAAAATTTACATTTAATATGCACTCCCCTGTGAAGACAGGCTGAGAAAGTTGGGGCTGTTCAGCATGGAGAAGAGAAAGTTGTGTGGAGACCTCATAGCAGCCTTCCAGAATCTGAGGGGGGCCTACAGAAAACCTGGAGAGGACTCTTCATCAGGAACTGTAATAGGACAAAGGGGAATGGCTTCACACTGAAAGAGATCAGTCTTAGATTAGATGATAGGAAGAAATGCTTTACTGTGAGGGTGGTGAGGCACTGGAACAGGTTGCCCAGAGGAGCTGCAGACTCCCCATCCCTTGAAGCATTCAGGGCCCGGTTGGATGGAGCTCTGAGCAACCTGGTCTGGTGAGAGGTGCCACTGCCCATGGCAGGGGGTTGGAACAAGATATCTTGAAGATTCCTTCCAACCCAGACCATCCAAGGATTCTATGATTCTGTCTTGCTTCACTTTAGTAGGGTATTTAGTTAAAAACACATCTGTGAAGGAAAGCCCTTCCAAATGAAGGAAATAAAAGATGTATTAAGAGAGAAAAGAGGTGAGAAGTCTCTAGAAGCAGCTCTCAGTTTTTTAACTACTGTTTCTAGACTTTTCAAAGACCATCCCCAGAAGCTGCTGGAGTGGTTGTTGGATTGAACTGAGCAGATTTTAAATGAAAATGAGGATGAAATCATGGGATACTGAAAGATGGCACTGCAGCCACCTCTCAAAACCACTACTCACTTCTTTGGGTGAAAAGGGTCAGTCATGCTTTTCATCCACTGACGCAGACACCACACAGACCTAGCTTGTTCCTCCTGGCCAGACTGCCTTTGTAGGCTGATGCCATGCCATGAAGTAGCTGGTCTGCAAAGTTGGAATACTGAAATCTGCAGCTCTGAGTGAGCTCCTGAATCAAGAACTGCATGCCAGTGACACCGCCTAATTACTCAGAAGATCTCCTGTAGCTGACTGAATATGAGTTCATTTGCCTTAGGACATTTCATCTAGTGATTGTGTTACATTGTTGTATTATTCAGACCATACAGGTAACCTTACTACACTAATTAAATTAATTCAAAATATTTATATAATTACTAAAGCATGAAACCAGTCAATGCTGTGTTAGCACAGCCTGCTGTATTATCTGGGCTTTGAACTGTATTTTATCCAATATAGTTCAAAGATGGAGGGACTGAGCTTTCACATTTTTCTCCCAGCAAGCTGAAAAGGGCATTTGTACACGGACCAAAAGTTATAATTAAAAAAATTTGGGGGGGGGGGGGGGGGGGGGTTGTTGTTTGGGGTTTTTTTTTTTTTTTTTTTTTTTTTTTCCCCTGTGGATGATGACCTGGTGACAGATCAAATTCTTGCTTTCCAAAAGGGATGCCTCTGTCCTTGAAATCTACAGGAATGGCACTGCTGGTGTTTGAGCCAAGTTCAGTACCTGCATCACCCACCTCCTGAAGATGGACACTTGTGCAGGGTCACCCCCAAGGTGTGACCTTTTTCAGAGTCCAGCTGAGGCAAAAGCTGACAAAGCCCTGACCCAGGCGCTGCTGTAAACCCCAGCCTGCTACGACCTACCCCACCTCCCTCCTTTCCTTCCTCCCTCCTTCCCTTCTTCCCTCTTGAGGTCTCACAGCTAGGGAGTCGCTGGAATGGATGAAATCCTGGAGGAAGACGCCCTCTGCAGCTCGCTCCCTGTTTTATTTGGCATCTACAAGAGAAATGTCTTGTTTTGTTTTTTTTTTAAATAGTTGCCACTGTAGTTCTGAAAAATCAATGTATCTTTCTACACTTGGAGGAAAAGGAGTTTCCCTGATCCTCTTTGCCCAAAGGCTTCCTTTAAAATCAATGCTTCTGGCAAGTGATACATACCTGTTGTCTTTTCATTATACCAGCAAAATGTCTATCATAATGATAGAGACTGGAATCATGAACTAGAACTTTGTTTTAATTTTGACATGTTTTCATATGTCAAGAAAAATCCTGTAACTATTTTACCTTGATATTTTGTTCCTTATTTTCATGCTGAATCTCAGTACCAGGAGGTCATCAAGTATAGGCTTCTGTTTGATTTTCCAAAACACACAAGCATGAGAACTATAATTTAATTTCATCATCGATCTCAAAAGTACTTATTTTGAACCTTGGTTTTTCTCTAAGTCACTGATACCAGGTTAGTTCAAATAAGCTCCAGTGGGCAGGGTGTGGAGAAATGAGCCAAAATGAATCATTTCCTACATAAGCAATTTTTTGTGTGTCTAGACACCTGATAACTCACCTAAAGCTCATATTTGATAGCTGGTTATTCTCCAATGTTCTCGGAAATTTTGTATAAGCCTTAAATTCTTTCCCCCTGTGTGGTTTTTTGGTGAATCTTAAAGGAAAGAAGAACTTTCCCTAATTTTTAACTTTATAGTTCAGTTCTGGACACAATTCTAAGTATGTCAGCACATACAGGTTTGATAGTAGGCTCAGAATCGTATTTAATCTCATTTAATTCTGTGAGAAGACAGTTGGGTATGTTCAACCAATGAAGTTATATGCTGATAAAATACTCTGAAAAGCTCTTGATGCTAAGGATTCACCTGCTGACATATCTTTTATGACCTTGATTAACAGCAAGTTGTTTAAATGAATGTTTATGTGAAGTGTTACAGACATATGGGCTCTACACAAAATGGCATCTTCATGTGGTTCAGGTTTGGCTTCTGTGTGCTCCACTGATTCCAACAGAAGCTGAAGGGAGTCAGCACAGGACTCCTCTGCTCATGCTCTTTCCTGTCTGGCACCTTCCCAACACTGGACAGGAACAGAAACAATGCTATTTTGATGTGGAACTGGGACAGAAAGAAAACCATCCAAAATGTCCTATGGGGCTACTGTGCTCTATGCCTGATAAAAACAGTTAATTAGAAAGGGGGGTTTATAATCACTTTGTAAATAACACAGCACATTGAGAGTGTTTATAAATTGGTTTCCATTTAAGTAGATAAAAATACAAGAGACTCTTCCAGAGCAATACTTTCCATGCTGGAGAGGATTAAATGTACACTTGCAATAATGGAGATTAATATATCCCACAGGAACTCAGTCCTATTGGAGATACATAGATGAATTGGGAGGCCAAAATTATAAAATTGCAGATGTTGCTGTGTTTGTCTGGCATCAAAAATCACTCTATCCCATCCTCTCATGGCTGGCATCACCTTCAGGACTGAAGTAAGTATGTAGTGGGCACCAGTATGAGAAGATGGACACTGTCTGCTTAAGGCCATATTGTTATGAAGATATTTCTTTTTTAAGATTTCCACAGGTGGATTTTTGCAACAAAATTGTATCGCCAACTGAATCCATTTAGCTTAAGATTAGTAAATAGAAAAGTTGTTGCTTTAGTCTTTATGTTTAATGTTTCGTGCACAAAACATTGTGGCAGAGTCACATTAGAGTCTTATTAGAGTCAGCTTGGTACAGCATTTCTCCAGTCTTGAATGAAATAGGAGCAGTAGAAAAGATATTTTAGAAAATTTATAAAATATACAGATCCCCAGAACCTGTCAGATCTACACAAAAAAATTGAGGCCACATCTTCACTGATCATAAATCATTCCTGTAAGTATTCAAAAAAGTGTACAAAAGACATGGGAAGTTAAGTGTTGATTTGTTTCTCTTTTTTTTTTGTTTTCTTTTTTGAAAAAAATACAATAAAACCCTAATTTGCACTCAGAATGTACAGTCAGCAAACAAATCTTAAATCTTTTGCTAGGCTAAATGACTAAAATGTTTTCCAGCACAGTTTTAGGATGATTCAAACTGGGGAAGCTGGGCAGTTTATAAACAAGTAGGATTTGCAAAGGTAAAACACTAAAAAAAACTTGGATGAAGTTTGAGTGTGGGAAAGCGAAGACAGCATATCCAGGCTCCAGCCCCCACACAGTGTTACATTTCTGATTAATTCAAATGTTTCTGCTAATGAATTCATGGCTAATTAACCTGAAAATGGTCAAAGTTCAGTGGCTGTTGTTAGCCTTTGTGGCCTGGATTTGTTCATGCCTCTGAACTACATTTTCTGTCTGACACTGGTCCCAGCAGCTCTCGGTAAAGGCAGCACAAAAGCTGAAGTCTGTACAGACTGGGCTCCGGCATCAGCTGCCAGGAGAAAGGAGCACAGATTCTGCTTTGTAGGATCTCTTGCAACAGTCAGGGACCTGAGGATTTTCTCAGATTTTGTTCCTGCTAGCCAGTAACTCTAGGGCTCCTGATTATGTGTAATGTGTATAAGAATCTTTGAACATACTGGTTAATTAACAAAGAAAACAGTAACTTGGAAAAACCCATGAATTTTCCTTTTGTGAATGTAAAAAGGAGATCATAAGGGGAGCTTATCAGAAACTCTTTCTCCTCCATGTGATACCATGACCCAAACAGAATTAAAACTTCTATGTTATTTGTCCATGGATATTAAATTTCAACAGTTCATTAAAGCTGGGGAAAGATGACTGCTATCCTCCCTCTGCACACACGTTCTCTTTTTCACTGACAGGTTCACCTATTCACCCAAATAATAATTGCCTTTTTCATTTTATTTTTTGTTTCTTTGCAGTGCCTCTCTCTCTTCACATGGCAACTGTGTCTGTGACAGAGCAGGATGAGCTCCCTGGTCAGCACCTCGCACCTCCAGCTTGCTGCCTTTGCTCTGGGCACGGTAGGCTGGATCCTGTGCACAGTTTCAATGGGAATTGTGGAATGGAGAGTGTGGCATGTGGACAACACCACCATCATCTCCTCTGGCATTGCCTGGGTGGGGATTTGGAAAGTCTGCTTCATCAGTTATCTTCACGTCTCGCCCGGCTATAGAGAACAGTTCTGCCATAAATTCAGTAACTATGACTCCTTCATCCCCCACGAAATTTATGCAGCTCAGGGTCTCCTGTTGATTGCCATGTTCGTGGGCTTGCTGGGACTGGCTGCTACAATATTTGCTCTGAGAAATGTGTATATGGGAATCACTCACAAAACCCTCATTGCCCCTTTCTTTCTGGTGGGTGGCTTCTTCTACATATTTGCTGGTCTGTGTGTCCTGATTCCTGTGAGCTGGAATTTCTATTCTGTAACTCACAACCAGAGCATAGCTTTTCCTCCTTCTTACTACATGCCCTCCAGTCCAGCAGCGCAGGAAGCTGGTGCTGCCATTCCTGCTGGGATTGTGGCTGTCATCCTGCTGCTACTGAGTGGGATGTTTTCTCTCTCATACAGATTTCCCATGACCGCAAACACCATCATGAAATCCTGAAAGGACAAATCCCCCTGTGCTATTTCAGAACAAGAGCATAGTCAAGAGATAAGGACAGCAGCATGAGTGGTTGTAAAGTTAAGGAGCTGCAGAATTTGATTTTATTCTATAGCAGCCAAACTGTTTTCATATATGAACCACTTGAGTCACCATCTTAGTAGTCACATATTACCAGAGGTTCATCTTAGAGATAATTGCTGTTGAGCAGCAACTGTGATTAAATTTTGCCAGTTGTCCTCTTTTGTATATGCAAACATTATTGATTTTTTTTTGGTGTAAAATATTTACCATGCTCGAAGAACTGACTTTGAATGAACTGTCCTGTAAGAAAAATGTGAATTAACATGTATTAAATGTGAATGTCTTTCCTTGTCAGTACTAAGCTCTTTTGTCTTTTATTTAGTTTCATCTGTAGCAAAGTATGTTCCGTGACAAGTCAAGACTTTCAAAACCAATAATACAAGTGTCATCATGGTTGTGTCAAATGACTCTTCCCTGAATTGGCTTAAAATGTCTTGCCAGTTTCTCCTCTTCCTCTAGGGCACATAAAGAGCCATTCCTTTATTGCTTCTGTTTTTCTTTCAAGCTATTCGCATTTTATGTTGCAACATGTTTGCCTGTGGGGAAGGTGCGCTCTTTAGTTCCTAACTTAGGGAGAGCCAAAAAGTCTGCAAGTGATTGCTTCTTCATCTGACACTTCACTGAATCCAAATGTATTGCAAAAGCCGGAAATAACTTGTACAAGTTGTTACAAAACTGATGTCAAAATCAGTGCTCTCAGTAACCAGGAATACTCAGTGCAACTTTCAGGTTGTGATTCATCTGATGTAGAAATCTATATCCAAACCGGTCACTTCAGGCTCTGTTTATAATCAGTGTAGAGACAAAGCCTCTTGCCGAGATGCCTAGAATGGCTGGGAGATGGCATGCTCCCTAAAAACTTGTTTCTCTTAACCCACTGTAATAGCCATAATAACCACAGTTGCTAACTCTGGCACATATAACCAAACTTCACCTAAGAAAAAAAGAAACGTCCCAAATGCTGCAATAAGGACAATTTTTAAAAATTAGTTTAGAAGTTGAGAGGAATGAGCCAACAGTGTTGACAAACAGATGATCTCTTGAAAGAGGTCCTCAAAAAGTTACTACATTTTTAAAGATATACTACAGGAATATAAGTAATTTAGTTTTACCCTTTTAATTGTCCTCCATTTTTAAAAATACTCATAGATTCAGAGAAAGAAAATAAATTTTTTTAAAATGTAATAATTCTTGGACACTGCAAGACAAGGCAAAATGCCAATAAACAGGTCATCTTGCTGGTGGCTGTTACTATCCCAGCTTGTTCTAGCAGTCCAATTTTTCCTATACATCTTCCCTTGGGCTTGACTTTGCTGTACTGTCTGACAATATAAAAACTCCAAAGCACCTTCATTTCCTCTCCAGTCTCTTCTGAAACAGCAGTTTACCTTATCATTGGTAATTTTTTTCATTGCTGCAAGAATCTGTCTTTTGACTGTTTACAAGGCTCTAAAGCACTTTCAAGTGGTGTTTCAATGAAGGCAGTTTAATAGCTTGTTTGTTATATATTGTTTCCTGTTTGGTTTCTAATGTACATTCTTTACAATATTGGTAGGTTTCAGTTTTAAAGGTACAAGTCAATAGTACTGTCAGTAGTAGTGTTATCTCTTCCCTCAGGACCTACAATAATATTAGATTATATCATATTATAATTGTAAGGAAAAAAAAAGATCTATCGATGTGTTTATGCCACTAGTAAACTTATTACACTAGTAAACTACCAATATTCCCTGGCAAGGAATTACAACTTTAAGAGAAAATTACTGATTTTTCAATTATTTTTGAGTTAATGTATGCACAGAAATGTCAGCAATCCCAACTGTATTTGTTAACTATATTCACTAAATTATTGGGTTCATTTTACATTTATGCTTCTTGCCTAAAGAAAAAGGAACAAACATCATCAGACACATGCCAAGTTTCTGTGTTGCTGCCACTGCTGTTTCCATTGGGAATTATATTCATCTGTACAGATGTGTGGCTATGAAACATTGGATGTGTGTCAAACACAGACTAGATGGTGAAGAAATTCCTCAGCTAAACAGTGGAATAGGTTACCTAAGGAGATAATGTGGATTTTAAAACAAAGCTTTGTCAAAAAAAAGTTTAGGCAAATAGTGCTAGGAAGACTGAGGCATGAGTGAGCCCATCTCAGGACAGAGGGCTTATCTAGATGGAACTCCTGGCATCCTTTCCCAGTCTCTCAATAGTCATATGATCCACATTATATGTTGATATATGGTAAAATACAATCTATGTTCAAATACTACTCTATATTAAAACTCCCTGTCCTTCTCTGAAGAAAAGATAGGAAAAGAAGTCTTACAGAGTCATGGAATCATTTAGGTTGGAAAAGACCTCTGAAGTAATCGAGTCCAACCTTTGGTCATCACTTTGTCAACTAGATCACGGCACTGAGTGCTATGTCCAGCTGTTCCCTGAACACCTCCAAGGATGGTGACTCCACCACCTTCCTGGGCAGCCCGTTCCAATGCCTGATAACCCTTTCAGTGAAGAATTTCCTCCTGATGTCCAGCCTGAACCTCCCCTGGCACAGTTTGAGGCCATTTCCTCTTGTGCTGTCACAGGTTGCCTGTGAGAAGAGACTGACCCACCTGGCTACACTGTCTTTTAAGGCAGTTGTAGAGAGTGATCAGGTCACCCATGAGCCTCCTTTTCTCTAGACTAATCTTAGCTCAGAAAAAAGGAGAGACAAAACTTCCACTGATTTCAATGCATTGAGCCTGTCTGACCTTGATCCATCAGGGTGGTGTGGTTCATTAAAATTTAGTGAATGTTTGTGTTCACTACAATTTTGATGTTGGAGGAAAGTAGAGCCCCTGTGCTTTTACTTCACCAGCAAGGAGGCATAGTTTCTTTGTGTATATTTCCATGACACATTTGTTTTAGACTTTGAGCTCAGTTACCTTTCAGTAGGTCAGTTTGTTACCGTGTCAGTTGTGCTTATATAAGTACTTTTAGGGGTTGTCTGTAAAATCAGGCAGCTGAAATGGTTTTGGTTTAAAACTCAAAAAAAATCAAAATTATTTTTGAAGGCTATGTTTAACCTAGATTGCTGTAGAGACCTACTCTATAGCTGGGCCCCACACTCATTTGTAGCAGCACAATTGAGGACAGGCAGGAAGCTGTAATGCAGGCAAGAGTGAGTGGCCAGGGCTTTGAAGAAGAGAGATAAGAGGCAAAAACCTCCTAAGCAAATTCTACCACTGGATAGATCATATCACGAAGCTCTGTCTCCAGCTTCAGTGCAAACTGGGACCTGCTCCCTCCAGTGACAGCACCGTTCACCTTGTGGGCTCCACCCTGTCTAGGAATGTCTCCACACTGGCCTCAGTCTGCACATAAACCAGTCTCGCTTTATTTTTTCTGAGCTGACAATAAACAAGGACCTTGTGATTCACTCACATGTCTGAATTCACTGCTGGGGGAATATTCTGAATACCAAGACTCCCTTTGAGTTCTGCTGGGTATCTTGGCATAATGACAAGGCTCCCATCTTTGACGTCCATAACATACTCCATGGCATTAATCTACCACAGGATGCATTTTCTTAATCTTATTTACATGTACCATTTACCTCACCTGTCCATTCACGGCCACAAACCAAAAAATATATGAATATACTTTCAATATTCCTGTAGGATGGATGATCAAGTAGAGAATGGAGCTGAACAGTGCCTAATAGAAAAACAGCCCCACAGCACAAAGCCTGTTGAGAGTTTCCCCCAAGATGAATATGCAATTCAGGACAACTGTCATTTGTGTTCAGGTAAAGGAAGCAGGATGAACTGGAGACATTGTAATGCAGAGTAGGTCATCCAATTAGTCAGGTAAACAAAAATTTTATTTGAATCAGCAGTTTTACATGAAGACAGTCTCAGTTGCAAATTTAGCTGATTAAAAACAATGCTAGGCTCAGAAAGAAATGTCTTTGTTATCACACGGCTTATGGTATATTACAATGATGAGAAGGAGGGTGTTTTTCAGGGATATTTTTAGACCTTGGACCATTTTCCCCTTAGAATGGAAAAACTGAAATGTCACAGCCAATTTCCTCCTCTTTAGGCCATTAAATACTTTAGGACAAAGAGTTTTTGCTTTAAAAAATGTAAGTCTGGCTGGCATAGTGTTAACGGCAAATTGTTTTCTTAAAATAGGAAACCAACATACATTAAGGGTTCCCAGAAGAGACATGTTCTCTGTGAAAAATATACCTTTTTCAATACTGAACTGGGATTCCTTTCATTCTTGCCAGCATCTGCATTGTTAAATCCAGTATCGGCTCACAAAAACATATTTTTCAACTGACCTATTTCCCTTTCAACTGCTCAGATAATTTACTCTGTTTCCCCTGCTTGAAAGAGTTCAATAATTAGCCGGGTGCTTTGGAGTGTGCTGGCTCTTAATTACTGTGTTGAAACCAGCTGCATGCCAAACAAGAAAATGTAAATGAATCTCATCTCAGAATTATAAACCAAATAAATACTGGCTCAAAATTGGGAATGGAGTACAGCATGCACTGCTAATATCCAGTTCACAGAATGTCACATCACTGCCTTCCTCTCAGGTTATATGCAGGAAAGACCAAGTATGAGGTTAATTCCCAGGATGATATTTTTAAGAAGCACATACATTCTGACTGTCCAATGTTACTTCATGTGCAGGCTGATTTTCAGAGCTGAATACATGGCCCTATTATAATATAAATAGGGAAAGGTAATAAAACCAGATCTTGCTTTGAATCAACATTACCAAAATATTACTAGGTACCTGAGATCAGTTGATGAGAAAATTTTGTACTTGCCCACCCAGTTTGCCCCCCATAGCCTCAGGAAGGACACTGCAAGTAGGTGAGATAGCATGTGAGAAACTGAGAATGAGAGGCATTCTTTGTACCCACAACTATGTAGGTGCATTGCAGCTGCCAGCTGACTGAAATTGAGGGCGGGGGGAAATCTCTTGAACAACAGAAGCGCTCAAAAAAACCTGAAGGCTACAGAACTAGAAATGGAGCGTTCAGTGGTTGGGGAAGAGATTTGAAATATTGGTGTCATTGCTGAACAGTTTGAAGGTATGGGAATAAAACTGGCCAATATGGAGATGTTTCATCTACCTCTAAAAGAACTACAAAATACCCAGTAGCTATCCCTGGCCAAAAAAAAGGACTAGATCTTGGGGGGAATTTGAAATCACCTAGAGCCAGATCCTTAGTGATTTATCCATATAATGTTGTGGCCATCCACTTACTAGACTTTCAGAAGTCCTACTGAAAAGCTTCATTGGTCTGCATGCAACTTTCAGAATAATTGATTTCAGTGGACCTCACATCCAAGCTTTAGTATTCCAAATACGTGTAAGATCTGACACATAATTTTTCCTTATGACAGGTACCCATTTGTAAAACAAAGATAGTAGCAACTCACAAAAAGGTAAGATAATGAATACATTGAAGTATGATGATTAATATGATGGAAGCCACAGAAGGCATTACAATAGATCTGCTGAACTACTCACTGGGTTTTGTTCATACTCTGAAGCCAGACTCAGGGATGCAGGGGTCCCCTGGGTGTGTGACACTGCCTTGCTGTTACCAACAGAGCAGAGACAGAACAGGAATAGTATCATGCAAGGCAAAGGGGGAAAAACTGGGACAGCAAGGGAAAAGAAAGAAGAAAGAGAGGGAATGAAAGGAAAAAAGAGGCAGATTGTAGGATGTTATAAAAATAAAAAATATTAATGCTGATTGACATTAGGATAATATATATTTGACTAACAAGTGATTTTGTCAAATGCAGAAAAAAAGGATAAATAACAAAGGAGGTACCATGCTTCAAAGAAAGCCAAAATAAACAGAAAAATATCAGATGAAAAAGGAGGTAGATGATACAGAAGGCAACACTGCAAAACAGCAGAGAGGGGCCCACAATACCCACATCTAACCACAGCAGCTTTGGCAGAGTCCTCCTTGAGTGCAATGACTCAGATGGGAACTACATCCTTTGCAGCACTGTGGACATCAGGGACTCCACTGATGGAGAGCCAGCAGCAACCGTGTGTGCTGAACCCCACCGTGCTGCCCGGGCTAGGAAGTAAAATAATTTGCTGTACTTCCCTCTACCCCCATGTATCCATCCTGGATGTGCTTGCCTATGGCATGGCTGTGGCAGTTGTTAGAGGTGTCTGACCATGCCTTGTTCGGTACCACCCTCAGCTGGTCAGCATGAGGTAAGCTGGACTGGATGTTGTGTGTCACCTCCTGTGCAGCACTGAGCACAGCTTACCAGGGACACTTCCATCACCTCCTCCAGCACTGCTCAGATGGGAACTGGGAAACTTGAGTGGTCACTGCAGAGTCTCCAGGGACTTTTGAACGTAAGTCTGTCACAGAGTCAGGCGCAGTGAAGGCTTTACCTCTGGAAACCCTGGTTGTTCAGAAGCTTTCACTGGCTGCTACAATTCTGGGAGCACTAGGAATGACCTACAAGCTTTCTTCTAAGAAATAGTTATAGGGGCTGTGCTCAAAATCCACGTATCAGCTTTTTCCTAGCTGGCGGGATGTGGAAAATCATCATTGGCCCATGTGTGTTAATCCCTGCGAGCTACAGTTTCTGGTCTGCAGTGTAAGCCACGGTGTTCCATTTCCCCCTCTGCCCACACCAGCCTGGGGCACAGGAAGCCACTGCTGCCACTCCTACCGGCATCCCTTGTCCTGCCGCTCGCACTGGGACCCTTTCTTCTTAACATAAACATGCCATTGTGCTGGATGCCAAGGCTCCTTCTGATAAAACAGGCTTCAAATGCCTGGGAGAAATGCGAGGCATGGCTACAGCATAAACATAGCAAACCAGTGACTTCATCTGCCCAAGGAGCTCTCTGGGTCAGCTGTGACTCTTCAGTGACATTCATCCATTCCTGTCGGTTCATTCAAAGGAACAGAAATTCACTGTGTGACAAATTATTTTCACCCAACGAATTTTTTTTATTAGCTAAATTTGAAACACTGCTGTGCTCAAAGTGAACCTGAGTTCACTTCAGTGTTGCTGACAAATGTTATTTCTAAAGTGACCTTCTGCATAGGCTGGACTTTTGTTTTTCAGAGGTATCTAAATTCAGTGTTCATTTAATTGAATTTTGCCAGTAGCAATACAATGCTGCATCAATGATGCCTGTACCAAAAGGCACCTAAATGATGCTTTTCTAATAACATTGCTTTAGAACTATGCCACACTATTTAGCACAGAGACCATGGCCTACATTACACATGATATTTGCCCTGGTTAAGCATAGATTTAAATAAGAATAAAATGGGATTGTTGAAGTCATTACACTTTTTAATGTAAGGGTTTCAAACTAACTGGTATGATGTCCCTCTAGCAGGAAGGCACTGAGCACATGCCAGTTCATCCTATCTTTCTGTGAGTGTACACCATGAAAGCATACCCCATGAGCCTACAATGGCATTAGTTGCAAGAGCCTTAATACCTTATCTTCTTTCTGCTGTTTCTCAGAAATGTTTGTATCCACCAGGACATCTCTCTATAAATAGCTTCATTTCCTGTGATAACACAGGAATTCTGAGACTTACATTTTGCAGCTGTAAATAGTAAACATTGCTGGTGTGCTAATAGTCCAGAATCCCCAAATTACTCTGGTGATGTTCAAAGCCAATACTGATATTCACCAAAGCTGGTGACATCTTCTGTGCTTCCAGGGCCCTTCTAGCTGCCATGCTCAGTCCAGGACTCAGAACCTGCTGTCACGTGCTGCTCTTTCTTTTGAAATGCTGGTTGTCAATCCACTGGAAGAATGAATTGACACCACCCATACTCTATGTCAGAAGGAGTTTGGTCCACAAATTTCACAAGCTTTGACAGGAACATTTAAACAGCAGTCTCATAAAGATCATTACTAATGGTCAGAAAAATTTGCTTCTGAAGAAAGCATTTCCTGCCTTTCAGAGGCCCACAAGTGTTTCAGAAAATCTCTTCTGTAGGTGAAACTTTGTATTTGTGGCAGCAAATACAAAGTACTCTGGAGTAGACATAACCAAAACTAACCTGAGTTTGAAAAGACAGTTCAGGCTTTTAGCCTGAAAAGTGAGTCTTACAGGAATCTGATTATGGAAGTCAGAGGGAGTTTAGGGAAGTACTCAGCATCTTGCAGGATTGCTCTTTAATTTTAGTCTTAAAAGGCTGAGCTCTGATGTGCAATGTAACTGCCTAAGGACATGCTGTAAAAGCTTCTTAGTTTAAACTAAACAAAAAACTAGACGCTTTGAAGAAAACTATCAGAAGTCCATACCACCTGAATTCCCCATTATTCTATTTGCAAATCATGTTTCTAGAAAATCTGACAAGGAACTCCAATTCTTTTTAAATTATCCTTATTGTTATGTCCACTATGGTACCTTAAGAGATCTAAGATTTTTTCTTGTCTAAACAACCACTGCAGTCTGGATATCACACAAGCATATGAGTAGCAAAGGACAAAACACTGGAGGCATAGTGGAAGAGCAACACTGGACAGAGGAACAATAAAAAAAGTCATGCGGGGTAAAGAAGAAGAAACTTGAGTGAAATCACTGAGGACAAAACTGTGAGAGAGGCATGAAAATGCAAGCAAAGAAGAGAGAAGGAGAAAGGGAAAGTGAGAGGCAGGTGATTTAACAAAGATAGGGAAGATTAGTGATTAAAATGTGATTGAAGTTTCAGGAAATAGTTTTTGTCTGTGCAGAATTCAACCTGAAATCATCTTCTACTCATAAAATGAGAACCGACACTTACTTTAGGGATTCAAATTCAGAAGGAAGACAAAAAGAGTAAGTTACACAGAGAGAGAAGGTAGCTGTCCTGTAATTTCATGGCTGACAGAGCACCCAGCACTCAAATCTGGAGATCTTAGGGCAGGTACATGTGACAGCGAAGACTGCAAGCAACTGCAGATTTATATACCTTGTACAAAATATATTTTGTATACAGGAGCCTTGGCAGTTCCTGTCCTCATACTAGTATTCATCTACCTAAGCCTTTCTCAGGAATTAACTTCTGAAATTACAGAGATTCATAAACTGATGGCAAACATCGTATTTTATATGACCAGCACCATCATCCTGAGAAAGCATATCCATGTACTCCCAACTAATAGCTTTCTCCAGCCATTCACTGCAGATGAATTATGCTGCAATAGGAAGATTTAACCCCAAAGCCAGTTTAATCCTTTGTTTACATAAAATCTTAGAAATCATGCTCAGTTACTGGAAAGCCAGCAGAGGAAGTCCACATTAACATAGCCTTTTACAAATGCTCTCTCTGGTTAATTCAGTACTGTTGAGTAAACAAAAAAAGAAAAAAGTCCCAATGAAAAAGAGTTCCTGGTCTTTTAAAGCAAGAACAATTTAAAGCAGAGTGGATAGACCAGATAGGAGGAGCTTCTGCTTTCAAGCTTTTATTAATCACAGACTTTTTTGTATCAGTCCACTTTGGCAGATTGGTATTGGTGACCAAAGTCTGGTCTAGGAACCACAAAAATGCTGTTACCCAGCTCCTGTGGTAAGTGATTTCATCCCTGTGCAATGCTAGACACACAACTGTTGGGAGATGCATTCATGCCTGTAGCACTCAGAAAATTGTTTGCATTGCTCAGACAACACCTGGATGGCTGAACCAAGGATCAGTGATTTAATACCATTAAAAGTAAGCAAGTAGCTACAGATACCACCTTGGTTTTAGGACAGGCTGCCTTTTTGCCAAATCATCACTAAGAAAAAATTATCAGATGACATCATAAAATGAAACCAATTAGCATTAGTTGGGAAACTGAGTCTTGTCCTGTAATAGATAAACATAAAGATTAAATATGCTTAAAAACTCTACTAACCTTTGTTCAGCCTTCTTGGAGTAACCACCTGGCCATGGGATTATGAAAAAAGACCCCAGCATGTTGTTTGTGATTTCTGTGCCAGTCATTTGAACCATAAAACTTAAAAGGAGCTGATCTTGACTGAGAAACTCTCTACTCCCATGAAAGGCGTGAAAGAAAATATTTTTCTTACAACTTATGCAAAATTGTTTAAAAAGAAAGATGCCTCTTAAAATAATTTGGTCAAGTGTTTTAGACCACAGATGCAATTGCAGGACTGGTCACTTGCAACAAGCATCCATGATACATTTCCTTAAGGGAAATAATCATAAAATAGTTTGGGTTGGAAGGGACCTTTAAAGCTTGTCTAGTCCAACTCCCCTGCAATGAGCAGAGACCCTTCAATTAGATCAGGTTACTCAGAGACCCATGCAACCTGCCCTTGAATGTTTCCAGGGATGGGCATCCACCACCTCTCTAGGCAACCTGTTACTGTGTTTCACCACCCCCATGGTAAAAATCTTCTTCCTTATCTCTAATATAAATCGACCCTCCTTTAGTTTAAAACCACTACCCCTTGTCCTATCTACCTCCTAAATTCTCCATGTTGTTGAAGTTAGTTTTCCAGTTAAATATCTCAACTGAAATCTTAGGATAGTCGTTTGAGGATTTTTTTATAGATGCAGCCCACTAGAGTAAAAACAAGCAATAATATATCACTGCTACAAGGTTCTGAAATTATTCCTTTGGCTTTCCTGCTGGAGGCCTGGGCTAGGCTGGGGAATGAGTTGGTGTCAATTTCAGACAAAAGTCTGGATGCTCACGTTGGACTCAAAGATCTTGGAGGTTTTTTCCAACATTAATAATTGAATGATTCTACGTAACGTGCTCTATTATGTGAATTTTAGAAGCCCAGAAACATTTTATAGCTTTTTTTCCCAGCACAGTGAATGAGAATTAAATTCAGTATTTTTCTTCAATCAGTTATTAAAAGAAAACTTACCTTTAGACCATGGAAAGAGCAAAATACCACACAAGGTTAAATGTCTGGAAACTCTGGGGACACCCTATTCCTCTGATCCTTCTACTGAAAGTGGGTCACCCATAAGCAAAAAAAAAAAAAAAAAGGGCAAGATTTTGATCATACAGAAAAGCTTGACTGCACAGCTGGGGGCCACAGAACCTGTCTTGTTGCTCAAGAAAAGGAGCAGGTCACTCACTTTTAAAGAAATGTACTCTTGTGACAGAAAATGGTGATTAACAGCCTCGTAGGCATTTTTTAATGGCTGTCACTGCATGTTGTGAGGGGCTGAACCATTAAAGCTTTGCAGGATACAATGTAGACTTCAGGTCACCCCAGAACTCAGGCCTCCCTTTCTGTAAATTCATACTGATGCCAAGCATTGGGTTTTCAGTGAATGTTTCATTTTCTTCATGGCCAGTATTGCACCCGAAAAAGATGCGACAACAGTTGATCACCTTCAGTTACCAATTTCTTGTCCATCATTTTTATTCTGCCTAACTGGAACTTCTTTCCAGGTATTAGGGTGGGCTTGTATACAGTATTAATGCTGCCTATAGAATGGAAACGCTGGTATACTGAGGTCACTACTTCCAGCTCATTTGTGGATGTTCCATGGTTCAGACTCTGGAAAGCCACACATTATTTCAAAGAAATTTTCTAAAAGGATTTTTGTGTTTGTAATATAATCCTCCTGTCTCTATAGGAGTTATTGCCCACCAAGACTGCCCTATGCTAGCTGCTGCTACGGAGATAGCAAGGATACAGTTGGACCACTTTGTTTTGTGGAATATCTCCAGCAGAGTTTCAAAATTATCTCATTTTACCTAGTGGGAGGAACCCTAACCACTTTTCCTATCAACTCTGTTTTCATGCCAGTAATCTTAAGTTCCATTAATATTTAAAAATCAAGGTATGTCTTTCTCGCCTAAATTCAAATGCTCCTTCAGCCCAGGAGGAGGGCTCCTTCTCAGGCAGCTGGGGATGCTGTTTCTACCTCCTAATGTCCCACAGTTTGGAAAGCAAAACTTGGTGCATAGATTTGTTGTGGCCATGTAAAGTATTTGCAGGTTTTTAGGTTAGCTGTGATTTCCATGGCTTAACTCATGTATATGTCCACTGTATTTGTCACAACTTTGTGTTTATATTCACCTTTCAGAATGTATGAATGTAAGAAAAAAATTTAATAAAAATAATCTTTGTCTATCTAGGATTGTCCTAAAGTGGTATGTGCATTTTCACTAAGATTCTGCAGTTTCCTTGGGGCTGCCCCAATGGCATGGGCAAGGGGGCTGCAGAAGGGGGGTACAAGGAACCCAAGGAGAAATAGGCTCACTGGGCATCCGTGGGGCCTGCAGTGAGAAAACAAAGCTTTCCTGCAAGCAGCTTCAAACCATATGTCAGGTTAGTAATTGGGATGTTCAGCCCAGGAAAAAATCAGCTATGTCTGGGAGAATGGGGTATGGAAAGGGAGCAGTGTGAAAGCCAGGGGCTCTAGCGGTCCGCAGCCCCCTCAGCGTCAGCCGGCTGCACTCTCGGGCCGAGCGCCGTGGTCTGCTAAGCGTGTTTGGCGCTCCAACGCCTCAGACCGCTCTGGTGCAGGTGCAGGGCCTCTTCCCCACCTCCACCCCACAAAAAGGCACCGGGAGCTGCCGGGCCGCGGCGGGAGAGCCCGGGAGAGCCGCTCCCGGCACAGCCCCGGGCGGGGCGCGGGGCCAGCGCTGCTGCCGGCGGCCGGCAGAGGGCGCGCGGGGGCAGCGGGCAGGGTGAAGGAGTGTGTCCGCCGTGGGCAAAGGAATGTCTGTATCCGCGGCCGTGTCTGCCCTGTGCAGGCCCCACAGACCAGTACGGCCCCTTTGGGATGGAAAAACCCTCTTTCCTCGGGCCAGCTGGGAGTGCCGGGGGGAGGTTGGCCGGGCCGGCACACGGGTGCGCTGCCCTCGGGCACCGGGAGGCGGAGCTGCGCCGGCAGAGGGTCCGAGCTGCCTCCTGCAGAGGGTCGGAGCTCCGCCGCTCTGCTCAGGGGCCTGCCGCTCGCCGCTGCCCACAAACAACACGGGGAGACCAGAGGCCCTCCGGACAGAGGTTTCAAGGTGATTTATTGTCACCAGGAATGGGGAATCCTCAGCTTTTCTGAGCAGCCTCTTCCAGTGCCTCACCAGCCTCACAGGAAAGAATTTCTTCCTAATACCCAACCTAAACCTACTCTCAGTTTGAAGTCGTTCCCCCTTGTCCTGTCACGACATGATCTTGTAAATTGACTCTCGGTCTTTCTTGTGGGCTCCCGTCAGAAGAGGCTCGTGGAAGATCCCTTGGTGGCCCTTCTCTGGACTTGCCCTAACAGGTCGATGTCCTTCCTGTGCTGGGGACCCCAGAGGTGGATGCATTTCTCATAAGATGTGTGACCAAGGTGCTAGAAAACTGGTTTTACCCCCTACATCCCTTCAGCCCCCAGTTCCAATAATTTAAATAATACCCTACTTTTTTCTTTTCTTTTTTTTTTTTTCTCTGACATATCAATACATTTTTCTCCTATTCTGCTCACTTTGAAGTCCTAGCACTTCTAGAAAATTAATTTCAGGAATTCATCGGACTTCGTTTCTACCGGGCTGAGACTACGCAGGATTTGAACCATGCAGTACTGCCATGCTGCATGAGCTGGAGCCCTCCTAGGGTGCTTGCTCTGTTCCCATACTACCATTCAAAAGGATGTTAGTGTCACTTCAAAAACCTATGTTCCCATATTGTAAGAGATGGTACTGCTGTGTGTGTATCACAGGGCATATTACACACAACACTTCCAGGGCTCTGCTCTGTTACACTGAGGATGAAGCTTAGAGGCATGGATCTAACACAGGAACAGCACTGTACCCTAATGCTTGTTTAGTTCTTGTGAAAGCTGCATTTGAGCATGGCAACATGATAGAACACTTTGTCTACTGCAGCCTGAGCTGGGACAGCCACTTCCATGATAATTTATTGATGTAGCTATGAAGGATATGCTTATTTTACAGCAACTCTTTTTTAATGACTAAATTATACTACTGTAGCAAAAAAATTATGATTATTGTGAAAGACTTTTTTCTTTTCCAGTTTTTATAGCAGACACTCTTTGTCTTCTGAAGACCTTATTTCTCTAATGCCAGAGAGGTTTTTCTCCTTTTTATCTAATTTTCCTGGTGCTTGACATTGTTTGGTAATCTCCCTTCCACAGCACTCTCACATCTCTGACAGTTCAGGAGATCGGACATTACAAAAACCATGTCCTGAGAAACACATTGTGTATCACATGCCAAACTCTTGCGAATGTTTCAGGTTCACATTTTAATCTGGCTGATGAAGTTAATCTGGAGGAGGGCCTGGACAGGCAGTGATGATATGTTTGGATTCAGTTTCAAGGCAAACCATCAAATGACATCTCTTATTCCAGTAAAAGGAAACCAACCTGAGAAGCCTTCTGGTAAAGACTTCCTTCCTTTGGAGAATTTATAGAAAGAAAACAAAATAAACCTAGCTTTTTATTTAAAAATAACTTGTGGTTCTCTCACAGACACAACTAAAAACAGCCTTGACCAGGTAAGAAACACCTGATTTTTAATATCCTGTCTAATTTTAAATCTATAATTAAGGTATGTGGCTAGCAGAGTATAAAATCCACTTTAAACTCTACGATATAATTAGACATTACAGAACTAAGATAACACGATGGTGCAAAAATCTTACAGCTATCAAAGCCAGTTAATAAGTTGCCCTTTGCTCTACCATTTAAACACATGCTATTTGAGCCCATGTCATTCGACACTGATTTAAGGAAGCTGGGTGAGGGGGCTACCTGCCCAGTACACTGTGCACAGACAGTTTGGGATGGGATTTTTCAAAACATTCATGGGTAATTGATCCTCACTTGCTTTTGACTAGAAGCTTTCCTTTTCCTTGGTCTGCACGTCAGAATTGGACACCCAAATATGTAAGTTGCCTTCCACTCCAGCTTTAGGGATTTCATCTAAATGAAAAAATCAAAATTCAATTGGGGTGGAGAAGAGAAACTCCTTACCAGGTAACATTAATAGGTAATCCTTAAGACAGAAGGCAAAAACTAGATATGCGGAACTTATTCTGCCCTCAAAATGAATGGTGCTACACCTACTTTAACTGCCATGACAGCTCTCATTTGGATCAGCACTACCCATAAATTGGCTTTCTAATAAAGATCTACAAAGCCAGAAAAAAATTGCAATCCTGTGCAGCAAGAGGGAGTATTTGCATTTACATAGGTACATGTTGTGCCCTGACTAGTAGCATAAACATTTTTTCTGGCTGAAACTTTTCATGCTTGGTCTGGGTTCCAAAAAAAGAGATGAAGATGGAAAGAAGAAACTTAAAGTAACATGAATTCTGGGAAAAGATTTTAGATCTATACATAGGCAGCTTTCAGTAAATATAATTATACGAAAGATGACAAAACACATAATATGAAAAACAGAATTAAAATAACAAACAGAACCATGAAAGAGGTAACATTTATATTCTTTGGTCATAATTTTCAAATATGAGTGGGTTACCAAAATGCATCTGCCCTGTGAGTGGGTAAGTGAAGTTCCTATTGAACAACTTTTAGGACTGCGAGTGATACTGCAAACATATTCAAAATATTTTATTTTCTTGCAACCAAGAAATAAATGCCCATAATCAGTATTAGTAATGAAACTGGTTTGTATTTAAGTGGCATGTGTATGCCAATTAATGATAATAATTAATGTGCCGGTTTTTGCTTCAGGACTGCCATAAAGTATCTGTTTGGCTATTCAGCTTTCATAAAGACTTCTGAATGTTTCCTTGCAATACAGGCTATACCTTTGGAAAGATAGCTAGTTACCGTGCTGGCTCTTAACCTGCAGTACCAGGAGCAGCCAAACTGGAGGCTGTGGTTTGTGAATCATACCTCTATCTTTGCCTCCAGCATCGCTGGAATAAGAATATGGAAAATCTGTTTCCCTCCAAACTAGAGGCGCCTGTTGAATCTAATGTAGTGTGTTGTCTTGATTTTCATGTCAATGAAATATTCTTCCCTCTAGAAATGCATTCATGTTCTGTGCATGTTTTTGTGGGGAGATTAGGAATACTTTTCAGCTTCTCCTCCTGGAAGGTATTTATGAAAATGTTTCTCAAAACCAGTCGTATTTGAACACGTGAGGCAGGAGGAATTATGCCTTCTCAGGCCTTTGCTTCTGGTCCCTTCAAGTTGGAATTTCTATTCTGTTGTAAACAATGGAAGTATCTCCTTTCCTCCTCCTTTCCGCCTGCCCTCCATCCCAGCCCGGCAGGAAATCGGGTTTGCTCCTCCTCTAGGGACGCTGTATGGCTTTGTGTGGCTTACATATGGGATCTTTCTCTGATAACCAGCCAAGTCTTCTGTCGAGGTAAATCCTGTGCTCGCAGCACCCTCTTTATTGATCAGTGGGGCACACTCGGTGCCAGCAGCTGGTTGCAGGAAGTACTTTGGCCTGTGATCCTGTGTGGATAGGTAATATTTGAGTTAGCTGAGAACAAATAAAACTGACAGTTGGAAGTCACAAAAAGAAAACTTGTTTTTGCTAACCGGGTAGCATTTGCAGGGATTTGGCTGTGTGATTTCCAGCTCCTGGAGCTTGTGACTGAGGTCACCTTCTCTTTGTATATAAACATTAGTCATTTACTAAAGAATGTAAAAAACAGGTGTTCAATGTTCATTGGTCATCTGTTCTTTCAAAGGGATGCTGGAAGATAGCACCTGACACAGAACAATTCCTTGTATGCCTGTTGTTATTAACATAAACACACTTGTACTGTTACTTAGGCACATCTATTGGTATGCACAGTACAGAAAAGATAAACGAAATGACAGATGCTTAAGCCAGATGAAATTACAATTAAACTAATGACAGACAGAAATAAAGGAAGTATGGCAGGAAAATGCAAAAGAACATAGAAATCATTGCAAGCTATACTCCCTAATTTTTTTGTTGATTTTGTTTTCAAAGAGGCAGTTCTGCATTTTATGGCCACTATGGTAATTGAAGATTGAAGCTGCAAACTATTATCTATATGGATTTTGAAATGCAGGAGTGCTTTTCCCACATGATGAGAGAAGATATTGAAGACTAAGAAATTTGCATGAGAAAAACCACAGTGATTTGTGGAAAAAGGAATCAAGCTGTCATCTGAAGTTGTGCCCTCTGGACCAATTTATATTTAACCTTCCTATCAGCTTTTAAACTTAACCTTCCTTTAAGCTGTAAAATGTAGCAGGACTTCTGATGCTATGGTCCTGTCTACACTAAAATCTACACATTTAGGTTGACCTGACAGGAAGAGATTTCAATCGATAATTTCAAACTTACAGGTAGAGAAGTCCAAAATTAAATTAAGAAGGCATTTAAATAAAATACATCTAAATAAAATGTATTAATTGTCGCAATGACCGCCACTGACCACTGCCCAGGCTAGCCCCTGCGGTGTGCGACAGGAGTGGGGAGCAGCTGGAGGCTCTTGGCTTTAAAGCTGCTCCTCTGGAGTTCAGCTCTGCCCAGGGGAGCTGAAGCTCCAGGCACAGTGGCTGTCAGCAGTAGCAAGGAGGCTTGCCACACGGAATAATCCGAGTTTGATGGAGACCCCTCCCAAGAGACAAGCCTCGAGCAGCTCCACGGAACCTCTTATAAAGAAAGGTGTTACAATGGGGATGGCTTAACTGGGGACCAATAGAAATCTCTAAGGGAGGGATATGGACGAGGATAGACATTTCCTTGGGCCAATAGCCTCAAGGGGAGGAGGGAAAGGGATCACATGCCCCAAGGGGACATCGAGGTTTAGGGGATTTCCAAAGGGGGCGGTATCTAGAGGGGTAGGGTCTCGGGGGATTGATGGGGACCATATAAGGGTAAATTGGGAGGTTTCAGATGATGGACACTGGACCTTCGGGAACAATAGGAGGGGTTTGGGTGATTGATAGGGAAAGAGCTAGAACAAGGGGAGGAGAACAACCATGTAGGGAGCACCGGGGGAGCGGCTTGGGTCTGGGGCAAACCAACTGGGAATAGGAGTGGGGAAGGTAGGGATGAACCGTTGGGGTACAGAAAACTTATATAAAAATACAGTAAAGGTATCGTATCACCACAATTAATAAAAGGTATCCATTCTTCTACATTGGACTTCACATTTCTCTAAAATCACAGTGTTTTTATTATTTAGCAGCTTTGGCAGAGGAAAGAGTTAACTAGACGAAAGTCAGGTCTCCCTGCTTTCAATCCATGGACCCACTGAGAATGAGATTCACTATGTGGTGCTGCCCCACATCTTGCAGCTCCTGCTCTCACCACCCCCCCGGTGGCGCTGACCAGCTTTTGGTTCCCCACCTCAGCAGTGGGACACAAGGTAAAGGGAAGGGGAAGGGAATGTGTCAGCAAGGGGGTGTTGCGTTTCTGCAGGCTGCGTGTAAGAGGCTCTAGCCAAAGGGTGCTTTATTCAGTGTAGCATCACTGGAGCAGGAGCTGATCCTGTTCCCTTTGGTTAGGATTTAACAGCTGTGACAAGGAATGATTGGTTCAAGTCATATCTTCACATGATGTGAGACATGGACGTTTCACGTATGTTGACTGTACCCTAACAAAGGACTGTCCTGTCTCATGTTAATTCCAATGGGATGATGTGATTTATGGCACCATTGAAAAACACAGTATAGCTCTAAACAGAAGACACTGGACTTTTGTTTTCCAATGCAATAGGGGGATGCTAAAAATGAGAATGAAGAAACTGTGGTTGCTAATTATTCTAATTATGTTCTAGTATTTATGAATGGCAGGAGCCTGTTCTGCGGAAGAAGGAGCTTGAAAAGTCAAGAAAGACACGTGTAAAGAAAGCGTGATATGGTATTAGCCAGTGTTACACGCAGGCAACACAGTGTCAGTGTAACTGCAGTCTGACTTAGTGCAGGTATTATCAAATTGTGTTTTAAAGATTAGTGGAGTTGCTTTGAAGATGTTACTGAAGCACTCCTCCACTTCAAGACAAGTTACACTGGGATGATACTCAGAAAAAACAATGATCCCAATGCAAAGTAATCTCAACTTTCATTCAGGTATGGTGTTCACAACTACATTTTTTAAATGTAGGAGACAGACAACTACCGAAGAGTGGCAAATTTTTAAAAAGTTAAGTTGTTCCAAGAGAGCGTGAAACAGTCACGGTGAGCAGACAAGCAGCACCCTAGCAGAGCTAAAACATTTTTCTGCACTTGTGACAGCATCATTTCCCTTTGGTCACAAATTGTTGTAGCCTTCCAGCCAAAATTGTTGGAATTTTTTCCATCGTGCATGAAACATTTTTACACAATAATTCCATATATTCTTAGCAAGATGTTCTTTAGTGTGAATTCTATCTATTGTTAGAAAGTGTTATTGAGAAAATATGATTCTAATCTTGTGACTTTTTGCCTTGATATCAAGAGAGTTACTGCCAAATACGCAGTCATATCTTTTGTTAATAAAAACAAGTTACAGGATCTATTAATAGAGTGGTAATAAATAATGATGTTGCTAGGGGGGAGGATTATATGTCATTTTACTTCTAGTAAAATGGTACTCCCAAAGGGTCATGATATTAGGAAAATTAGCTGCTGTTAACCTAGTTCATCTACAGACTCTCTTGTAGAAAAAAAATAATGTGTTGGAATAACTGCTGTGGAAAGGAAAATGCCATTTATAAGTTTTTCCAGCCAAAAGAAAAAAAATTTATTATTTCAGCCCTAAAGCATACCACTGACCTCTGCTTCAAGGGACATCTTTTGTACAGTGCAGACTTTGTCATAATGTTGACAATCACAGCAAAGAAAGAAACCACAGTCAGGAAATTCACAGCAGAGAAGAGAACTACACCTGAAGTAGTCATTGCTCATTGTCTAGATTTTCCTTTATTCTCACAGCAGAACATAGGACATCCTAAACATGCTGACCAAAACTTCAGCAGAGCTAGTGGTTACAGAAAAGTTCATACTAACAGTGTATGTCAGGTGGATGGCAACACAAAGATCCAATGGAACACCATGGCTTTCATGCACACAATTATAATGTTCTGAATAGTATTGTAAATTAATGCTTTCTTTTTTGCTTTCTTTTCCCCCTTTTTTCCCCCTCTGTGTGACCTCTCTATTGTCTTACCAGATCTGATAATGAAATTAAAACAGCATAATCTATAATCTTCAAGTCAGGCATAGACTAAAATTATATCTCACCAGACTTAAGGCACATCATACATACTGTTCCATTTTGAGCTTTTTATGATTTGGTTTGGTTTGGTTTTTGTGTAGATTTGATTCCATGAAACATTTAATGGCCTACAGATTTGTTTTCTCCCAGTTGTGTCAGTTATTGGAAGAAGTGGTTTCTGAGACCTAAAAGCCAAGGAATCATTTAGTAGGCATCTTTAGGACAGCCAGGCCTGGAAGCTGGGCATGGCAGCCTCCCTTCCATCATTCCATTGGATATCTGCAGGATGATGGCAATGGTTAAAAGGAAAAAGAAGCAGTCCTTCAACTTTCCCCAGTGGAAATTTCCCTCTGGCAATCTCAGTGTCAGCATTTGTGAAGGAAACACATGCAGCCCTTAGACCCGCAGTCTGCTGTAAGTGGCATTGCTCAGTGCCATTCTGGTCATACAGAAAGGTCTCTTCAGCTGCATACTCAGCATCATTTTAAACCTTTCAACTTTGATTTTTGTAGGACTTTGCATTTTTCCCTTCTGCATCCCAAAACCTGGAATTGTTTAGTGCATGAGGGAAGACACTGTGCAAAGAGAAAATCTGGTGATTATATCAGCTGCCTCCTGAACCAGAGAACTGGATTGCAGCCCTGTCTTTGCCACAAAATTCTTCATTCTTTGCGATGATGGACACATTTATAACAGATATATGACGACAGTCATTTATATCAGATAAAACCAAAAGGTAGTATCTTCATTATCTGCTTAGGCAATTCACGGTGTGCAACTCAATTACAAAAATCCAGAACTTCCAAAGCAAGAGTAGAGTCAAATAGAGGAAAATACATTGACTTTGCTAGAGGGGCATGGAAAGTAAGTTCTTTCTTTTTGGAGTCAGACCAAATCTGCAGAGTAATATTTGCATGTCACAAGGAGTAACAGCACAGATCTCTCCAGCATCAAACTGTTCAGAGGGTGGGACCTTGACATAAGGATTTTTCTGTTCTAATGAAACATTGGATCAAGTAATGAATAAAAAAATAGATTTTTAACCTTGTGCCAGATTGCTGTGTTTAGTGTCAGAAGCTCATTGCTGGACACTGGTCTTAATTCAATATTGTGAGCTCAGCAGATGCTTTTCTTAGGCTGTATTATTGCTATACCAATACCAATATTGCTATACCAACTATAGAAATAAGTTTTTTACAATACTAGGCATTACAGGAACTTGCTGCTTTTCCTATAGTAAAGGTAAAATAGAGAAAAAGAGCCTTTATTTTACAAGGTTGCTTTCAAAGGGCTGAGAAATCTTAGATATTGAAAGCTATTTACATGTTGTTAAATACTGGGAAAAAACATCTAAGCAGCATATATGATCATTTAAACTTTGCTTAATATTATATGTGATCCAGTGAAGATATTAATGCACATATATTTAAAATATAGTCTCTGGGGGTCACTTTAAATTTAAACATTAATGTAAATTTGACAAGAACTTGAGGATATCTGAAGTTTAAGGGCTCTCAGAGCACACTGAAGTCTGCCTAGCTAATTTGTCTAGGTAGTTTTTGTGAGGAGATACTCACTAGGGGATGATTTAGGACAAAAATCACAAAGGAAAATCATCCAACTATTTTTTTTTTTTATTTTCATTTTGCTGGTTTTAACCTTTGGTCAAAGGTTGGACTTGATGATGGTCTTTTCCAACATTAATGATTCCATGAAATTAAAAAGATTGGAAATTCTTTGCACATATATCCTACACCTAGCAATGATGTGTACCACTATAAAATATCACCTTCATTTCTGTGAGGGCTGTTAGCTTAAAAGAAAAATAAACATCCAAATGGGTTGGCAATGCTGTCCAGAATAAATTAAAATGAAAACAACAAGCTAAACTCAAAAAAAAAAAAAACAACCTGAAAAAATATTGATGATTGCTATATAAGAGGAGCTTTCTGGTTATGAATGTAATATTCCTATAACATTAATATAATAGTATTATGATTGTATTTTTCTGATCTGGGCATGCTGGGGAATTCTGTAAGGAATAGCCTTTGGAGGTTCCGATACTCAGCACTTCTGTGCATATCCACAATACATGAAAAATGGACTGAAGGCCAAAATAAACCATGAAATTGCATTTTTGCCTTCATTTCAGATAGGACTGACAAGTGGGGACTATTATCCAACCCTGTTCTCTAATTTGTTGATCAGCCATCATGATGAATGAAGGGAAGTGATCATGTCAGTCCAATTTGCAAGAAATTAAGATGAGACTTCTTCCTCCATAAGGCTGGGAATATCACAAAACCACATCACAGTGAGGATGGATGGGAGATATGATGCATCTCCATTAAGAGGACAGAAAATCATCACAGTTTCCTTTAGTACAACAAATAGGTGGCATCAAACTGGTAACATCACGAAGGTTCAAAAGATAACAGTTCTCCAAGGGTATAGATAAAGGTCTCTGCCATATATATTGTGGATGCTAAAACAATTTGATGAATTTAATAAAGAAAATCCCTTGGAAACTGTTGGATACAGGGGTAATGGCTCTGGGCAAGAACATCCTGAGCTGGAATTCACTAAAGATTGGAAGACAGTTCTTGAAAAATTTCACTGTATGTCTGATTTGTTCTTAAACTCCTTTAGGCAACTGGGAGTGGCCACTGTTAGAAACACAATACTGGGCTGGATGGACTTTGATTTGACTTGCTAAAATCATCCACATGTTTCAGAGGTATTATACATGTGTGTATATGTTGCAGTGGGGATTACTGCAACAAGCATATTTCAAACCAGGAGTCCCGTGGAAACGAAGTATATATGGACAGATTCGTGGTAGATGTTTCAGAGATGTTTATTTCTCCAGCCGCATGGCCGGGGCTCAGCTCAGGAACTCCGCAGTCACGGGACCCGAGGGTCCTTGGCATTATCAGGGAACACAAACCAACCAATGGGGAATGAGACTGACCAGGGGCAGGGAGACCCCGTGTCTCCCCCCCAGGGCCCATCTCCCAGGGCTCCATGGCACGGGAGGAGACCCCAACATCTCACCCGTTCTATTTTAATAAAAGGAGAATGAAAACAACTGGATAAACATAACAAGAACAGTTTCAAGACAAAACAAGCCACCCTCCTGAGTCTTTAAATGTCCAAACAGATTCTCTGGAACATCTTAGGGCTGACAGAAGGGAGACAGAACTCTCCAGGCATGCTTTGTGGGGAAACTGAGGCAGGAGAGGGTTTAATTTCTTCCCTCCCTCTTTTCATCCCTCCCTCGGCATTGGAGAGGAATTGTAGGGAAATGGAATTGTATAGGGAAGCCATGGGGTGAAAAACGGATTAGGAATAAACTGGGGATAGGGTAAACTTAGGAAGGGGTTCATATTGGGTATAGGGTAAAAGGGGAAAGTAGGCTGTGAGTAGGGAAATTGCTGGGATGGATATTGTTTATAATTTTGTGCATAATGGCTGCCTTTGACGGGAATACTCCCAGGCCCAGTAACATTTGCTGCTTGTAAACCCTTCTTTCCTTGCACTATATCAAATTGTACAACCTCCCCATCTCTTACACTTTGCAGGTAATTTTTAGGGTTATTCCTTTTAATGGCAGTTCTATGGATGAATAGCTCTCCCCCTGTATCATCTCGTGTTATAAATCCATAGTTGTTTTTTACATTGTACCATTTCACAGTTCCTGTGACTTTCGTGGCTATAACTCCTCCTATCACGTGCTTGCGTGTTCGTCGTGGCTGCTGGTTCCACGTGGCCGCTGCCTCGCCGACTCCGACGTCTCGGCCGGGCCCCCGCGTTGCGGCTGCTCCGCGCTCTCTGAGCGGTGCTGCTCCGGCGTGTCTGGGCTCTGCGCGGCCCCGCGTTGCCATCGCCGCTGGCTCCGTGCCCTGTGAGTGGTTCCGCTTTGCAAGCTCCACGCTGCTTTGGGTGCGGCCCCGTTCCGGCTCGGCGCTGCGCGGCTTCTCGTGTCGCTGTGGGAACCGCCGCCTCTCCCTCCGCAGGGCTCTCCGAGCCGTGTGCTCAGAGCGGGCTGCCACGCCGATGCCCGGTTCCTGGCTGCTCGTGGCCCACGGCACCCGCGGCGCCTGCGGCATCGCTCCCTCACTCGCGGCCGCGTGGCCGGGGACCCCGAGACAGGGATGGGGTCCGTGATAAGGAGCGCGCTCCCGAGGGGGCCGGGCGCATCCAGCACAGGCATCTCCACTGGCATGGCTGCAGTCATGTGTTCCCGGGATGGCGGCCGCGCGGCCTCGGCCACGGGAGAAGTAGGATCTTCTGCTTTAGGGGTAATGGGACCGTTCAAATGCTCCTCAAGGGCTTCCCTGATTATAAGGTATGCACGGCAAGCTTCTCTTTGATCCCATACTTTATCCCACATCTCGTCCCAGAAACACCCCTCACAAGATACAGGAGGTTCAATATCAAAAAGTAAGTCTTGAGAAATATAGGAGAACCTTTTGAAAAGCCAGATGAAGAAATGTTCTAGATCTCCCGGTTGCATTACTTTTTTGTTTTGTTGTTCAAGGATTCCTTTTACTTCTAGATAAATTTTTTTCTGTGGCTCAGAGAGCCCCATTTCCCACGATTCTTCCATAGTCCAGAGAGAATATCCAAACCAAGATGAGAAGAGAGGTCTAGAGTGGTTATTTTACTTACGAATCTTCCTCAGGGATCGGTGTCTTGCCCGCATTCCTCCACCAGTTTGTTGCAGCGGGGATTACTGCAACAAGCATATTTCAAACCAGGAGTCCCGTGGAAACGAAGTATATGTGGACAGATTCGTGGTAGATGTTTCAGAGATGTTTATTTCACCAGCTGCATGGCCGGGGCTCTGCTCAGGAACTCTGCAGTCACGGGACTCGAGGGTCCTTGGCATTATCAGGGAACACAAACCAACCAATGGGGAATGAGGCTGACCAGAGGCAGGGAAACCCCGTGTCTCCCCCCCAGGGCCCATCTCCCAGGGCTCCATGGCAGGGGAGGAGACCCCAAAATGTATATACATTTATGTTTCCAGTATCCAAATCACAACACACATTGCCAATGACACTTGTCTTGCTGAACTGGAATGTGTACTTACTGAAACACATGGGAGCTGGCATGTTTCTTTTAGATGGGAAAAAAAAAGGGTGTTGCTGGGGGGTTGTTTTGTGTTGTTTTTTTCTCCTAAGAGTATGCAATGCCACAGACATTTTTCAATTAAAATGAAAAGTGAACTGTAATAATGTGCTTATGTAAAACAAAATTGGACATATTCTTCACAGCAAACATCTTGTGTTGGAATAAATGTCTCTCTGGTGATGTCAATGTGAGAACAAGCACTCTAGTGTTGTTGAAGTAATTGGGAGTCACTGAGCAAATGGGCTGGGGAATCCTGCATAAAGGCTATATATGGTAATTTATCTAGAATGTTCTCTATTTCTGTTTTGTAAAAGCTGTATGCGGGACAGTGACTACATTTACTGTCTTTCAAACTGGCACAACCCACACACCAGTCTTCAGGCCTTCCCCTGAGCACCCTGCCCCAGGAGTGGGCAGCATCAGCAGCAGAGAAGGGGCCTCCTTGCTGTGGGGTGGCACAGCACCATGCTGGCTCCAAGGTCAAGAGACAAAAAAACATCTCCTTTTGGAGCTAGGGTGCAGAGGGCTGTGGTCACTGGGTGTATAAAATGCTGGTATGAGAGGCTTCTTTGTTAAATCTAAGAGGACAAATAACTCTCCCTTATTTTAAGTATAAAGTGAAATGAAATTCTGGGAAATAACATTTTTCCTCCAAGTTTAATCTAACTATCATTTGAAAACAAAATCAAGCTAACTTCAACAAATTTTTGTAGAGACGTTGCTTCTAGCAACTTAAGATTATACAATTAACACAAATTCGTCATTGCAATCACTGAAGTTAGTATACAGTACAATAGGCCTTAGACTGTGAGAATCTCATTGAGTTGAAATATATTTTTCTATGCTGGAGTTCACAGTTGTCTCTGCTAACATCTCCACAGGTTCTCCCTAGCACCCACCATCTTGTCCTCCAGCCTTTTGGTTCTCTAGAGCTGCTCCACCCTCTATTCCACCATCCCATTTTATTTTGGGCACATGACAAGTCTGAGCTCAGACTTAATCTGTTCCTTCACATTATTTTAAAAATAAAAATTAATAGCAGCATGAATAATGAAGCAAAACAAATAATGTGCCAGTATACAATCATATTGCAAATGCATAGCGCAAACGCCATTAAAGCGTTCCAGGTCCCCTGTGGCCAATTGCAAAAAACTGGATGGAGGAGGAAAAAACAATTGCATTCTGCCAGGAGAAGCTGTTAAATTCCTATGAGTGAATGTGGTCCTGACTTAATTACCACTTCCAAGAGACTATTTATAGTTGTCTGGGAAAGCACTTAAGTGAAATAGGCTTAAGTTTGCAAATAGAATAAGTGTGTGAGTATTCAGGGTTAAGACAGAGTTGAGAGAGAGGCATTGTGGGGTAACTACCCCCTACCCTCTCACCCTGCGGGGGCATGCTGGAGCAGGAGTTTTATATTGACTAAATGAGCTTGACAACTTATCAGATCTCTACAGAGAATTTTAAAAATCTGAAATTTAAAATATTGTGCAATTTATACACAGCATGTCATGATGAGCTTCAGACTTGAACGTTGGCTGGGACAGAATGTACCGCAGGAAGGCACGTGAAAAATTTCTTGTGTCTCTGTGATAAAAAAAAATTAACAATTTTACATAGCTGTAAACATCTGAAATGTTTTAATAGATAAAATGCAGAATCTAGGCATTTAAATAGTTGGCAGGAAGAGGTGTAGCATAAAGAATGGGATTTATCATGGGGAACATGGTCAGTGGGATTTCCTGAGGAGAGCACTTATGATGTTTGAAGAAAATACTACTCACAGCTGATAAATAAGTCAAGTGAAATGTTATATTAGGAATGATAAAGAGAAATTCACATTATCTTTATCCCAGGCCTCTCAGAGTCAAATGAGTAGGTGCCATGACAAAGAGGATTAGAAAGGGAGATGCAAGCTGGACATTAGCAGGCCTGCACACTTAGGGAATTGATCTATATTTAAATCTATTGCTACAGTTGTTTAGTATCTAACTTCTGTACGTTTAATAAATTTTCTGTTTGTAGCTAATACAGTCTTATTAAGCTGTGAAGCCTAGATGAGTATCATATCTTACTATTTCTACATAATTTGGGTTATTTAAAATTTGCTGTTCAATAATTCGTCCTGTACATGGTGTATTAAATCAAAGTCACCCCAAGACAGTAATAAGAATTTTGGCATGCCACAGAATTTCAAATGTGCATTATAAAAGCATATTATATACATATTTCAGTGGTTTATGGGCATAACGATAGAAGGGAAGGATAGTCATGTATACATTTCATTGCAGTTAGTATTTAAGCATTTGAATGGCATTTATTCAAAGGCAAACCACAGCCTTAATACTTGAAGGAAAAAAACTGTAAGGGAGTATTTTCTTAATATGCCCAGATGTGCTGTCCTCTTTGTCATCTACCTCACATGTCATCTACACACACTATGCACTATGGCAATGCAACTCTTTGTTATTTCCCTACCAGGAAGTGAAGCACCAACCAAAAACTTGTTATTATTTATTTCTTCAGCTGGATGTGGACTACTGACCCAAAGACTGTAATTACAGACCTTCCATACTCTGTTTAAGTAGAATTACTATGAAGAAAAGAAGCAGGGGAAAAATATTAATGATTACAAAAGGCTCATAGGATCACTTGTTTGTGAAGTCTTTCAGTAATACTTCATGTTAGGTTCAGACTTACCCTCTGTGTCTTTTTTTCCCACTGATTTGGAATTTTCACTCTATTTTCCATGTGGAAATACCCGTTCTCACAAAAAGTGTGAGACCTGCTCAATGTATGGAGGGAAAGACTTGCTTCCTTTACGTGTACACAGACACAGCTCATTACTATGTAACCCATACTGGAAAACCCTCAGGGATTTTACACTCCTGTTTTCCTTCCTGGCACCCTTCACACCTACAGCTGAGCCAGAGAACGATCATCCACAGGCCCTCTATTCCTGGAGCCCTGCTCTTGGCTGCTGACAGCAAGTGAGAGTTGAGGGTTTGCTACTTTTTGGTTCCTCTGAAATGGATGACTGCTGAAAACCCTTCCTACTACACACCATATCTGTCACCTGTTACACCATCCCCAAATCCTATGTAATCCCTGGGAATTGGTTCTTGTCCAGTTCCCCACCATCTCAATCAGTGCCCTCAGGAAGGGACAACGTCCCACCTCGTTCCACATACTTAAACCCAAGTATCAAACCTCTGCTTTGCCCAGCAACCTTCTGAAAGAACTTCAGACGCCACAGCAGCTCGAGGCTGCAAAAGCAGGGCAGCCACTATGGTTTCCACCATGCTGGAGGATGCTTAAATCTCTGTAAGGCAGCCCAAGGAGAGCCTTCACCTGAGATAGACTTCTCAGCAGTGAAGCCACTCAACCAGCTAATAGATTGGCATAGTGTGCAGATTTGTTTGCTCTGGAGATGGGCCTTACAACATATCTTTCTGTGTATTTGTGTACATGTGTATGTGTGTACATATTTCTATGTCCTCTCTATCTTTAATCTATCTTTGCATTTATATTTATATTTATATTTATATTTTTGCATACATGTGAATGTGTGGGGAACAGAAATGACCCAAAGGAACACAGCTAATGAGAAATTATGTCCCTGTCTCTTATGATTTTATTCTGTTGGATATGGGAAGAGCAGCAAGCCCCAGCTTGCAAGATGAGTGTGATAGATGGCCATAAGGACAATGATAATGGAGACTTTGCTCTGCTGTTTCAGATGACATCTGTGATCAGAGAGAAGTGACAATTTTTAGTTAGGTGTCAAGACAGTACAAAGGTCCTACAGAGGTTGGAATATCTGGGAAATAGGAAATAAATTGCAAATAAGTGTTCACAATTAGAAGATGGGGATCGAGTTGTTGTTATACACAATGAGATCAGTTCTGATGAGCTGCCATTTTCCAGTAATTGTGAGAAAGATGTGGACTGCCAAAATGAGGTTGTGATTTTTATTCAGAATTAATGACTTTTGCTGTAGACAGCAAAAACCAAGAACTTGTTATCTACAACCTACAGTGGGAAATGTTACTTACATTTTCTGTGGAAAATGTTGTCATATCAATCAAGACATGCATATAAGAGCATGTATAACAGAGATGTGTAGGTAGAACCCGTGATTACAAACACTGAAGATGGCAAGGAAGGGCACATGAAGAAAAGCTTCTTATGTAATTTTGAGTTAATGGGTATAGGTGTGCCTAAGGAATGAGTGAATATGTGAGCAATGTTTGTGGGTGGAAAAAAGTGGAAGGAAAGGAGAACAGGTGTGGAATGAAGGTGTGTGAAATACATGAGAACTGAGATGTGTATTATGTATACATGGAGAAGATATAAGTGAGACAAGGGACTGATGTAAATTTATGTAGCTATCGCTTTATAGGAAATACGATTTATTGTCATTTATGCAGATTGATTAAAATATTTCCAGCAAGCATTTAATTTCCTGTGGTGGAGTTCTATCTGTTTTAAATCAAAATTTTACATGTTCCATACTATGCAGGTCATTGTTCCGTGGCAGAGTGTTTCTTTCTGCAACCCAAATCAAAGATATGCTATGTTGCACCAGGTTCTCTGTCCCTCTTTTTCCTTTTACCCTCTGGACATAGGACAGACATTAAAGAGGTAGGAAAATAAAAGGGAGGGAGCAGCCATGCAGGCCTGGGAGGGTTTCATTGGACAGGACAAAATGCATTACAAATTAGTACTTTGGCATGAAAACTACAGTGACCTTTTCAGGTTCTTCTCTTCTTGACTTTTAATGTTGCTCAAAAATAATCCTTGGCTCCTGAATGCTTGTTCATTTCCTCACAAGGAACGGGCAGAAGGATGAGGTAACATCCGAGGAAGGGTGCTGTTCTGGCCTGGAAAATAATTGAGTTCCTGCCTAGCATCTTGGCATGGCTGTGCTGCAGACAGTGGGAGTTTCAGTTCTGGTGAGGCAAGTGCTAGCCCTATCATATCCTACTGGTTCCCGTAGGCAGCCCTGTGCACAGTTGGCTGGACTCTTAGAATCAGGTTTTTCAACACTTTTATTCATGAGTGTTTAAGAAACTTCAGTTCCTATCTGAAGCTAATGATTTTTCTAGATACAGACAGCCTAAAAGTTAGACCTGAAGTCTAGGATAATTTTAAATCTAAGGTTTTTTTAGGACGTGTTCTCATATTTAGCCTGAAAACTCTGCCCAGGAGGAATCTTGCTCAAGGTTTAGGAAGATGCAACCTGTCAGTTGCAGAAACAGCTACAATGTATCTGAAAATCATGGACGTGTGCTTTACATAGTAGCATATGCATCTTCAACAGCTTTTACAATGAATCCATGAGATCCAGGACACACTGGATATACAGATCATGTTTTACATGGAACATGTGCATCATAATTCTGCCTGAGAAACCGCAGCCCAGCCAAGTCCTTTTCTGGCTCTAACCTGTAGCAATTTGCCAAAGTAAAGACAAGAATTTAGTTGAAGGGCTATGACCTGAAGGAAATGTTCCACACTCAATCCTGCCAGTTTCCCTCTTGCTCACTGCTGTTGAGCTCCCTGACTCCTTTTTTGCTGCTTCCATGCTCAGTCCCACACTGTTTCTGCAACTTCCATCTACAGGTTTTTCACTGAAGCTTGATCCTCTTTTGGGACTCTGGGGAGTGATGAGGAAGAACCAGCCCATGTTGGAGGGCAGTGCTGCACATATCCTCAGCAGGGCTCATTAGTCTTGGTGGACTATTATAGCAACCTGGCTGTACTGCTTCCAGGTACTATGAACTAGTCCAGTGTCTTGGAATGGTGCTGAGCTGTGCAGCTACTGTGCTAAGGTAATTGCTGCAAAGGCATTCAAAGCAATGAAGGGAAAGTCAAACTGTGGTGCACAGTGGACAGCTGTTTGAGCTTTTTCTGAAACAAAAAAAATCCAATGTCCCAAAAGGTTAATATAGACATGGGCTATTTAGAATGCCTACCTCTTCTAAACAGAACTTCTGAAAATCTGGGAGACATACTTAAAAAAATAGAAGCTGCAACCACCAAAAAATAGTTTGTACTGTGCCTTAACTCTGCCTGCTTTGAAATACTCTTCAAAAACATCTGTAGCACAGAAACAGCACCTTGCTCCTGGAGATACTTCTGAGCTCTTGGGACCACATGAGACAGCCTGACAAGTGTTTGCTGAAGCAAACTGTTGAGATGAGCTGATCCAAACATAAGCTGTTCTGCTTTTGAAGATCACATCTATTGCCTTGCATTTGCTAAATTTTACACCATTACCACATTTTTAATCTACTTCACCTTTGCCCTCAGAGCTTCCTACATTGCTTTGCATTCATCACTAGACCCACTTACTACTCTATTGCACCTCACATCTGACAGTAACCCTGGTAAGAAAACTACAGTCTACTACCGTTGAAATAACCTACAAAACATAAGTAGAAAGTCAGATCTATTCTATTATCTGTGCTGCTTCTCTGATGCACTGCTCTTGGATAACCAGTGTTTTGTGGAGAAGTGGGGTAGGGTGGGAGAGAAAGACCGAAGAACTCAGGAGCAAAAGTCCTCTAATTTCCTGCACTTATAACCACACTGCAGCAATTAATGTTCGTAGAGATTTAACTTAAAACGGTGAATGCAAGTGAAACGTAATTGGAATTGCAATATAATCCCTGGCAGGGTATTGCCAGTTTCAAGGGGCTGAGTTAAGGTTGTTTGAGAATATATTGTTAACCCCTTTCCTAGTTTCCAGAAGCTTAGCCTGCATTACCTTAACTCTCTATGTCCAGATTTTTAAAGGTTTGCTAAAGGCAGCATCCTGCCAAGGCACAGAGTCCCACATGCCAACTTTTAACCCTGTTCTAACAAAGTTTTGTGGAATTTAGTTCTAGATGGTAGCCAGAACTCTGTGTTGTGCGCTCCAGCGGGCTCGGATCAAATCAGACACAGCTGCTTTCTGCTCTACAGAACGGGGTTAAGGGACCAGGTTGAGATGTCAAGCAAACCAGATGTATAATTTTCCATCCTCCATTATCCAACCATGGATTCAGCACCATCTCCGTGACTCGTGTGGTCTCTGGGACCTCTCCTCCAATATCTTTTGAGCCTCTGCAGTGGACCCCCATCCCTTTCCCATGTCCCTGTGCACATCGAGATTGCTCAGCACCTCCGAGGCACTTCTGGCGGGCACCGGAAAATGGATGACCCAGCGAGGCCCAGGCATGGCTCCCCTTTTCCTTCATCCCCCTCCGTCCCCAACGGGCCATAGCAGAGCACAGGCCCCGAGGCAGGACAGGACGGGCCCCGGCGAGGCCTCAGCCTCCTTCCCCCGGCCCGGGCCCGGGGCGGAAGGCAGCCGCCCTCTCCCAGAGCCGACGTGTCTGGGTCTGGGTCTGGGCCCGGCTCCCGCGGCGCGGGGTGCGGCCGGGCCGGGCCCCGCTGCTTCCCTCGTGCCCCACCGAGCGGGCCGCGGCGGGAGGGCTCCGCGGCCCCGGCGTGGGAACAGCCGGGCGGGGCGGAGGGAGGGAAGATGGCCGGGGCAGGCGCCGGGCGGGAGGCGGCGGCGGCGGGGCGCTGCTGAGCGGCGGGGCGGGGGCACTCGAGCCGGGATCGGGGGCTGGGAGCCGCGGCGGCGCGGGGCAGGTCCCGGGCGGGGTTAGGAAGCGCGGCGGGGCTAGTCCCGGCTTGGAGCGGGGCTGGCGCGGGGGAGGATGAGCTCGGCGCGGTGCAGCCGGAGCCGCCCGAGTCCCGCTCCCTGCGGGGCCGCCTGTTAGTGCTGGAGGAGGAAGAGGAGGAGGAGGCGGCGGGCGGCCGCGGCCCGGGCGGGACTGGAGCTGCCCCGGCGGCGGGCGGGGAGCGGCTTTCGGCCGGAGCAGGGCGGCGGCGGCCCGGCGGCGGAGCGGCCATGCCGTGGTTGAGCGGCGGGCGGCGGCGGCGGCAAGCGGCGGCGGGACAGGGCGGCGGGCCGGCGGCGGGCGGGCAGCGGGGCCGGGAGAGCTCGGAGCTGCCGCTGCCCGCCGGCTGGGAGGAAGCGAGGGACTTCGACGGGCGAGTCTTTTACATCGACCACAACACCCGGCAGACCTCGTGGATAGATCCCCGGGACAGGTACGAGTGAGATCCGGGGGGAAAGAGGGCCCGAGCCCGGTTCACCCGGGGCCGGGCCCATCGGCGACATTTTCCTTCCCTCGTCCGCGGCCGCCGGCAGGGTGTGGGCGGCGGGGCCGCTGCCGGCGGGGCACCCCGGGGGGGGGGGGGCTCTGTCACACCGGCTCTCCGCGGCCCATCATGGGGATAGAGCCCCTACCCGTGCTGCTGGTGGGTTTGTCGGCAGTGTTAAATGTTAACTCTGATCCACAAAAAAAGAACTGAAGCTTCCCCCCCCCCCCCCCCCCGCACTTCCCTGTGGTGGGTGCTCGGACTAAGCGTTGTCTCAGTGCGGGGGGACATAGAGAGGCAGGAGCGGTGACACTGCCTGTGTTTGTACTCCTCGCATACCGGAGCAGCCTCGCTGTAACCGAGCGGCTTGGCCATCCTGATTTATTAGCCGGGCTGAACTAATTGGCAGCAGCAGGCTGGAGGCATGCTGGAGTAATTTGGTAGATTACCTCCTCATAAAAGATAACGCTGCGTGGAGGTAAGCAAACCGGGAAATTCCTGCACTTAATTTGACAAATACGCGGTCTGCTGCAAATTAGCAGCAAAAGTCTGCAGCTGCGTGGTGTCCAAGCAGCGTCTGCACGGCCCGGTGGTGCGTGGGGAGACCGAATTAGGCCTTTTCTTCTCATTTAGGGTGAATAAATACGGACAGGTCTTACGGCTTTTAGCAGAAATACGTTATAAGCAATATTTAAGCGTCGTAGCTGAAATCTGGTGGAAGCGTGGGCTCTGTTGGAGGTGCTGCCCAGTAAAAGACGACCTCGCTTCAAAGTGGTCGCCTAAAAATTTCCACGCGGGGTTAGTGAACACAAGTGTCAGTATTTTAGGTGTCTGCGAAATAAGAAACATATGTCTCTATGTATGCTTTTCTATATTAAAAAATGTTTTTATAGTAAGTGAAAGTTGGACAAGGACAGTTTGAATCTCAGCCAGAGCTACCTTGCCAGAAGTATGCCTGGAATGTTAAGCAGGCCACAGAAACATTTAAGCACAGTCTGGGTTAAAGACTGTAGTAATTTGAGAGATTCCTGTCGTTTTGCACGACAATGCATAATTGTTTAAATGGCCTAAATATTTACCTACCGGATCAAGATGTTTTGTCTCATTATTTGGATGTACTTATGCATACACGTATTTTTTTGCTGAGATGTTAAGTATTTGTTAATATGCTTTAGATAGTACATATTTTTCTACATTGAAATGCATGTACACGTTGTTAGGTTCCTTTTAATACCGTGTTGTAAAGGTAACCGATGTTTGTTGCTTCCCTGCATCTCATCCTTTCCATTAAGTATCAGAGAGTATGCGGTTTTGTCTTCTGCAATATCTTCCATACAGAAAATAACAGAAAAGATTTAGCCATTTACTACAGTGTTAAAATTGAGTTACTGTTCAACTTACATAGTATTGCTAAAATTATGGCTCAGTGTTTGGAAGAAATAATTGAAATGCCACACGTTGCTTGAAGTTTTGTCTAAATATTTCACTCCAAGGTTTAAACTTGGATCTGTTTTTCACATTGGGTAAGAACAGGCTGTAGAGCAGAGATTGAGACATTTACATTGGGGCAGGTAGAAAAGAGATGTTTTCACAAGCATGTTATCAGTAGTTTGTACAGAATTCAAGTAGCAGGAGCTGGTTCTGTGGCTGCAGAGTTAATCTCTGGTTGAGAATAGACCACTCTTGTTATTTTAGCGAGATGTCTGGGTTTTGCATGTTGGAAAGTGACCAGTCTTTTTGGGTTTCGTTGCAGCTATTCAGATTCCCATGGGCAGCAGCAAAGTAGGAAAGGATCAGGGTAGTTGTTTTCTGAGAAAGTTTGGGAAACAAAGGTGAGAGCAGCAGTGAAGTGGTATTGAAGCTGTATTTTTGCAAGAAGTGGTTTAAGTGGAGGGCAGAATAACCTACTTGTGGCATATGTACCTCAGGATTATGAGTTAGGCATAGAGTGACAGAGTTCAGCCCCCCATTTCTGTGTTTGGGTTATTTTTTTTCTACCCAGGAGGAACTGGACAAAGCTATGAGACCTCAGGCCGTGCTGCACTTGATCAAGGGCTCTGAGAATCAGCACCTCTAAGCTTTCCTATGGGTAGTAGTCTCTAAGCATCCCCACAGGCTCCTCTTTCCATTTAGCTGGCACTCATTAGTTTGTTTTTTTTCTTTTCAGGATTCCCCCTGAGATTTTGGAGCCTTTTGGATAGTTTGGTTAGTGAATTTGATTTGAAATAATTATTCAATTAAAAATCCCACCACAAAACAAAACAAATTTTGCTCCCTTCCCCCAGTGTTTTTCCCATTGAAGCCAAAAAGACAAAGAAATGCTAATTGGAGAAGTGCTCTATAAAGGATTTTGAAGTTTGGGAAAGAGAAGATGATGAGAGTAAGGGAGACAAGTCAGAATAGTAAAGACTGAGAAGGGAAAAAGGACTCAAGTGGATACCTTATGATTTTCTGTGGTGAGAAAAAAGGTACAAGAGTGATAAAATGAGCAGATTTGAGAAGGATGTTATCTTTAGTATCAAATCAGTTGTTAGGTTCAGGAAGATACTGTGTTGCTCTGTGTGGATTGTGTTTAATGGCTAGATTGCGGAGGGTTGTCGAGCAGATCCTGTGGATCTCAGAAGGGAGCCATTCAATGCATGTTTTCATCTCGTGGTAGTAGTCATCTTTTATCTTAATAGATCATAAATTCTTCAAGGCAGGGAACTGCCTTTTAATCTTGTGTTTGCACAGTACTTGCTACATTGAGATTCTGTTCAATAACGGGATTGTAAATGAATTTATAAAAGACCAACTATGTTTGTGGTTGATATTGATGATCTGTGTGGCACCAGAGATCTTATTACTGTTGCTGTTTGTTACAAGACTGTTTTCAAGTGATTAGAGCTTAGACAAAAAACTCTTGGAGTTTGGCAAAAACTTTCCAAGCTCATGAGTCTTGCTAGATTTGCTGTATGTGGAAACTTCACTTAAAATACAGTGTTGGTTTTTTGGAATAACTCTAGGGAAGAGGGTGTCTTTCAGCTTCTTAATGTGAGTTGTCTTGGTGGTTTAAAGATTTGAATCATGTTGGAGTGAGGATTTTAAACTTGTAAGGTGTAGGAGTGTTTTTGCATGGAGAAATCATCCATTTGGACCAGTTGGGGAGGAATTAAAAAATCAGTGTGGGCTTGGTAAAGACCTAGGTTTTAGCAGCTGTGTGTAACTCCCTGCAACTTGGACTGCTGGTACTGGGGAGTTTTTCTGTCCTGTGTCCTCATTAGCATCTTAATTCTGAGGCCTAATAGCTGAATAATGTGAGCACAGGAGAAAAACCCTGGCCTTGTAGAAGAGGTGGGTTGGAACAACGAGTATGAGATCAAATGGGGTTGGCCCTGGAATTTGACAGAGAAGGGGGGGAAATTTGGTAGGTTTTGAAAGCAAAGCAATCAGGAGCTAGAGGTAGGGAGAAGGTGGATGGCACCTGAAGTCTGGGAAGAAAAAAGTAGGGGAACTGGACTGAAAACCAGTAGAGCAGGGAAAAACAGGTAAGGAGAAACTGGTCTGGTGAGGGTTCAGGGTGTGAGGGTGTCAGCTTTTTTCTTGGCTGTACAGGGAACCCTGAGGGGAAAGAAAGAACACTGCATTTGGATGAGGAATCTTCAGGGTGAGAAAATACCACAAGGGGCAGCATGCAAAGTCTAGGTGAAGAAGGGAAGATGGTTGGAGGGTGAAATATAAGAGCTATGTGTGAGATGTGAGTATGGGGGTCAAGAAATGTAATATGTGCTGGACAAGGAGATTATTGAAAAGTCAGAATTGTAGAGACTGGAAATCAGCAGGAAAGGCTAATGGGCTTAAAACAAGGAGTCAGCTTGGCAAAGTTGCTAGGAGCAGGTATCTGTTGTTAGTGCAGAGCAGAAATGTTTAAGTGTGTACCGGGCATGAAAGTGCAGAAGTTCATCTTTTTGCTGAACTGTTTCAGGACTCTATTGTCATCATTTGATTTTAGCAAGTATCTGTATTACCCAATTAGTTGACTTCTTCTGTTGGGTGAGACAAAGTCCACTACTACTGTTGTTTCCTCTGCTATGGCAAGTGGCACAGCAAGGTGTTCAAACACATGCTGGTGTGATCCTGCATAACGTGATTTCTCTTTCCCCAGACTGGCTTTATAAAGGAGTAAGAAATTGTAAGTAAGAAGCCTAAATAAAAAGCATATTCATGTCAGATATTCAAATCTAGAAAATTCCAGACTTAAAGTCACTTAACTACTGCTTGTTTTGTATGAAAAGAGCATTTTTAGTGACAAATTTTCTCATATATTTTCTTGCCTTATTTGATACATGTAGAGGAGCAACTCTGAGGGCAGATGGGAGAGCTGATGAGAATTACTTCTGAAGGTTTTGCCCAAATTGGAGGATGGGCCTTTAGTAAGGCAAAGGATCTTTTGACATGCCGCCACGTGATAAGGTTAGAAAGTCAGTGGCCTCATTGTCAAGGCAAGAGAATATTTCCTAGAGTATTGGAATTTATCTGTACAGTTGGCAGTATTCAGCAATCCAAAGACAATCCTAAGCATTAATTTTTTTTCAAAAATAGCATTTTTCTGGGTTTGCCTTAAACCCCTACACTGAGAGTTGCAATTAGTGACATTAATTATTAGAATTAAAATACTTCTATTCCAAAACATCAGAAAGATGAAGGCAAAAGTATAGTTAGTATCACTGCCATTTTTGAACATTTTCTTCAATTTTGTGTGTTTTCAGACTTTTCTTGTCTACTTCCTGTTTGTTGTATTTTGATGTTCAACTCTGTCAACTCATAGTTTTGTTTTGACCTAATGCCATTTGTGGAATGGGAAGAAAACAAAGTGATTGCTGATCGTTACTTCAGTCTTCCCTCAGAAAATATTTCAATGACTGGACAAATTTAAATCATACTCTGTATTTGACTGTGATGCAGATTGTTAATATAAAACATAAAATGAAACCTGTAAGGTACAAAAATTTATTTCTGGAAGTGATGCTTTGAAAATGTTTACTATTTCAACAGTTCTGCTCCACTTTAATTTGGCTGTGATTTTATAAATTGACTTTTTAAGCTGTTGTTACCAAGCTTGCAAGAGATGAAGAAGCTTGTAAAGGAAAAAAAAAGAAGTATTGAATGAATTTGGATCTGAAAAATATGTTCTCCCATGTGAGGAAAAGAGTTGAATTTATTCAGTTGAAGAGGTGTTCAAGAAGTGATTTGAGTACCGTTCATAAAAAGAGATGATAGCAGAGAGTTCAGAACTCTTTTCTTTGGTAGATTTGTAATAGCATCTGATAGTCAGAAGTTGAAACCAGAAATATGGTATGTTTTTAATAGTAGTAGATATTAGATGTCAGAGTAGTTTTTCCACTCCTTAACTCTCTAGATGAAATTACCTAAGTCTTGCCTGATTTAAGTCAGCTATCATTTGAAGTCTCATTGTTTATAACCATCAATTTTTACTGTCTCCATTGCATGATGTATCATTTGACCTGTATATAAAATACATATAGCTAAGTATATCTCATAAGGACTGGCAGAGCAGCCATCCTTTCATTAGAAAGTGGAGAGTTGCTCTATTTGGTTGTTTCTCTTGATGCACCCAGGAAGAAATCCTATTTATCCCTGTTGTGGTGGTGGCTGCTGCTGCCCGAGTTGTTGGTGAACCACAGGGCTGAGCTGCAGCATTAAACTCATGGTGGGCCGGCTCAGGGGTTTGATATCTCCCTTGATGGTTAGGGTGAGTACCCACAGACCCTTGTGTTAACTACTTAGTTGCAATTGGTTCATCATTTCCCCGCCCCATTTTGTGTATGACCTCTTGAATACGCATCACGCTGTTGAATATCTATAAGTTCTAGAAAGTTCTCTGGTGTTCGATACCCCATTGGTCCCCCTGCACTGCTTCCTCCCACCTTGTCTCTGGTTGGTCCGTTTGTACTGTCCCCTCCCCTTTGCCCAAACCTGATTGGTTCGTTGCACCCCTATAAAACCCCTGGACCGGCTCTTGTTAACGTCTTTTGTCACTGGAGCCCGTGCTGGAATTGACCCTTCTGAACCCATACAAGAGATCCCTCTCTATCTCTTCATCTTCAGTGTGCAGGCCTGGATATAACCGCTTGCATTTGGGCCTGTCATTGCTCCTGGGACTGTGGGTGTTTGCGAGGTGGCTCTACAGCCCCTCCTGAGGGTCGCCAACCGTGGACAGGGACTCCAGAGGTCTCCAGATCTACGGCGGGCACTCGGAGAAGGTGCAGCACTGGTCCTCTCCCAGATGCAGTGGCTTGCATCATATCCCCATTACTTCAGGCATCTAGGTCACTGCTGTTGCACTGTTCGATTACCTCAGGTTGGGAATACAGTGGAATTAAAAGCATTGTATATAAAACAGTACTTGAGATCCAGATGTTTTGGATTTTCTGTGCAAATGTCAAGCCTGGATGCAGCCACGGTGTGGATGGGAAAGCCGTGCAGCTGTGTGACTGCTGTCCTGGCATGTGACTGGGAATACATGCTGCAGCAAATGGTGTTGAGAAAGGGCTGCAGTGCCCTCGGCCTCTCTGGGCAATCTGCACATATTTGTGCTTTAGTTCTTGCTCAGAATAACTAAGTAATATTTTTAAGGGCATGCTGTAGCTGGCACTTGTTTTGAAAGCTTCACACATACATATATGCCATGATAGATCTACTTCTCTGCCTTTCATGAGGGAGGTACATTCATTTTTTTTTTTCATCCTGTCTGGTAGGTCTTCAGATGGATATTTAACTTCATATTGTGTGTGAATCCCAAGAAAATGTTTATGATTAAAAATGAGTGAAGACAGAAGCATCCTAGGTTAATGTTACTTGGTATTAGGTATGATCTTCAAGCTGAGTCTTCTGTTTGATTGGTAGATTCTGATTAGGTGTTAACACGTTACAATGTTAATTAGCTGATTCATGGTAAATACTGCTAAATTACTGGTTTCCCCCCTTTGCCGCCTTGATCTCACCTCTCTGATTTTAATTTTTAAAAAAGTAACTTAATTTCTTTTCAGATTTATATTGCTGGGGGAAAAGCAGTGCCTGTATGAAGTGAGCATTAATGTTTTCTTGTAATTCAGCATTGTTATAAATGAGTGCTACATCTCCAGTCATTGAGTATTAGAAATGTTTTTAGTAGTTTTTCAGTGTTTTGAAGAGTAGAGGTGGAAGGCATTCACTGATTCTTTCTAAGATGAAAGGTTTTCCTTATAGTACAATAATAGTGATTTATGGTTTATTTAACTGGTTTTTACTAATTAAAATACATATCCTTTGAAAATCTGGCTTAGGCAGCATAAAATTTCAGGACCTAATGCATGTGTGCTAAAGCATCAAAACATCTTTTGAGCCACAGAAACCTCATTAGCAACAAAGCCACCACTGTTAAGCTTCTTAACATTTCGTTAAAGGTGAAGGGGTTTTTTTTTGTGTGTGTGTAGTTTTTACCTCTTAATGGAAGTATTTTCAGCAATTAGATATGTATTGTTGACACCTGCTTTACTGTATTTGTGTGCATGCTAGAAAGGACTAAATTAGCAGTTGTGACTTGAGTGTGTTACAGCAGTGTGATGGCACGTGTTACGAGAGCTGTTTCTTGAAGGGTGCTGTGACATGGTATTGATTCATATCTGCGTTGGGTCTTGCAAGCTGAGAAACCCTGATTTGTTGGAACTTGTCTGTGCTTGAAACTGTCAGAGAAGGTACTTTGCTATTTTTATATATATAAATTAGTGTGTATCTGAGTTGGTATAGACACAGTGCTTGTATTTATTGTAATTAAACAGCACCAGGCAGTGTGAAAAGAAAATTGGGTGTTTGCATTAGTGTATTTTCTAAAGGGTTATGGGGAGGGAAATCTCTGCTTTTCAGGATCTGCACATGTGAGAATGCAAGATTTCAAATGTCAGAAGTCTAGGGCTGGGATTCAAGTTCTGTTATCTGGAGAAAAAATTCCTATTCAGGCTTGGATTCTAGTGATTAGTTTGAGAGATAACAACTTCATGTTTTTAGCAAATATAAATATAGTGACAACACTGTGTAAACATAAGAACAAATGACTCATAGACAATAAAAAACCCTAGAAACTTATCTATAGTAGAGCCCTGTTAACAAGCTTCACAGACATGCCTGTTAAATGTAATGTTGGTTTATAATTTTGTGTTGTTTCTTGGAAGGTAGAGCTTCGTAAAGTTGTATGTGAAGCCAAACAGAAGTATTTCGTTGATACCTTGTTGAAAAAAGTAAAACTAATACTTTTCTGCCTACAGTTAAAAATCGAACTTCCTGAATATCGTATCTGCTGCAGGATGTGACAGTTCACATTCACCAGCAAAGTCAGCCAGTATTGCAGCTTTTAAGTAATCTTCAGCTTGTTTCTGGTTGAAAAAAGCAAGCTAAAGAAAACACGCTCTAGGTATTTTTCCTACCTCGTTGCCTGCTGTGGCAGGGCAGGGAGCACGCTCAGCAAGGTTTGGCAATACAGTGCTCTTGAGCTAATAATTTGCTGCTGCCAAAACCAGTAATGTCCTCCCTGCCAAACCACATGGTCTCACCCCTCTCTTGCACTGGTACCCTTGCTTATCTGACCTTGCAGTAAGAAAATGAGAAAAAACCCCAACTCTATGCAGTATTTCATGTCTCCTTTTTTGGGGGAAGGGTAGTGTTCAGCTGGTTGAGTTCCCTACGCTCAACTTAACCTTTGGGGCAGATGGGTATTTGAGTGGTTTATGTCAATTAAGCTTGATTCAATAAGGAATTGGATTAGGGAAAAGTGATGAGTCAGTTTAAAACCTTCTTTGAGTAAATCCTCTTTGTGAATGGCAGCCTTGACTACTGATTTTTAAAATACTCCCATAGTAAAACAACACATCTAATCAAGTTATGTTTCGAAAGGAGAGAATCAGTTTTCTGACATAAGATGGATGTTTAAGGATGTTTAAAGGCCAACAGAAGAAAAATAGGTGTCAGAGTCAGTTTTTTAGTCGAGTAGCAGCACTGAAGTGGGTATCAGGAGGTGAGAGAGCTGCAAATAGCAGAAGTGATTTGGGGACTGAGCTTGTGGTATCATCACCAGCTTGGAAACACAAAAGGCTTGGTGAAGTCAGTGGTGAGTGTTGCCATGGGTGACAGGGAACAAAGTTGGTGCGTGAGGAAATTAGACCAGATGTGTGCTTGGGAGGTGTATGTGAGGGAAGTGAGTATAAGATCAGGCAGATGTGGAAAGTATCTTGACAGTGGAGCATCTCCAAGGAAGATCTCAGTTGGGTGTAGAAGTGTAGGGTGTGAGTGAGGAAGGGATGGAGCGTGAAAAGGCATATCAAGGTAATAACAAAAACCACGGAACAGCTATTTGGGTGACTTAAAAGGTGGTTTTGTCACCAGTGTTTGGAGCGAGAACTTGTCAAAAGATTATTCCAGTGTATCTGGGGAGTTTTTTAAGGGAGGTGAATGTGTATAGGTGGAAATTGCAAGGTCATAGAGGAGGAGGTTGTAATATTTGGATTAGATGAAAAAGATTTTTGTCTCTGCTTATGGAGAGGGGCAGGGACTTTGATGATATGTTCTTTTTCCTTTATACCAATCTAGCCTATTTCGTGAGAATAAATCCTTCAGTTCTTAACTAGTCATTAATAGCAAGGAATGGGGGTGTAGGCTTTGCTCTGCCATGCCACAGGGTCTTGATCATTTCTTGATTCTGTCCCACATAGGAAAGTTAATTTGGACTTAATACAATGAGAATGTGCTAAAAGCTTGGTAAGACGTGATCTGTGACTTTTAATAGCTGATTGAATCCTTCGAGTCAGCCATTTAATACAGCTCCAGTCCTGGCAAGGCTTGCTCTAGGTACACGTTGCATGATCAAATAAGCTGGAATGTTTCTCAGTTTGTTTCCCTACTTTTCTGTGGGTGTTGGCTGGAGTAGGAAAGGCTTTTGCATCTAGTGATGAGCGTGGTGGTCTCCCCGTGGTTTGCAGGATGGAGGCAGTTCTGTGCTGTACTGTTCACCCTTTGGCTGAAGGAGCTGACTGCCATCAAGGGCTTAGTAAATATCAAAACCTAAAGCAACTACGTTTTTTATTTTTGTTTTCAAAGACTTTTCTATTTCAGTATATTTAATTGGCAGTGGGTCAAAAATAAAGTACAGTGATATCAATACCCTTGAACCAGCAACAGAGAATCAAAGGCTATCTTTCATAGCGTTCTGAAAGAGTTATTTTCGAGATGAAATATCTATGGAGAATCTTGTTGAAACTATTTTGACTTATATTGTACTTAGGCTGAAACTCTTTCTCACAGAGGGTGATTAGGATTCTTTACAGCAAAATGCAGAGTTTGGTATCAAAGCTGAAAATGCTTAATATTTCAAAATTGATTTATTTAATGTTGGACTGCAGTTTAAACAGCTAAAAATAAGACTTCTAAAAAGCCTTAATGCACAACATTTTCTTAGAAAGAGTGGCCTATCCATGTTTGGGAAGGCAGCTGAAGTACTGCATAATTATCTAATTCTATAGCATAAACAAATCGTGACCCACTTCTCAAAGGTGGATACTGTCCAAAGTTACTTGACTTGAACAGCAATTCTATGAGTGCTTAAAAGAGAATTACAGAATAAAAAGTACACTACCTTTTTTCTTTTTTTTTTTCTTTTGGGCAGTGTAGGGATAATTAGGAGCTGGAGAAAGAAGTGCATGTGTTTTGAAATAATTGTTTCAACACTTACATGTCTTTTGCTTCCCCCAGATTACATCTTTTGGATAAGACTAAGAATCACAGTATTAAAGATATGATAAGGCACATAGGTAAAAATCCTTGAACCCCAAACTTCAGAATAAGTTAACCACAAAACCCAAGAAAAAATTGATTTAATGACCATCATGCCTGTTGGATCAAAGGTCTGTTTTAGTAGCATCTAAGTAGCCTTTAATACTATAATTGATGATGTTGTGGTTTAGCATAGCTTGGTTTTTAATTAAGGAGAAATCCATCAGAAAGCCGTCCCACAAGTTAACCTGATGATCGTCTGTTAGAGATAGCATAACTGACCTCTACTTCACATAGTTAAAAAAAATTGGAAATGGTTGTAGATGGAACTGCAATAGGTAGTTTGTCAAAATTTGGTTAAAAACATGTATATTCATATTATATATTTTTATATGCTTGTTTTCATCTGTATGCAGTGTTCTGATTCGCAGCATTTGAAAAAAGTGTACGCTACTCTGTGTTGGTTTGAGTTGTCTTATTTTTGCTTTTCTGCCAGCTTGTAGTTTATTCAAGGGAAAGCCTAGTGGTGCTCTTGTGGTTATGGGCGTACTGAGATTTGTGATAAACAAGCACCATGTGCTCAAGACTCTGCACGGGCATTTGACTACTACTTCTGTGCTTAATGTAGCTGCTCAGTTGGGACAATTAAATTACAGAATTTTTTGTTTAGAAAAATGGTCACTAGTACCAGCTTGCAGAAAGATGGTTAAAAATGCTCTACTTTGAAATGATGGACTTGTTTCTTGCTTTTCTTTGAGATTCCTCTCAAGCAATCAAATACAATCCTTGCCTCAATAGACTTACATCTGTGAGCTTCCAGGCTTTTCATTTGATAATGCTTCGGAGGCTGAATTTTTATATTAAAAGTACTTCAAAAATCCATTGTAGCCTACTTCTTAATTGCAATTTGATTTTGATGCTTATGTCTTGTCTATATGGCAGAAGACATCGTTTTAACTGAATCTCCATATTTCACAAAGGTTTAAAAAAAACCATTTTCCTCAGAAGGAAAGCAAAGGCATTTTAATTAAAAATGGTCAGGTATTTTTTGATCAACTGTATTTTGTATCTGGACTGCCTAGTCATCATTTTATGTTGGCTGTAGGGGAACTTTGGGAGTAAATGTCATGTCATAAAGAGGAATATCTGTTGTGAAAACTTCTTTTTGATTTCACACAGTTCTCCACCCTTGGAAATGCAGCTTAATGCATGCATGAGCTAGTATTTTAATGTTCTTCCTTATAGCCAGGATTGCAGAAAGAAGCAACTCTTCAGTTATCTGCACTACTAAAAGGTAGCTACAATGTGTATAGGACTTAAAGAAAGATTTTTTTTTTAAGCCTTTTGCCTTAGTCAAGGGGAGTGTGTAGAGTGACAGAAGGAGAGATCCTAGAGCTTGTCCTTATCCTTTCTTTTGTGTTGTTTGTATTTAATAATTCTTTGCATATTGAGTCATGTGTACTGATTCGGCTAAACAACTTCTTGATTTCTCAGAACACTGTGTAATGCACTGAATTAAAGAAGTGTTTTCTTTGATCTTAGTGAATGGCTAGTTTCACCTAAGTTCCTTGGAACTGATCTGCAGTGTGAAGTATGATGACTGTTCTTGAAGTGTGTTGCTTAATGTTTTCTATTCAGGAAGATGATGATCATGTTGTTGAGGGAAAAAATTAAATGCTGAACCCTGCATACTTGTCTTAAGCAGAATTAAAGTGGCAGGTTGGTATTTTCTTGTGTGTTCTGTATGGGTTGGTTGGGTTTGTTTTGTTTTTTAATATGGTATAGCTACAATTTTTTCCCCAAGAAATTGTGAAATAAACCCTTTAACTTTTGGTTTAAACAAAATATTTCCCTTTAGCCTATTTTTGGAGTAAAATGTCAAGAGGTTTATGATCAGGCTGACTCTTGGATTCTGATGGATTGATGGTGCAATGAAGATACTGTATTTCCAGTTCCAGGAATTATTTTCTTACTGTAAAATAAGCTACTTTGTAAATTCCTGGTTGTCTTCTTTAATAGTTTTCTGTATGCACTTACATGAAGTTTTGCTGAAGCGTTACAAATTTCTTCAGTTGGGCATGATAGAAGGCTTTTGGAGGAAAGAGTCTTTTTAGTCCATGAGCAAGTATCCAAACACAAATGTATGTGAATGGTCTGTACCATGTCATTTAATCATCTGAAATTTCAGGCAATTTATAATCTACAATATTTGTTTATGGCTATAGTCTCAGTGCTTCTGTTAGTAAACACTATTCTGATTTTACATCTGGAAGGTTGGAGTTGAGAAATGTTTGTGGGGAGTGATCTGTGGAAGATTTGCTGAGCCATGATTAGTTTCGTGGTGGTTTTTTCTTTGGTTTAAATTTTTAAAGAAAAGTCATAGTAGTGTTTCCTGTCCTTGTCTGTAAATGTCACTCAAAACCGCCTTACTCTTTGTACTGAATCTGTTCTTAGGGATTCAAGGCCTTTTAGGAAATTATCAACTACCTTAATTTTTAATTTTCAGAAGTGGCTTCTGGAAAGTTTGGCACAGATTTTGATATCCCAACTTTTTGTCTTCTTGGAGTGTGTCATGTGCTTAGAAAAATCTCTTTAAGTTTTCTCAGAAGGAAATATAAAAAAACCTTGAACATTTCATAAAGGTCAGATGTAAACCTGTTTTCATGCTAAGCCAGGTTACAGAGTATTTTTTTATGACTTAGTAAAAGACAAAACAGCAGGTGATTCATATGAATGAAGATATATGTATATTTTTTTCAAACCAGTGTTCATAAAATTTGTCACAATATCCAGGAAATAGGCTAAATAAAGCTCCAGTGATTGTGGAAAGTAGTTCATTTGTGCAAACTTTTCCCACTGAAATACCAATACTTGTATGTAGAGTGAACTCTCTTGTAATATTGTGTTAGGGAAATTATTTCTGGGAGTAATCGTGTAGATCTGTCTGTGCCTGTTCAGTGCTTCTGTTCAGTTACAGTGATGATGTAGCTATCTTGTTCTCTGGACATCTGCCTGCTAGGAGTGAGACGTGTCCTCTGTTCTGTCTCATAATATCTGCCAAACAGCTTTAAGGCAATAATGCACTTTCATTACTATTGATGGGACTCAGTTTGGATCCTTGAATTAAAGTCTCTCTCTTTTTCTGTTTTCTGACTTGTACAGAGGTTTTTACCATTACCTGTTTCTTTTGGAAACAATATCTGAAAGGGAGTATTGGTAATTTTTTTCTTCTAACATGTAATGGGTTCAGAATTTTTTAAAAGTTTTGTTGTTTTAAAATACAGCTGCCTCATTTTATCATTAAAACATACTGTAATAAATTTCTGGAATATCTCCTTTAGGGTAATTATGTTTGGTATGTGAACATCTGGAGTTTTTGAAGTTTTGCACATATGCCTGTTTGCCTACATGGTTCTTAAGATATTTGTTTTAGTCTTTCTGAAGTGACTTCATAAAGAAAATCATATTCATTTTTTACTCAAATCACAACTGTAAGTTTATTTTCTTTACATTTAGAATCTATGGAACATTTATAAAAGGCTTTTCTGTTCCATTTAAAATACAAATTACCCTGTGTCCAAAACTCTTGTTCCATTTGGAACACCCCGAAACTAGGGGTAGTGTCCTGACTGTGGAAATTTTTTCCCCACCCTCCAGTCCCTGAATACGGTTCTTTAAAATGCAAGTCTTTTGAGATCCTGTGTTCATTTTTTCTGTCTTTCGCCTTTTTAATGTATGTGCTCAAAAGCTTATTTTTCAAAGTGGATGAAGATTTTAGCACTAATACCTGTATCCAGATATTTCTAGGTTTTCTGTAAAGAAAAAAACCAGATGTTATACAGAATAATAGGCTCTTAATACAATGTCAGTACATGATGTTAAAAGTGAATTAGTCAAATTAGGAATACATTTTTTTTTCTTCCCATTAGTGAAGATAGTCACTTGTTCAGATTTTTACAAGGATGATTTCAAAATAGTTGTGAGAGCACTTTGCTTAAAGAATTTTTGAATGTTTTAAGATACTACACTTGTATTTAAAGTACATGAATTTTGTTGTGCTTTTGGGGGTTTAAGTGTTTGGGGTTTTGTTTCTTTTAGAAGATGGAAATCTGCGCTATGAATAGAGTTCTAATACAGGAGATTTTTCTTGAGTCCACATTTACTCATTTTATATACTTTCTGTATGCTAGGCAGGCACACTTTTTAAATGTTGGGGTTTTTTTTTCATGGCAAAAATAGCTTGCAGCTTACTGAAAAACAAGGCAGACCTGTGCCTCAAAATCCAAAGGAAACTGCTGCTTGGATGAGGCTCTAAAGAGGGCATTTATATGTTGTGGAATGAATGGCATGCCTGCACTAACTCCCGCAGGCCGGATATTTCCAAGGTATCAGACAGAGCTGTATATACTGCACTTTTCCCCCTTAGGATCCCGAGGTTTCTCCCTTGGCAAGGTCTGAAGGACCCTTGGCAGGAGGATGAGGTGGGGAGTGGGGGCTGGCAGGGGAAAAGTAAAATGAGTAAGGTGACTGTATGTGTATGATGCTTTTTTTTATTTTCATCCAGACTGCCCTTCTTGTGCTTTGTGAGCTTGTGTTGTTTTTCTAATCATTGTTCTTTGAACAGTGTAGTTAGGAATTTCCTGTTCACGTTTTACTACAATGGTTTGTTTAAAATGATAGACCGCAGTCTTTCCTGACCTAAAACTAGATTAGCCTTGAATGTCGAAAAGAAGTCGGACAAATAAAGAGGATAGGCTGTATTTGCTTATGTCATGGAGAGGGGCCTTTTAACCATGGTCTCAGTTGTATCAAATACCACAAGTCATGTTTCTTAAATATTTATTAAGACAAATAAACATAGTTATTGTATGAGCTGGCAGGTCTCCAAATTTCTGTCTCTTTGATTCTCATGGGTGGGTTGCTTTTAATCAGGAGAAGTATATTTAGTCAAGACTCTGATATCTACTGGATTACTGAATCCAGCCATAGCTCTCAGTTCTCCCCTCTCCCCTGCTTTGTTACATTTTTAAAATGCAGCAAAATAAGCTTCAGCAAAGTTGAAGTTTTAAAATACTAAGCAGCAAATTTTGGGAAATGCATTGGGTGCCCATGATAAGAAAGGTTTAGTATAGTCTTTGTATGTACTGCCATATGTTTGCTTTCAGATTTTGGGGGAAAAAAATCTCCAAAGCCCAGTGGTGTTAGATGTACAATGAATTGTAGCATCCTTATTATCCAATTTATGTTTATTTAGAGCAGGTTCCTTGTAGAACACTGCTAATCTGTGTAAATAGAGCACACCTATAATGATGGAACAGTACAGGTAATAAGGCTATTGATTTTTATCTGGAAAGAGATAAAATTTCAGTGTTAAAAGCAATATATGACCTTGACTTTGGACTTTTATTTTACAGAAAAAATACTGTATCATAAATCATATTATGGTGCAGCACAAAAGTTTTATTCAGTTTTGGAGGAATGGCATATTGACCTTCCTGAGTTCGGTACTGAAGTCATTAGTGACAAGTGTCAAACTCACTAATATACATTTTATACAATGCTCTTGGGTGTTTTTAATACAAGATTGTCTGTGACCATGCACATGTGAAATTCTGGTAAACCTGCTAAATGACTTTTTCAAGATGGGAGATGTCAGATTTGTAAGGTTGTGAAGCCTCTAGCTGATACGACACACAGGCATGTCATTACAAGGGTGTTGCCAGTTAAAATACTCAGCTGTTATGGTATTTCCAGCTTAGCATCTAACTTTGTTCCACCCAGCAAATAGTCACATAAATAGGACTAGCTGCGGATTTTTAAAGGAAATATTTAATGTATTTTTAAAGAAAATAACATTTGGAAGGAAAAATATTTGGGTAGCTTGTCTAGGGTAGGGCAGGGAGATGCCTTGCAGGGTACAGAGTTTGATGTGCTGAAGAAGCTCTCAGTAGATGTTATATGGAAAATGTTACCATTTATAGAAATCAGGTATTTCCGTGAGTACCGGAACTGGTGAAGCCTGGTTTCCTGTGGGTTTGAGTCTTACGGCTGATTGACTTTGGTGTCTGGGAAGGTGAAAGTTCTGCTGGATGTTTTTTGCCTTGTGTTTGGGCCATTTGCATTTGCTTGCTCCTGGGCAGATTTTCTGATACCTGATTAGGTGTGAACCATGTGTTTCTCACTTTCCATTAGGCCTCCTACTTTCATAAACTTTCATAGATATTTGAATTATCTAGGGGGTTTCCCTAAAATTAGAAAACTCATCAATAGGAAAAAGCCAAAATAGACTTAAGTCTATTAATTGTGTTATTAATAATCACATATCCATATTTTTATAGGAGATGGGACTATGAGCACCTGATTTCTTTTTTTTTTTAATTACCCTGTTGTCTACTAATTTCTAGTAGCCAGTTTTGTTTGAAAAAGGAGCCAATTCCTAAAAGCCAAGCAGTGCTTTTCCCTATTAAATGGTAGAAATAAATTTTGAGATTAGTGTGCCAGATTTTGTGGTACAGACTTGGACTTCAGTCATTCTGTAGTGTGTGTGCAGTGGATGCACTATTCATGCACAAATGAAACAAAGCATTAGATTTAAGTTTCCAGTGTAGGTGTTAGGCTGAGTTGTCTGTGCTTTTAGGTTTAGTTTCCTATATGCATGAACAAAAAGTGTAATCTTTAGTAGAGAGCCAGAGTCCTGCTGAAGGTTTATCATTCCTGCTGTTAATGTACCTCCTGGAGCTGTTAGCAGTCATTTTGTTGTTCATAAGTATCAGAAATGCTTTGTGTGAAATACTGTCAAGGGCAGTGGATGCCATTGGTCCCACTGTCAGCAAAAATTGTTCACTTTGGTTTTGACCTTTGTTAAACACAGATTTTTCTACCTGGAAAAGATCAGTAAGTTAAGGTGTGAGTAAACAGGGCCCTCAATCTTCCATATGAATGCTTTTTGTGTAGCAATATGGGTGATTAGTTTATTCCACTAGATGAAGTAAGTGAGGTGAATAAGGTGAGTAAGCAATTTCATTATGAGACGCTGTCAGTTGTGTCTAAATGCTATGTTGCAAATTTGGCTCATGCTTTGAGCTGGTTGTGAGCCAGTGGCTGTGGTTAATTCATCACCAAACCTGAGCTAACAAGCCCTGTGTAGGCTAGATTATATTAGATGGAGCTCTGTGCCACACTGAAGTAGCTGGAAGCTGTACTCACGGGAGCTAGAGCAAGGCTGCTTTGAGTCTGCTGGAAACATCCTGTGTAGACAAATGTAGAAGTGTTTGTGTGGGGTAGATAATTTCTAACGTGAATTTACAGTACCTTTACTGTAATGTTACTTTCTTTACAGAAATCAGTTAATGTTCTTTTTGTGTAAGCTGTAGGCTCTAGTTACTTCTTCTGGGGTTGTATTTATAAATTATGCATAAAATCTGTATTATCATAGGATGTATCACCAGTGTTAAATGGATTGATAATGTTCTTACCTGTTGATTTGCAGTAATACAGCATCTTGTATATAATAAAGTTATCTTAAGCAAAGATCTTTGAAATAAAGCCATGACTTCAGGAATATTTCTAAATGATCCAATCACTTGGAAGGCTAAGTTAAATCTTCCCACTCCTGCGCACTGAAAGAAGCTGGAGGAACACGTGCCATGATGCAGCACAGTGACTCTGCCGTGGTGCTCACAGAGATGCTGCTGAAGCTGGCCATCCTTTGGTGGAACAGGCTGGCTGTGGCTCTGGAGGACTCAGACTGCTCCCAGTACTGTGAGAAGGCCTTTATGTGCTTACAGGAAAGAAAAAGGAGACAGTACTAAGAAAGCATTTTTGTCATTGTTTGGATAGCTGTATATTGTGTACAGTCAAAATTTACACTTACAAAAGCTTGCAATGGGCAGGGGAACAGCGCAGTCTGTGCCATTAATATGTGTGTGCATGGGAAAGCACATGCCTGATCTAAAAGGTGTGTTTGAGAACGCTTTTGTAGTTCTCGTTTTGGAAATTGGAAGATCAAGACAATGTAGGTTTAAAACAATGGAACAATGTGCTGGGCTTAATTGTACAAAATACACGAGGATGAACTGTTTACTGAGGGCAAGGCAAGTTCATTTTCATGGTTACTTTTCAGAGAAGCAAGAAATGAATTTTGTTTTTTGTTGGATCTCTGAAAACAATGATTTCTTTTTTTCTTCTCAACATTTATGTTTGATGGATGCTAAAAGCTGCTGGAAGAACTTGTCCATCCTTATTTAATACCTATTAAATAAAACCATGTGTTAGAACAAGCTACTATTAAAAATAGAATTTGTGTAATTAGTTTTCCTTTTTAATACCGATTAGAGTCCATAAACTTTTTTTTTGTTTATTTTTATGCTGTTCTTGGATTGTATAAGTTGTTACATTATGAAATTGTTTTGGGTCAGTTGTCAATAAATGATGTATTATCCTTTTAAGTATTCTGGATTTGTATTATGGCAACAGCAATGTCATCCTGTCCTCTGCTTCTGTCAGGACTCATTTTCTACAAAGAAGAGAAGTGCCCCTTTTATGTGTTTGCTGGAATTTTGAGAAATACAGATTATTCAGTCAGAAGAAATGCGCACGTGTGCATTGGTGTCTGCCCTCAGCATCGTTGTAGTGACACGTCAGAAAGCAGCGTGGTCCAGAGTGTCTCAGATAGCTGATATGTTGCCTTGCATGGTGCTCTCTTTAGAGAGTTTGGGCTTTGGTTTTTGGGGAGCGGATGGGATCAGTATTCTTGCCCAAATCAGCGTTCCACTTGAGACTTGACTGGTGTCTTAAATGGGTGTATTTAGTGCTGCTTTTTTGTTGAGAAGAGTTAGGGAAAATTGTCTCGGTAAAACTAATTTCTGCAGGAATCAGAAGCATTAAGTTATTGTGAGTAACATGTATTGCTCAATATATGGCCAGTGGGTAGGAGGGGGCCCAGACCAGTCATATCTGTAAAATTCAGGCTTCCACTAAAATGTAGCACAGCAACAGGGTTTAACGGGCTGGGCAGTGAGGTTCCTTGCCTCAGAAGGCTGTTGTGAAAAATGAATAAAGATGACTGGATAGGCTGAAAAGCCATGCTGCTGAATGGTTGTTAGAAACACCTTGTTAATTGCATGGGGGAGGAATAGATTTAATGCAATATGATGATAATTATTTAACCAGTGATATCTTCATTGTATTCTAATTAGAATTTGAGAGCAAAATTGTCAGAGAAGTTAACCTGAGGACATTAAAAATTTAGGTCTTTAAACTGATGAAGAGTAGAGAAGGGATGGACCTTTGCTCTTCTGACAGCTTCCGTCTTTGGTAATTCCTTGTTGTGCTGTGGCAGTATGAAATCAGAAAACCGAATCCTGTGAATAAGAATCCTGAGGATTTCATGCTGGGAAGAGCAGAGAGTGGCTATGTATGTAAGCATCTGGGTTCACTTATGGGGAAGTAAGACCTGCAGAAGGAAGCTGGATGAAGCGTGATGGCAGAAGACAGGCTTTCCTGGCAGCAGCAGTCTAGGAAATGGTGAGAAAATATCTTCAAATTATTTGTTCAGTTGTGGCATAAGTACAGGATGGGGGAGGAAAGAGGGAGTACTCTGGTTTCTTTTCCACAGCTGTTTTGGAGAGGCTTTCTTCTTGCTTAATAGATAATGGTAAAAGGTTTTTGGAAATGACAGAACATGAAATTGTGTGGAGAAGGGAATGTAAGAGTCATTACCATGTTTTTCTGGGATTTTCCTGTCAGGCTTGTACGCTGTCCTGCCTTCCCATGTACCATAGTTTCCCTTTCAGTTCACTCAGGTTTCCTAATAGAATTTGAGAAGCTAGTGGTAAGTTTTGAAGTCCTGCTCTGTTAAACACACTTGAGTCACAAATTTTTCAGCACACATCTGGAATAGCAGTTGTGGTTCGGTTTGCTTCATGCCCTCCGTTTACTGGATCTCCTGAAGCATTGCTCATCAGCCCAGCTAAGCAAGCAGGCTTACAACACTTCTGAAAACTGTGCATTTTTTTTCTCTTTCAGGCTACTCAGAGATTGAATCAGTAGATCTTTGAATAACTGGAAACAGCTAGTATTGTTGGGAAAAGTTTGTTACCTATCTGAAATTTTGCTGATGATCTCCTAAGTCTAGGGGACAGTTCTGCGTGCCATCCTCACTTCAGAGACTTGGAGAGCCCCATTGATGTTTAGGTCTTGCATAATAATAGTTTTGAAGAAAATAGGTGCATTGGAGTTAAAGAAACTAAAACTTTATATGCTTCCTCTGTTAGTAACGCAAAAGGCTGTGAAATGCAGGGAACAGTTACTCTGACAAGATTTTGCATAATTTCCATGGGCAGATATTTTTCTGTATTTTAAGTAAAGGAAACATATGTCCCTTCTGCTAGAACTTAGAATTCTAATATGTCAGATATAAACCCCATTTCTCTTCTGAATGCGTCTGTCCAGCCTTCTTGTTATTTAGTATCAGACATGCCTCATGGAAATGCAGATGCTTTGCTTTTCCTAATTCAGTTTTTTCTGCAGTTCATTTAATCTGCATTTCTGATGTCTTTGTGGCTTTTCTGTGGTTGCATGTGAGCGAGTGCTTTCTGTATCAAAGATAGACTTGATCTTATATGAGAAAAGAGAAGCTGGGAAGAGATTTTAATTGCAGTTACTGTGGAAAAATAGTTTTTAGTGAGTATATAGTTGAGGATATGACTCAAAACACAGTAACTTGTTTCCTTCACACACTTTTCTTTAATGGCTGCTTGGTCAATCAATCATTTCACGTGCTTTAGCAGTTAATTTCCTGCATGAATATCTAGTTATTTCCTGTGCAGCTCTGGTGTGTGGGTTTGTGTGGTATTTTTTTTTAACAATGTTAATAGATAAACAGATAATTAGTTGATTCCCAAACATGTTCTCCGTGTCAATATCCTGTGTTGTTAGGTCTTAACCTTTCATGAGCACTGAAAGAAGTATTCATATTGGGGATTATTCTTCTGGGGGGCTACAGTACCACTGTCTAGAAGTGGATATTCAAAGGTGCTTTTGAGGTTTTAGTTTTTCATTTGCTGTATAATTGAGTTTCTCAGAAACTTTTAAAATAGGCTGTGTTCTTGCTCCAGACTTTAGAAGGCTCATATGGATCCTGGTGCCTCAATGCTCTCTTCCAGAGATGCTTTTATGATGCATCCTTGTGTTTCTTTCATGTTTATTAAAATTGCATGGCCAAACATAGACCGAGCACTGTAAAATGGCAGAATTCATGTCTGCATTGTCATTGTTGTGACACTTTATGTGGCTGTTCTGATTTTGTCTGGGTGGGTTTTTTGGTTCTCCTTCCTTCTCCCCCTCCCAACCTGTGTGAGGCTTAGTGTACCCATTGTATACTGCAAGTTAGGCTGGTAGTTTGCTACGAATAGTAGATATTATTCACCTCGTGCCTGTTCTACATTGCCTCTTTGCTCATCTGATAGCAAAATAAACTCTATTCAGTACCCATGGGAACCCCCCCAAATTGCTACTTTCCCCTTTCTCTATTACTTTTTTTGAAGTTCTGGTGAGTTGAAGCATACTTAGTCTTAGTTTACTGTGTGGTCAGGTGAGTGTTAGAAGTAGCTGTGCTATGGAGTCATGGGATTGTGCAGGTCATGGCAGCAGAGGGGGACACACTGGAAGGTAGCAGGGATCTCTCCAGCTCAATGGTACCAAACTGTTAATTGAGCTTTCATGCAAAACCGCAGGTGGGATTTACGGTATAGTTGGAGTGGAGAGCACAGGGGAGAACAGAGCCATGTGCAGTCTCAGAGCTGAGGGATGTAGAGGCTACTTTCTTTCCCCATCCAGCCAGATAGGCTGTGGTCTGTTCACAGTCCTGCTGGCCAGTCCCTTCTGCTTGAGCTCTGCTGTTAGTCTTTCTCCTTGTGCTTATCCTGCTTCTGTCTGTGCTTCCTTGGATCGTTCACTGCTTTCTGATTGCCACTGCCTCTTCTTCCAGCACCTGGTTCCCATGTTCCTTATTCTTTTGTATCCCTGCTGCCTGCTTCTTTCTTTTCCTCCGTGATGTTCAGGTGCTAACAGAGGCTGCATTGAGACTGGAAGGAGAAACTGACTTCCTAGTCTCTTTCCCTGGAAGGAGCAGGGCTGTACTGGAATTGTGTTTCTAGAGCTGCTCCTTGCAGCTGGAGCAGTCCTCTCAGATGTCCTGGAACGCTGGAGTTTAGTGAGTGGCTGTGTAGCCAGGAGAGGTCCTGAGAAGCTGGCATGTGTTCAGTGGAGATTAAATCAGAAAAAGACCCGAGCTTCTGTACTTCACAGTTATGATGAGCATGTGCAACAATATTCCCCTCTTCAAATCTCTTGTACCTTCACCAAACTTGAATGGTTTTCCTCCGGTATAGCACGGTACCTACAAAATTCGGGTCCCGGGGTTAGCAGTGCTGAGATAATCTAGGAGACTGTTGTAAGAATTTGAGCAGGGGGGCAGGGAGGGACGGGACAGCATTTTTCCTGTGCTTCATTGTTTCAACTGGCAGAGCTGTGTTAATTGAGCTCTTACAAGAGATGAGAAGGAGGCACACCCTTGGGAGGGAGAACTTCAGCCAAGGCAACTCTACTCTAGCAGAATAAAAAGCAATAAAAAAAATTCCGAATGAGGGAATGCCTAACGAAGCATATCAGACTTCCTAATGAATGGGTGGCATTGCATTACGGTAATGTGCAGATGATACAACATCATATTGCAGCAGACTTTAGATACCTGCTACTTCTTGTTTGTGGATACGCAGTGCTTCCAGATAAAGAATTCAGATGCTTATTCTGCTATGTACGTCTTTTCAGTGTTTATAAACACTGCTCTTGTCACTATGGAAGATATGCTCTAGGTCACCCATGAGGTTGGGCTAGATGCAAGGATTACCAGCTGAAGTTTTGTGGCTTGTATTATGCAGGACTTGAATTAGATGATGACAGTGACTTTCTAACCTTAAAATATAGACCTGGACAACTGAGACCACTGTGTGCTGCCATGGTGGAAGTTAGGGGCTATCTGTGGCTGACTGCCTCGAAGGCTCAAGGCAGGGAGGGGGGGGATCTGAAGCTGTCTTTCTACAGCTCTTAAGATTTCTGTCCTAGTACTGGAGCTGCTTTTGGATATGGAGAATTGAGCACTGTGCACTGAAAATATCTGCATTTACTAACTGAAAAGGAATGCATAAATATAGAAAAATATGCCAGTACAGCTTATTCCCAAAATATGTTCCTATTGTGGTGCAAGGGACCTTTGGGTGAGCAATATCCAAAAGGAAACTTTGGAGGAGATACCTACCACTTCTAGAGAGACTTGTCATTTACGATTGATAATAATAATGCAAACCGCAGAAGTCAGCTTCCTGAGTTGCTGTAAATGTGTGTTTTTAACACTCCTTTTCTAACACAAATGTAGGAAGCTGGCAAAGTAGCTATTTCAGTGCTCTAGAAAAGTTTAAAGCGAAATAATCTAAGGAAACGGAAGCCTCTATTTTTAACCTTCTCCGTCATGGGAGATGGGGAGGAAGAAGAGGAGGCCATCTACTGTTGAAGTCTCTTCAATATCTTAATATAAATTTAATCTGATTTCCACTGCTGTTTTAATGAAGAGGTATTTGTTGATGTTCAGTTATGTTCAAATTAGGATCACCTTAGGTTTGATGGCACAGTCAGTCTTCTAGAACTGAGCTTTATCTCCTGTTGACTGGTTTTTACTTTCTGATTTTCTGGTGTTTGTGAAATTTTCTACTGTAATATAACTCCCAACACTACTTGTGCTGTTTTATGGTTTGATTTATTTTCTTATGGCAAAAATTATTTTAGTGAGAGTTCGAAGTGTTTTTTATATTGGGTTTGAGCAGATTCTTCTAAGACTTTTTTTTTCATACTGCATTCTTATAATTCATTAGAAGTATATTATTTATCTGGATTTCTCTAGATTTTTTTCCCAAAGTATTTTTTATTCTTGTATATATGTAAAAGCATGATGCTGAAGTTATGAGTAATTCCTCATATTACTTATTTGGAACTACTTTATTAGTCTAACTGGAAGCTTAAGTATAATACATTGTACAACTACTGGCAGCCATAGAAGTAATAGCATCAAACTTCATAAGTTCAACCTCTTAAAAATTTCAGATGAACATAAATCTGTAAAACTGATTTTGAGTTATATTACTAAATTACTAATATTAATTGGGGAATATGCTGTGTTAATTTGCAAGGTCAGCATCAAGGAAGACTGTAGGAAGCAAGTGTATTTGGGGAATGATAATAATAGTAGGATAATTGCATATTGGGAAAACAGGGGCTGGGCTAAGTTTTCCTAAAAGCTTGAAAATTACTGTCTGACAAGGGTGTTAACCTGGAGTGTGGAAGAACTTCTAAGAGTTTAAGTGCACGTTTTAGAGAATCTTCTCCACAACACCTATATTAACATTATATGTATGTAGATAACATGAATTTCTGTTTGTGACTGGTAGATTGAGAATGTTGAGAATCAAAAGTTTAGAAGTCATATAAACTAACATGTCATAAAGTCTAAATAATTTGACAGCTATATCTGTAATTTTAAAGGCAGAGAGTGAGCTGTGGAGAAGGAAATGTAGCAAGGCTGGAAATTATTGGAGAATCATTGCTTTTTACCTTAGGCAGTTATTTGGCTTAAAGAAATTATTTTACTTTGCAGGGAGGTTGGTCCTCCATGGTATACAAGCAGCAAAGATTTTAGGGAGATGAAATTTCTTCTGTTAGCTCTCCTGATAAGTTTGGAAAATAAGATGCATTTTAAGCACAGTTTTCTTTAATGGATTTATTTTTAGACCACTTTTAATACCTTATAGGTAGTCATTAACTGTTTTTGTAATACCACTTAAAATATGGAGCTTTGAAATAAATGGGTAGATTGAGGATGCTAATGTATACAATAGTCACTAATGCCTTGTCCATCACCACGTCTAGGCAGCTGAAACATGCATCCATTTATGCTTGACTAAGGATCTGTTACTCCTGGAAGAGAGGAAAAACCTTAAATAATGAGGTGACTGCTGTAGATCAGTGCTTGCAAGAAATGGACTCTGAAACCAAAAGCATCAAAGATCCTGTCAGCATACTTCCATTTCAGTTGCTTAGTGCTAAGACAAGCTTAGTAACTGTTCAGGCAAGTGATTGAAATGGTGCCTTTGAATGCAGTGTGCGTGTCACGTTAGTTGCACTCTTTCACCCTCACATAAAGTATTGCTTTATTAATGTAGTTCAGAAACTTAAGAAGAGGAGCAGTCTGGAAAGCCTTCCTTACAGATCTGCAGTGCAGTTTGGGCAGGGGGCTGCTGGAGTGCAGTGTAATGTCCTCTCTGGTTGCAGGTTTTCCTCCATGCCCATGGGCACCCACTCCACTGAGAGGGCTTTGGGGCCAGAGCTGTGGCCTTTTACAAGGCAAAATTTCTCTGTTTTACAGGCGAAGTCCGTGCGTGACAGCTTAGTAGCATGTTAGAAGACATTAAATAGAAATGGTACAAAAGAGTCCATAAAATTTCCAAGAATGTGATAATTGAACGTGTTTGAGAAATGCCATATGTGGTACTTTTAGGAAAAATGCAGGATGAGTATAAACACGTTTTCAAGTGTGTTGGAAGAAGAGGAGAAGAAAAGCTCTTTTGAAAGATTAAATGAGAAATTCTTGTCTTGAATTTCTAATATTAGCTGTCATTGTAGACTTTTCTGGGTGTGAGGCCTTTGTTTACTGTTTTACCTCACAATTTGTTTTGAATAGGATGTATGTGAAGTCATGGTATGCGTATTCTTTTGGCACTTATCTACACATCACTTTGTTCCAAGACTTGAAAAGAATGGTCTCTTGAATATGTATTTTTTCAACTCATTTTTTTAAACTCAGTCCAGTTGCATTTACTTTTTCCTCCCATTGTTTGTCAGTTTCTGCTTAATTTCTCTAGAAATGGTTTCTGGTAACTTTTAACATGTGTTCTCTTTTTTATTAATATAATTGAATAATACTTATTGGTGAAAATAGTTTCATGAAAATAATTTCAGTAAAATTTAATTGAATGTACTCCAAGTATAGTAAGTTTTTGGAGGATTGGGGCTTAAAATATTTTAAAATATCAGATGAGCTAAATTTTCACTGATGGTGCTAGGCTTGTTTGTGCATATAGGCATGACAGATGTCTGTCTCTAGTGTCATTAAACTTCAATTTATATGTAGGGAACGTTAGCTATAGCCTTTTCTAAAACACTGTTTCTCTTAGAGTACAGAAACAAAAAATCCCTTTAGCTGTTGTTTGTTGGCATGTTTTCTAGAATGACAGACCTTCTTAGTGTATGAGAGGGATTTTCACAGAATCGTGGAATATGCTGAGTTGGAAGGGACCCACAAGGATCATAGAGTCCAGCTCTTGGCCTTGCACAGAACCATTCCCAAGAGTCACACCATGTGCCCAAGTGCATTGTCCAAATGCTTCTTGAACTTTGTCAGGCTTTGTGCACTTCCCTGAGGAGCCTGTTCCAGCGCCCAAACCCTCTAGGTGAAGAACCTTTTCCTAATATTCAACCTAAACCTCCCCTGATACAACTTTAGGACATTCCCTTGGGCCCCGTCACTGATCATCACAAAGAAGAGATCAATGCCTGCCCCTCCTCTTCCCCTCATGATGAAGCTGTAGACTGCAATGAGGCCTCCCCTCTGTCTCCTCTTCTCCAGGCTGAACAGAACAAGTGCCCTCAGCTGCTTCTCATATGGCTTCCTCCAGGCCTTTCACTATCTATGTTGCCCTCCTTTAGATTCTCGCTAATGTCTTTCTTACATTGCAGTGTCCAAAAGTGGCCCCAGCACCCAAGGTGAGGCCACCTGCCCAGTGCAGAGCAGAGCAGGACAATCCCCTCCCTTGTCCGGCTGGTGCTGCTGTGCCTGATGCCCCCCAGCGCACGCTTGGCCCTCCTGGCTGCCCGGGCACCACTGACTCATGTTCAACTTTCCATTGACCAGGACCCCTAGGTCCCTTTCCGGGCACTGCTTTCCAACCTCTCATTCCCCAGTCTGTACATCCAGGGTTGCCCCATCCTAGGTGCAGAATCTGGCACTTTCCCTTGTTGAACTTCATGCAGTTGGTGATTGCCCATCTCTCCTAATTTGTTGAGGTCTCTCTGCAGGGCCTCCCTGTCTTTGAGGGAGTCAGCAGCTCCTCCCAGTTTTGTATTGTCTGCAAACTTACTTGTATCCCTTCCAGTCCTACATCCATTGGGATGTAATTGCATATATACTTCAAGATGCTAATGTTAACCTTTGTGCATCTTCAGCTACTTCCCTTCTAGTCAGCCCAAAGACTACCAGTTAATGTCAGATTCTCTGTTTTGCTGAGATGTGTCTAAAGTGGTTTAAAGTGTTTCACAATGCTTTCTTTATTGAAGAATGTCTAAGTTAAGCTTCAGTCATTTGTCATTTGCATGGTATTTAGACTAATCAATAAATTGTGTAGACAAATCACTTGCGTGTGTGTGTGTACATATATGTATATGCACAAATACATATATATATTTAGTTATTTCCAATCTGGATAATTGGTAAAGAAGAATGATAAATTTAAGGGAGGGGAATACCTTCAGTGGTGAAGAGATAACCAGTACAAACCTACAGAAACTTGAATTACCATTGTAATGTTACCATTTGGCTGTTAGAAAGTTGTAGAAAAATCTCTGCTATAATGTTTGGGATAGTCACATAGACTTCAAAATTTTGAAGAAAAGTTTAGTCTAGCAAGGTCAGGCTTAAAGGTAACAAGATAGTTAAGGCTGGCATAATCTTTCTGGGTATAGGACATCTGAGGTTAGCAAGAGAATGTAGTAGATGGGCAGACACTTCCGAAGAACTTTACACTTTTGCGTGTCTGCTGCTCTAGTGAGCAGTGATAGCCAACACATTTTAATAAACTGGAAGTGAAAGAGGCAGTGTAACAGTGAGGATGTTCTAATCTTTTTTGATATGAACTTCAAGTGATCATGCAAGAGTCCTCAGGAAGTATTCGACTGCGTCATAGTGTCTTGCAGCTTTTAAGACCATTTTACTTTTTACTGAGATGTAAAGCTTCTTTTGGTGCCTCCTTTTCTAACACATGGAGCTTCATGGACTTGAATTTGGAGTTTTATGTCCCATTTTTGTTCCTCCTTGTCTGCTGGGGACTGTTTTCCTGTCTGGTATGTTTTTTCCCTGCTCTGAATTCCTCCCGTGATTCTCGTTCATGTGCAAAATGCTTATTACAAAGAACTTGCTGGTAAGTTCTTGCCAGATGCACTTTTTCACCCTTGTTTGGGTGACTTCCATTAGGAAAGTGCAGGTGTTTCCTCCTCATCTGATAGTTGCGTACAGAAGTTGTGACCAGCAATCAGAGGTGAACAATTTTTTGTGTATAGGCATACACTTACACACAAGCACCTACACACTCCTCTGTGTAAGGGTGAAGCACTTACCGCCTCTCCCATTGACTCTTCTACAGTGCTTTAGTTAACTGGTGGGCAGGATCGTGGTCAAATAAGCTTGCCGGAAATTTATATTCTTAAACCAGAGGAGTCTTTGCAAAACTGAGGTTACAACTCGTTGCTGCCTGCTCCGAGGTTGCCCTTCCCCCTCCCTGGTCAAACAAGTCAGGACTTGCCTCTGCCATGTGCTCTGAACTCCTTTGTTCCAAGTTCGGGCAAAACCAAATGTAACTCAAACTCTTTAGCAGTGTCTGATTGGCCGGTCACCCCCGGTCTACCCCCAGTCCTCCGCTTTCCCCTTCGAATAAAAGAAGGGCCCAAGAGGAGGCCTGTCCTCTTTGGCTTGCACCCCTTCTGCGAACATCTGCCTCTGTCTCTGAAAGCTTCTAATTGCAGGAATTGGCAACCAAAGGCTATATTTCTCCCTCTTTGCTTCTACTGGTGGTATCAGCTTTGCAGCTACCATTTGCCGCTTTCAGAGCTGCTGAAATGGTGGTTTGCCCGTGCTACCTCTCTAGGCTTCCTGAGGCTTTCTAAGGCATTGAACTATGAGCTAGCCGGTAAAAAGCTGTGAGTATTTTCCACAACTGTCAAGCACAGTTCTGTTGTTAGACAGAACTGAACATAGAAATGAGTTTTAGTATATTCTGAGGATGTAGAAATCTGGCAGCTGGTTGACTTGCTTGCATCCAGTAGAAGGTTGCAGAGTCGTAGTTTGCAGGATGGAAGAAATAAATGGATAACTACATGCATGGCCTCTACTAACTAGGACCTTGATTATCAATCATATGTAGTTGGAAAATGCTGCTATGAATGGATGTTGGTTAAAAGTTATAAATGTTGATTCAGAATCAGTGAAACTAGAGCACTGCATACTTGCTCACTTTAAAGCTGTCCTGTGTCTGGACACGTGTAGTGTCATGTTAGGCTTCTTACACAAGTGGAAGAATTCAGCTTGCTTCTCAAATTTTGAAATTCTCTGTTAAATTTTCTTTATTGTTTAGTTTAGGCTTTTGATTCTTATTCATTTGGTTTTAGGTATTTTTTTTTTGGAGTCTCACACATTACGGAAGTCCTTGAGAAGATCTTGTAAATATTTAGAGACTTTTGAGTAGCATTGGCAATAGAAAAGTTGTAAATATTTTGCATGTTACTCTTTCTAGCAAAGAGCATATTCAATATGGAGGTGCAATTTGAAATCAGTTTTAGAATCAGTTTGAAGGTGCAATTTGAAATGAGAAACTGTAGTTTCCAAATTCCTCCTCCTTAACTGTCTTATCTGCCCCATATCCCTGCTGTTTTCCACTTACAGTTTATTCCCAGCTGCCGTATATAATTTTGTCTATTTTCTGCTCTAGATATCAAGTCATCCACCATCCAGTCTTCTTTTCTTCAGCCAGTCCCTCCAGCAATTGTCTTTGCCCCACTGCTTGTCTTAGGTTTTAGCTGGTGGCTTTGTACAGTTGCTGGTCACTTTGGGCTATCTATGCATACACAAACTAAATAAATTTTAAAGCGTTCATGGACAGTCCCACTTAACCCCTTTGCCCATTTTTTTACTGTTTATCCTCTGTAAAAAAACACAGTAAGTTGCAGAAACAAAAATAGTTCTCTTAAAAGCACTGATTTTTAACTTGGCTGTGATTTTTGAGGCAGGCATTTTCATGAAATTTCATGTGTACATGAAATGTGGGTATATTTTCAGCAAGAATTTCCCATAATATTTGTGTTCTGAATTTGGATACGGATCATAGCTGCTGGTAAGAAATGGATAGCTGCTGGAAGACTTGGCTGCTTGTGTGGAACTGTTTCAACAGTTCTTGAGCAGCCAGACAAGTTATGCGAGGGCTACAATTGGACATAGGATTTTATGTTTCAACATACTAAGCCAGTATTTTTCAGCTGTTTTGGTTTTGGGGATTATGATAAACGGTAAAACCAAAAGTATGTTATTTGTCTATTGTTGCTTGTTAGTAAATGTTTATTGTTTCTAGAACAGTGAAAGGTAAGAGGGTGTTCTTGGGTACATTTCTTAGAGATGTTTATAGACCATGTAGACTGCTATTACTTCTTGTAAGTCAACAAATAGGTTTTCTCTTAGCTGTGTAGCCTTACATATAGTTTGCATCACAAAATCTAACTGTTCAGTGTTTAAATTAAAAATATGGTCTGATAGTGATCACACATTTTCCTCACACTTCAAGATGTTGATTTATTACTGTACAAATGGCTGGCTAATGCCATCCTGTGCCTTCTGTTCTGCTCATTGATGTATGCTGTGTTGGCTTGTGTTACTGTAAATTGAAGCAAATACACTGATCGGAGAGTATTAGCACTGTCTTCAGTTTATTTGCTGTTGAGAAAAAAAGAGAAAATAACGAAATATAATAATAATAACAACATAAAAAATGCAAATACAGTGTGATCTTAAAAAGACTGAATTTCAAGTGACCTTTAGAAGAGTTGGTGCTGTTATTTCCTTGCTGTAGGGTGCAATTTTTTTTTCCAAGGGAAATGTATCCCAGCAATGACTCTGAACACGTTACCTTTTTAAGATCTTTGTCCTGAGCACAGAATTTCATTTGTGTAAGTTTCAGTCTGGCCATCTGTATTGTGGATTTATTTTAATGAAGAATCGAGTAGATGTTCAGTAAGTCATTCAGAGTCTGAGGTTAAATTATGTAGTAAAATGAAGATACATGATTTGGATTAAGAAAAAGGTTAAAAAAACCTTGTATCTTGAAAAGATACGTATAGTTTGGTGAACTTTGTTGTACTTTTGACAAAGTGGTTGGTATGTAATTTGCCAAACTTTATTTCAAAATCCAGTTCATTTTTATGACTTGGCTGCTTGCAGAGAGCTGAGTGGATGGAGGACAGATGAGGAGGAAAACCATGGTGTACTCCAGAGTGCTGTAACTGGGGATCTAGAGTACATGGTGGCATTTACTGTGAACGGAACAGCCCGTGACTGACTGGCATGTGCTGCCCTGGAGTGAGGCTGCATGGGTCTGCCTGTTTCTGCCCTGTGGAGGAAGCTCTTTCCTTCAGCAGCTGGGCAGTGCGTGCCTGCCATGTCCCTGCCCTGCTCGGGGGTAGTGGCTGTTGGGGAGGGCAGCCTGCTCAGAGTCATGGCGCAGCTGGGTGGCTACACACCCCTCTATGTCTCACAGAGACAGTCTTGCTGCCCAGGCCAGAGCTGTGTGGTGAAAGATGTCAAAGGAGTGCCTCCTAGACTGCAGTGTGACTTTTAAAAACAATATAATAACAATCTTCCCATTCTCCCCCTGGTGTAAGCAGCTCTTCTTACCAGTGTTGTGAAACAACAAAAAAAATCATCTTCCCTTCCTTCTCAATTTCTTGGTTTGGTTTGTTTGGGTGTGTTTTGTTGGGGCTTTTTTTTTGGTTTTTTTTTTTCCTCTACTCTGTGCAGTTGGAAGGAATAAGAGCCATGGTACAAGAAAAGAGGGTTAATTGAGCTTTATAACAATGTCTGTAACTTAAATTCATGTTTTAAAGGAGCTAAGAAAAAACACTGAAAGCTTTAAAGTGTGTGTCTGATTTCTCATTTTGCCTTTTCTCTTTATTTCCTTGTGACATTTCAGTAATATACTTGGCATAATACTTTCCTTGGATAAACTATTGTAGATTTACCAGATTGCTAAGTCTTTTCTAGTTATTCTATTACTCATTTTTAAATTGCATGGTGTTCTTTAGATCTCTAATGTTAATTTTTGCAGTTTCCTAATAAATTAGTAACACAGTTCCTGTATCCGCATTTGTCAGGCAGAACTATCTATCCCCTTAGATGACAATTCAGACTGAGATCATGTTTGAGGAAATTTTTCTCCTAGTTGTCTGTGGAGGTGTATCAAATTTTATTAGATATTTTTTGCTGCCACTGGACCTGACCAAAATCAGGAACAAAATTAAAAGCACTGTTGACAGCTTCTATTCTTGCATCCTTCTCTCTGTCTCCTATAGACAGTGATTTTTGTTCAGAACTTGGTGGTTCTTTTTTATAATTAGCCCTCATGGTTAGTGCTTTCCTCTTAATCCAGGCCCACTTTGAAAGGTGGGGTACCTTGTGTGTAATTTAGGTGTCTAGGCATTGTTTAAAGAAGGGCACCTAGTTTACAACAGTGTTTCTACTTTGGAACACCTTTTCGATTTCCTGTTCAAGATCTTGGAAAAACAGGCTCTGTTTGTCTTTATTTAGTTCCTCCCAGGGGAAGTTTTACTCAATTAGACCTAGGGATTTCAAGCAGTCAGGGCCCTCTAATGTGGCATCAGGGCCGGGAAAACTGAGGATCTTATCCAATATTTTCCAAAGCCTTGTGTTTTTAGTGATCTGCTTCTGGTTTTGAAGGTGTATGACAATGAAGCTGCCCTACTCTATCCATCAGACTGTGCTTTGGAGATGTGAAGTACGACTTTTTTTTTGGACCCAGAAGCATTTCTTCTATTGTTTAAAGGTTGAGGCTTTCTGTGTTTTTTTTTTTTTTTTTTTGGTGGTGGGGGGGGGAGGTGTGGAAGGGGAGGGTTGAAGGGTTGAAATTAGATTCTGTTAACAATGTTTCTAAAGCTGAAAGCACTTTTGAAATAATTTATCTAAAATGGAATGTATTGTCTTTTAATGGTTTGTCTTCTTCCCATCCAGTCCCTGCCATGAACTAATGCATTCAAGAAATACTTGTTTTGCTGCTGCATATTCAGAAGGCTGTACTAATGTGTTCTGGAATCCTTCTTTGTATCATAGTGGTTAAAGATATGAAATAAGTATGCAAGGAGGACAAAAAACTTAGTCACTTGTTTGGTTTTATTTTACAGTTTAATTTCTGTATTCTAACTGCTTAGCTTGGTAATTAATGCAGAGAAAATGTGAATAAAACTTGGGTTTTCAGATGTGGTGTTCGATTGTGTGCAGTTACCAGACTTCTGTTTCTTCTTAATGAAAGCATAAAATTTGGGCGGAGTTAGAAGTTACAGATCTGAGGTGCATGACATTGCTCAAAGATTTTTCTCTTGGCTTGATAAGACTGGATTTGGATTATGGAAGCTTTCTTATGTGATTCTGTATTTGCTTCTGGAGGGTTTGAGTCACAAAAGATTGGGTGCCTAAGGACTGAAGAGCATCATTACTTTTGGAAAGTATAAAGTCAGTTAATCTGAAGTTAAGGTTGGTTTTTCGATCTGTGCAGAATTCGCCCCCATGGAGGATTGTTACTTGTACCTGGCCTGTAGGTCCAGTCGCCGCAAAGAATTAATGCTGTAAACTGGTCCCAGAGGATTTTCATCTTCAGCTGAAAGTTCAGAACCTTCTTGTTAGAGTCTGCCAGTTGTGTTGGGGGAAACAGAAGGTTATCTTGGGTGAATTTATTATTGTTTACTACCGCGATCACAGATAGATGCCCTAGTTTTTCTTGACTGTGAATAGCACAGTTTGGGACAGCCCTGGTTTTTGTTTAATTAAAGATGGCCACATTTTTGTTGTGTCTTTGTCTTGATCTTTTGTCTTTATTTCAATACTTTGAAATGTTCTAACAGATGTACCTTGTACAATTCTTTGTAAACAAGTAGAAAAGATCTGTTCTGTTTTATAGAACTTAAGCTAATTAGAAACAAACCCAGAAGGTAAGCAGTGTTTCCAGAAGATACTTAATTTCGGCAGTTAACTGCTGTAATTTGTGGCTGACCTCCAGTGTAGATATCTGCATATGTTCCATTTTGTCTTTGTTACTCTGAAAAACCCTAACAGTTTCCTTAACTGCCAAGAAAGTAATCTTGTCCTCAGAGTTGTGCTGGTTAAACCAGAAGGGTATTTTTTCAGTTCACTTAGTCAAAGCAGTGCAAAACACAGGCAGAAACTTCCAATTCTTAGTTTTGTGTCTTTGGCTGAAGGTCCAACTACATAGGTATAAATGTGACTGAACTGAGAGTCAATGTGATATTATGCTTTGAAGGGAATCCAATTTGGAGCAACTTTGATTGTAGTTTAAAATGAGCAACATCAACTTAATAATGGTCTAAATATCTGGAAGACAGCTTTTTATGTGTTGGGATTTTTTTGCTACAAGTTTTCCTTCAAAACCATTAATTAAACTGTTTACACATGCTTTTATAACACTGTAATGAAAACTGGTTAGACCAGATGCGTTGGTTTTCTTGTCTCCCTTTTCCAAAAACTGAAAATTGTCCTTGTCCTGCAGGTCTGAGTCCTGGCGGGATCACAGAGAGCATTGAATTAAAGTTTTTGTAGTGTGAAAGGTTAGAGTATCATGTGCAGGTTTTATTTATGAATAAAGGGTGAGGGTATGTTTGTATAACAGGCAAGCAAGTCTCATAACTCATTCCAAAGAAAATCTTGTCTATAGTGTGGTAATTTAGGAACTGATGTCTAGACTACTTTGAGAAATTGTAAACATGATGTCTTCAGAACAAGACCATGGGAGTTTAAGAAAAAACGCCACATGTTGCATGTTTAATATTTGACTGAATTCCAGGGAGATCAGGAGTAGTTTGCCAATATCTGGTCTGCCTGACTGCTAGATGAATTAGTGAGAGTGCATATGTCAGTTACTAGTAACATCTTTCTTGAATACAGCATCTTTAGATTTGCACGATTACATGATGTAAACTACATATTTGTCAGTAATGGAAAATCTTTAAATAGTGGTGCACAAGTTTACATACATCTTCATCTTATTAAACTGTTTGTAAGTGTTGGAGAATCCACCAAATAAGATCAAGCTATTATTTGACCTGAATAGCTTGATCTTTCTACTGTTGTGCAGAGCTGTTGAAACATTACATTGAAACTAGTAAGGATATTTTTTTTTTATTCTACTACAGTTCATTTTGAACACTAATTTCAAGAATACTAAAATAATGTCAGGAGGAAGGTAAATGCGGGTTTTCTGTTGGCTGTGTGCAAAGTTTTTTGCTGTTTGTTGGGGGTTGAATGGTGTAAGGATATTTTTTTTATTCTACTACAGTGCATTTTGAACACTAATCTCAAGAATACTAAAATAGTTTCAGGAGGCAGGTAAATGTGGTTTTTCTGTTTGCTGTGTGCAAAGTTTTTTGCTGTTTGTTGGGGGTTGAATGGTGTGCTTGCTGCACCATTGGACTAGCTAGAATGTAGCTGTAGCAGTATTTCCATGATTTGAAGTCTTTACCATTGGATTGTCTGCTTGCTTTTATTTTGGGGTGGGAAAGGACTTCCAAGTTCAAAGACAGACATACTTTAGTTCAGACAAAGTTTCTGTTTTATACAGGTGTTATCAGATGAAGTGAATTATGAATCCTAATGATCTCTCCATTCCTTAGGGTATTTGTAAGCATAGTCCAAATCTGGTGTCAGAAAACCTCAATTGGGTATTATAACATACAAACGGAATTAAAACAAACAGTATTATGCTACAGATTATGCTCAATTTAAGTCAGTCCCTAAATTACAGTATGTATTTTATGTTTGCAAAGTTGTCATTGTTCTAGGTATTGTAAATGCTGCAACAAATATGTGAGGAAGGTATTGTGTCTATATCCCATGTATAATTGAAATTACTTTATTAGTGGCTTTTCAGTAATTTAATTTTGTGACAGCTTTTAGAGGAAAACATTATCCTAGGGGTTGAGTAAAGATTAAAATGAATATTCGGGTAATAGACATGATTAGACTGAGCGTAAGGGCTTTTATATTTATATCATTTATTCTTTCTAGTTTTTTATATACCTTGCTGTTCTAGAGCAGTGTTGGTTTAGAGTCTTTCTGTATAATATGGAACCCAGTCCTTTCAATGTTCCTGTCAACACTGACATGGCTGCTTCAGTTTTCTATTACCCACTGATCTATCTTTGCATAGCAAGGGTTGTGATATGTTAAGCTGCTAGATAGTAATGCTGTTACTTATTAATTACTATTTCTGCTCTAATTGCTTCAGAATTTTTCAGAGAGGAAGTAATTTGGATATGTCTGGACCAAGAGAGTATCATTAATATTTGGAAATGTATAATTGAAAAGAGGAAGTCTGTTATATAGTGCTGTCTTGAATTCTAAGTTATTTTTTTAAAGACAAGCAATTTGTCACCCAAAATAAGTTAAAACCTATGAAGCTTCTAGTAGTTTCAGCAGTGGTGTACAGCAGCTTCACATTTGTGTTCTTTGCAGTATGGGAGAAGAACTGGCAGGACTGCATGCCATTATAATTAAATTGTTATACATAGAAACTAGAGGGGAGAAGCTTGTCTTACCTGCTTGGGGAGTATCTGTCAGCATATTTAAATGAAAATTTATTTTGAAACTGTATGTTTGTAATTATCAGCACATTCCTAAGTAGTGTAACTAGTTTTTGATCAGCTGGCAAAGGTATCTTCAAAATATGTAATAACATTCATTGCATTGTAAACGCTGCACCTTTTGTATTTATTTGTGTTGTTTTTATTTTTACAGGATTACAAAGCCATTGACGTTTGCTGACTGTGTTGGTGATGAGCTTCCTTTAGGATGGGAAACTGTTTACGATCAACAGATTGGAGTTTATTATATGGACCACATAAATCGTGAGTAGATGTATGCTTGTTTTGAGGAAGCTGGGGTTAACTCTAGGCATTAGCTTTGCTTCCAATACCATTGATAACACCTCATGCTACAGTGAGAAAATGTATGCCAGTAATTTCTCGCAGAATATGCCCCCTTATCTTTCATATGGAGGCATAATTGTAAAACATTCAATTTGTAAAGAATTTTACAACCTATGATTGAGTTAGAGTGTATACAAATATTTTGGTTTGCTTGGTCATACTGTGAAGTATTAGTAATTTTGTTTCTGCTTTTTGTCATATGTCAGAAATATTTTTGTTTTACACTCTTATATTTCCCATTTTTCCAGTCATACATAGTTCACTCTTCTTTATTGAAAACCATAGTACATTCTGAGAGAAATGTGCTGATTTTTAATCAGAAGCACTATGAAATACAGTACTTTCATTCTTGCTTAAGCAGTGCATGTTTTATGCTTTAATACAGTACAAAATGCTGTCAAAAAGACAACAGATATCCCTTTTGGAAACTAACTTTGAATGCTTTCTCTTTTGGACTATTGCTGAGCTTTGTATCATCACTGTGGCACATTTGCCAGTTCTACTTTTAAAAAAAAGTCTTATCTTTATAGCTTTGTACTGCTGCTGCTATTACTGTTGTGCTATCATTAAGCCTCTTACCGCCATTGAGTGAATGCTTTCAGTATTGTGGGAATTGGCAGTTGGTGGGGGCTAAGAAAAGAAGAAAATAGTTATATGGGCTATCACAGCAATGGTAAATAGTATAATCTGAAAAACCAACCTCAATACTATCTACTTGAAATCTAGTCAATTAAAAAATGAAAGTGTAGAAATAATTTTGGGCTTCCAGCTGTCACTGGAATTACTTGTGTGTTGTGGTTTCACAATTACTTGCTTTAAAAAACCCAAACAACAGAATAATAAATGTTCCCATGGTATTGTTTAACCTACACAGGTACTTATTTGTTGTGAAATGTAACAAAGATCATTAACTAAATGATAAACTTTAAACAGCTTTTAATACATTAATCGCAATGATAGACAAAATATTCAAAGGCAGTAAGTACAGACCGTTAGGTAATTCTTACAATAACTGTTTAAAAAAAGTATTAGTTTAAGGATTGCTGTCATGGTAACTTTAGTAATGTTGAAATTTAATAAAAAGTGAGGATTACATTGGAGTACAGTAATGGAGTGCACTTGCACCAAAGTATGTGTGTGAATGCATATATTTAAAAAAAAAAAAAAAAGAGGGTATTGCCAACTCTTTAAAATTTTTTTTTTTAATTTGCAGGTGGTTTTAAGAGTCCCTACAGAAAAGGAGTAGAACATGAGCTCCTACTGCAGTGCTGTGACTTAAAAAAGCTACTGATAGGCCTCTGTGATAGGAATAGCAACCACCATCACACGCAAAAAAAAAAGGCTCCCTTTTGCTTTTTGAATTGTGTTATTAGCAGCTTTACCACAGACTTCAAGTTTGAACTTAGAGAAGGGATATTAATCATTGTAGGCATGTCAGATCTGGCTTGCGCTTTTTTCTGTGCAATTGAGAGCAAAAATTGTACAAGAGAGTTTTTGCAAAGAGCAGCTGAGTTCCCAAATGATCAGTGGGTAGACAGAAAGAAAAGATGAATATTAATAGGTCTGGAAAAGTAAAGCTAATCATATTAGATATGAAATAAAGTTAATGTATGAACAGAGGGATAGAAGCTTCATGGGGACAGTGCTGAACTGAATAAAAGGAATCATTCAGCAATTAACAAGGTTGCAAAATTAGTCTCTTTCATGATAACTAATTACTTGCAGCCCACAGATATTATCCTAAATGGTAATTCAACCATCACAGTAAAATGGGTTTGTCACCCTTAGGCTAATACAGTGCTTTCAAATACCAGCAAGATTTATAGTAAGAGGGAAGACAGAGTTGATGATATAGCTGGATAATTATTATTCAAAAATTAGTAGGATACTTGATCCAGTTTTTAAACTGTGGACAACAAAGGTACCAATCAAGACTGCATTAACTTCCTTTGTAGAAGTGAGAACTAATGAGTAGACAATCATGTGCATTGTGAAATGGTGTCAGGCAAGTAGCAGAGATGGTGTAGGAGCTGAAGAAATGTTTTTCTGAAATGAGTATGTCTAAACCACTTGGAATGGCAGCTTCAGGAGAAAACATTTGGACTGCCTTTTGTGGCTGACTGGGTTAAATCCTTTATGCAACAGAGAAGTTCTGTGTTAATTGACAAAACAGTTAGAAGTGCTTCGGTGTCAAGAAATACTGTGAGAAAATGCAAGGGATAATTCAAAGAGAGTATTTCTACGCTTACGCTTACCAGGGACCTCTCATGCTTTGTGCACTCTCTCAAGCTTTTTGCCCTTGCACCTTCTAAAAGAAAACAGCAATACATCTGATTTTTTTTCTAAGTCTTTTGCTATGTTTGTTTACCCAGGAAGCAAGAAAAAGATTTCTAGGCAATAGCTTTCCATTTATATATAAAAAAAAAAAAAACCAGGAACAGAAGAATCTTCTGTAAATCTCAATGGTGCTTCCAACCCTGATCTCCATCTTGTTCTGTAAATTCAGTACTTTGTTGACACCCTTACTAAGCTGCTCTTGGCTGTTGTCCAACCATTGCTTAAAAACCTTGGCGGTTGCCAGCCACAGAATTCCTTTCCCTCCTCCTCAGAGTCTTGGGAGCCTTTGAAGTCTCCTCTAAGCAGTTGGGCATTCCCCAGTGAGGGAATAATATATTCTCTGCATTTGTCTGGGACTGTTCTTGAGTTACTATAGTGTTTTTTTTAATTGGTTGTACAGAAATGAAGGAAGTTAATTTTATCATACAATGTAGCTTTAGTCTTGTTACGTGGCAAACTTGTTTAGAAATGCAGGGGAAAGATCCATAAACCCGAAAAAATGTAACTACTGCACGAAAGAAATTTTCTACCTCAGACGAGTGCTGCTGGCATTTCAGGAAGCTTGTGAAATTCTAATTCTGTCACAGATGCAGGCCCTGAAGTATAGGACTTCAGAAGCTTAATGTGTAATAGAACGTAACTCTTAGCCTGGGCTGTTTATTGAGATTAGGACTGATAATTTCCCATTCAAAGAGAAAAACTGGATCCTAGTAAGCCTATCTGTTTTATAAATATTTACTTCATAGTATTTATTATTTATATTTATTTCATAGTTTCTTTTGGGGATTTGCAGCTTTAGGAATATTAAAATTTGCACAGATTTTAGGGGTACTTATGGACAGATGAGGTAGCAGTGGAAATTGAAATGCCCTCAGTGAAGGGTGGTCAGTAGTCAGAACTCTGTTTCCTTCTGCTTGCCCTCCATGTAGAGGAGGATTTATGGCAACTCAGCAAGCCAAAGCACATCCTGTCCTTGGCTGAGGAGATAGTTTGGGGTCATGGGAGCCAGAAGGGAATCAAAGGGGTCCCTGGGAAGTGGGGAGAAATTGCAGAACTGTTGGCACTATCTTTATACTGTTTCAATGTTAGGAGTTGCAGAGAGAGAAAAGGTACAGCTGTTAAGAGAAAAAGTTATTTAGGAACCTAATCTGCAAATCTGTTGGAAGCACTGCTCTTTGATGAGCTTTCTGTTTTTTGTTTATATACTTTTCAGATGGCTCTCAAATGGTAGAGCTGCTAGCATGACCTTGACACCATTAGAGTTCTTAATCTGTTGGGTTCAGTCTTCTACAGTTTTGTATTTCATCACTGGCACCAATATACTGAATTACGTACTCAGGACTAATGCAAAACATAACTGTCTTTCATCTCTTGTGAGAATCCAAGTTTGGAAAAATTGCTAGGTGCTTACCTCCTGACTGTGCTGCAGGTTTTGCCACTCCTTTGAACACTGACCTTGTGTCTGCAGCAGCTTCTTACTGGTAGTGCTTTGATCATCAGAAATTAACACTACACTTAAACACAAGGCTTTACATGGACATCCTCAAATAAAACATACTTGTTGACTCACAAAACCCCCCCAAATAATATTTTAGGATTTTAAGGTATGTCATCCTTAAATGCCTTTGCAACTGCAAAGAGATTGTTTTGCAGTAATAACTCTAAAAATCAATAGATATGGGGAACTTGGTTTTGGTTTGTGTTTAAATAAAAACTGTTCTGAACCCTGGCAAGGAAAAACATCAGACCACTGTTTCTTAAGACAAAAAAAAAGAGAAGTGATTTAAATGCTTTATGGATTCGAGACAAAGATGCTGACTGCTCTGTTGAATTGCCTTATTCTTCTTAACTATGCAGTGGTAGCCTCATACAACTTGCCATACAACTTGCGAAGTTGTACGTAGTATCTTAAGGTAGTTCCAGCTATCTATGGACGCATGGGTTAAGCATTGAGATATCTTTCACATTTCCTTGTGGTTCTGGGTTTTTAGGTCGTTCTTGGAATTTTCATGTTGGCTGCGAGGGAAGTTTAGAGCCAAAATACTGTTTTCTTTGGGTTTGCACTTCTTTGTAAAGAAAAGAATAACATTTAAATGCCTTTTGTATTTGAAAAGGCTTTTCCTGTTCTTCACTCTGCATCCTTCCTTTTTCTCATCCTGGCTGTAGTGTCAGGTGTGCTGGTTGAGAATGAATATTAACAAAAATAATTTGGACTCCGTAGCACAAAATGTCATATAATTTTATCTTAATGCTTTTACTTTTTTCTCCTTAGAGCTCACACAAATTGAGGACCCAAGGGAACAATGGAGAAGGGAGCAAGAACGCATGCTAAAGGAATATTTAATAGTTGCCCAGGAGGCACTCAATGCCAAGAAGGAGATTTACCAAATAAAGCAGCAGCGTTTTGAACTAGCCCAAGAAGAATATCAACAATTGCACAAAATGTGTGAGGATGACAGCCGTTCCTATGCCAGCTGTGAGTTTACTATCTTTTCTTGATTTTACCCACCTGCCCTCACAAGATGTGGTGTAAGAAATAGTGTGAAGTATTTCCATCACCTGATGAGTGAAGGTCCTGACTACAGCAGTGAGGTGCTATCTGTTGACTTTGCAATTCAATATCTTCCATTTCCTGTTAGGTTTATTACAACTGAGATTTACCATTTAATAGGGATAAATGTTAACATTAAAAAGGGATGTAACATTAAGCAGGCATGTATCCCAGCTAGCATTTCTACCCGTCTTGGAGCCAGCTGTAGTGATGCTTCTTCCAAGGCAACAAAGACAGGGCTGAATGTTGCTGGATCAGCCACCTACCTGCTCTCCTAAACTAAGAGATTATTTTCCACTTATCATGGTAGGGAGCCATCACCTTTGGGGAAACCTTCTGTGGATCCACAGTCTGTTTAGTTAATTCATAATGAGTTAAGGACAAGCTGTTGTGTTCAACAGTACCTCTGACCATGAGCTAGGAAACTGTATTTCATTAGTTCATCTCTTCCTTGAGTGCCAGCCAGTGATCCTGATGTTGGTGATACAGAGCTTTGATTTCCTGCTCTTTTCATTCTTCAGATGTCTCTGGTAGCTTGGAGTAGATAATACACTTTTCCTGAATTCTGAAGATGTTGCTCCACTGTCATGGCTGTTGGTTGGTGCAGTAAGAAAAGGTGTCTTTGTCAAAGAATCATCCAGTCTAGTTAGAGAAGTGTATCAAATGGATATACTCAACAGCCATGTGGAAATGTAGTGGAGTTTTACTGTGCTGGTGGCTTTTCAATGGCTGTAGAGTCATTGTTTTAACTGCAGGTTTGCTGTTAAATGCCAAGGTTTTAATAAGAATTAAAGAGCTTTTAATAAGCTCTGCTTTAGCCTTTTCTGCAAATGTTTGAGAAACCTGACTGTGGAAGGGGGCTTAGAGCAGGTGTCTGGATAGAAGTGTTTAGCTACTGATTCAGTGGTATTTATTAATCCAGGGTAATTCATACATATCCCAAAATCCTGAAAAAAAGTTGTTTTCTAGAGCTGAGGTGTCCCAGATGGTTTGGACCAAGTATTCTGTAACTGTTGAACTGGGATTCTCATGTTTTTGTTTAGTGTATATATATGTATTCTGTGATTCAGTTTGTGACATAACCAAACAGTTGTGACTAGTCTTATTTCCCCCTCTTACATTCAAGTTTCTGAAGAAGTAGCAAGATATTTTCCTATTAGGAAAGAATTTTTTTAAAAGAAACTGTTGTTTAAAGTGTGTTTAACTTCTAATAAAGACTTGTAATAGAGTAAAAGATAGTGTCATCAGTATTTTTTGAGATTGTAAAATCTAAATAGACATTTATTACAATACTGTTCCAGGAGCTTGGGCTTTTTTTCTTTTAAAATTTGTAATAGTTCTGTGGGATATTTTGTTGAATTATTTCATGTGAACATACAGAAAGTAAGTTTCTTGAAGGTGAAAATATACTAGAAAAATATAACCTTTTACATATTTTTGAAGCTCTTAGAAAAACACGTTATTTGAAACAGCAACAAAATATGACTGAAAATGACAAAATTGTAGGTTAACTGTAATGAAAGCAAATGCTAAGTCAATTTACTTATGCTTCTCAATCTTCTGATGGTTTGGGGTCTTGTAGGTATATCTGGAGTTAATAATGACAATCTGTAAGAGCAATTAAATAAAACCATTTACTTATTTTGAGGTGGAAAAATATTTTCATTTTCTACAGATGTGTTAATATATTTTATATTGTTTTAAAGTCATATGCATCTGTTTTGAGAAAATGGGATGGGCTGATCAGTCAGGTTTTTTTTTTAAACATCCCTTTGGGAATTAATCATGTTGTCAACTCAAGATTACCCAAAGCTTCTTCTCCACTTGTTTTTCTTAATTTGACACCTCCACTCCACTGTGGGATGCTTGCTTCTTCTTTTATTGTACAGAAATATTAGACTTCTAATTCAAGCGCAATTACATGACCAAAGTTGGATGCTTTTATTGCGAATATCTTTGCCTCCACCACCACTTGTTTGAAGTTGTTGCATTAAAAGAAGTAAAACTTCATTGAGTGTTTTCCTCCACTTTGCTTGTGGGTGCTGCCATTGACTCAGTGTCGTGTGCTTACGAGTGGGAGGTGGTGTGAGCTCAGTGATTGTGGGTTGGCAGGGAGGTGCCCGTGCAGCAGTTTTGTGACTCAGTTGTGGTCAGCACTGTTTTTACAAAAAAAAAAAAATCCATAGAAAATCCTGGATTTAGAGAATTAGTCTAGGCATGACTACTCATTTTGGCAAGTTCCTGCGCGCTTGATATCACCTTGGCATTGCAGTATTCTTTCACGAGTTGAAAGACTCAGTGTGGCCCCAGACATGGATATGGGTTTCAGTGCAGCAGCCTTCAGCTTTGCAAAAGGATGGAAGGTCTGACAGCACAACCCCATCCATTCACATACCAGGCATTTTTCAGAGTGGCTCACTCTGTAAATCATGGTTGCTCTTGCTCAGTCTATCCTCTAGGACCTTTCCTTCATCTGTGTAGGCTTTAGCTTGTAATGCCACAGCTTGAAATCACTGCCTGCCTGTAGATACCCTGTGTTAAGAGCTCACTTCCCAGGGCTGATTTGTAAGTCAGTTCCCTGCACTGTTGCTTTAAGAGGCAACTTCTCTCCCTAGCTGATATAGTTTTGTTCTGACAATAATTTTTTTTTAACTTTAGTCTCTATCATACTGTTAATTCAGCGTACCTAGGAAACAACTAGCAACTAGTTAATACTACATTAATTGCTTGTATCAGTAGATGCTGCCATCATAGAAGCTAGTTGCTTTTAGGAAATATGTGGTGCTGCTAATATGCAATTTTTGGTGGTGTTCAGGACACAAAAAAAAAGTTTCAGGTGGGCCGAATAGAAATCTTCAGTTGTACTTCAGCACAGAGAATTATTTTAGACTCTGGTGACTTGTAGGAAAGAACTAATACAGCGGTTTATTAAATAGTGCCACATCTTAACAATTGTGTTAAAGAAGGGGGGGGAAAAAAGTAAAATACTGTTTTCCATTTGTTTAGCATTCTCTGGATTTTCAGCTAATACCAAGTATGACCCATATCAGATTAAAGCAGAAATAGCCAGCCGTCGTGACCGAGTGAGTAATCTTTTTTCATTTTGTAAAAATATGAATTAGGCATGGGGAAGGGAGGGAGGGTGTGTTTTACTTTAGCATTTACACTGAATGTTGCATGCGTTTATAGAAATACAGTATTAAAAAGTGGTTTTTCATTCTAACCTGTTGCTCTATTAGAATGGCTCTATATTAACTGCATTTCGGTGACTTGTGAAGTGATGCTTTTTCCATGTTACAAGTGCAAACATTTTTGTCACAAATGTTGGAGGCAAGCTCAGCCAGGCTTTCAGAAATTGCTTTCTCTCTACGAACTGCCACATGTAGTAATTGCTCTGCAGCCAGATTCTTTCAGTTCTGAAACTGAAAGAATCTGAAATTTTCAGATTCTTTCCACTGTCTTCATACTATTTACCCACTTTCAGTGAGGTTCTGCTGAACTGTAGATTTAGCCACTTATTTGGAAATCTCTTCACAATTCAGTAGACCTATTCACCGAATAGAATTTTTCAGCTGATTGGCCAGAGTTCCTTTATGAGGAGAGGGAAGTTCAAGTATTCTGACAATGATAGGCAGTTCTGTAACAAAAATGTTCCATATTTATATATTTTTAAAAAAACTAGACTAATGGTTTTGATACTATTTTTGTTGAAGCAAGAATAGTTGACTACTTGAATTTCTCACACAATGCTTTAGCACAGAGAAGAAGTCTTCATGTTGTTTTCAAGCAAATTGATTATAAGCAATTATAAAAAGCAGTTTATAATATGACACTCTAGAGCTGGTTAAAAAACTGTACATTTCTTTTTTCTTAATGGATAAAATGGGATTTAGCATTCTAGGCACTCAGCTCACAAAATAAATAAAAAATACTTATCCTTGCAGGATAGTGTTCAGTTTTTGTTGTAGTGACCACTTTTCACATGAGTGCCTCTGAAAATAAATCCTGTTTACCACCCTTCAAAGGTATTTATTCTATCTGTATGTATTTATTACATGCTGACTAGTGTTTGCCTGATTTACATACTCTAAATGTCAGCATATTCTGAATAAGAAAATAAGCCTTATTTATTTAAATAATATTTAAAGAAAATAAACAAGGATTTCACTTATGACTATTTTCTTCTCTTCCTCCATCTTAAAACAAAATTACCTACTACATGCGTAGGATAATATGTTCAAGTGACTGTGTGCATAGGCATTGAATTGTTTCAGGAAATAGAGTGAAATAGGCACTATAAAGTTTCTGTGTACATTATATTAGTGATGCATTTTTTCATTTTACTTTTGGTGAGTGTTAAAGTTCCACCACATTAAAGGAGCTGGTGAGGGTATAGGAGTGTTTAGGGGCTGGTGCCATGAATTTTGAGGAAATGGAGAGAGCCGTGCAGGATGGTGGGACTCTTGACAGTCCTGGTTTGCATCTTGGTACTGCTGCAAAGCTCCTTGCTCTTGGAATAGAACTGAAGAAAAATTAATTTTTTTACTCTCTTTTTTAAAAATTTGTTTTGTAATGATTTTGTCGTTTATTGATGTACATTTGAAAATCAAGAGCACTCTGTGTAAATTCTAGAAAATATTCTCAGTTTGGTAGCTTAAGAAGAAAGAGCTTTTTTCTTCCATCCCTGCCCCTCTTTGGGCTCTCAGTTCAGTCTTAGCCTCACTACCACACACTGAAACACCCCTATTACCCCCCGTTTATCTGCAGTCCCTTGCATGCTCCTCCTCTGTTGCCTTCAGTTATCTGTCAGCTTTGGAGGGGAAGAAGCTCTCTTTTCAGATCATTCTTGGCTCTTCCATGGTCTGCACAACCTATTCAGGTAACTGTTTCCATAAAACCACAAAAATAGGGTTTTGGAGACATCTTTGCTGTGTCACTTTCGATTTACGCTCATTAGTTTGGTCCAGGTAATTGACAAGGGGATTGAGAGGGCAGGTTAATATGAAAATAACTGTAGAAAGCCAGGCTACCATTTCAGGGAGAGAGGCCAGTTCTGCTGCCAGTAATTTTGTTTTCCTGGATTGAAAAATTAACACATTGAATGTTCCGTCTTTTTTAAAGTTGACTAAAGAATTGAAGACAATTGAGAGGTGTCTTTGCTATGAAGGGAGAAGAAAATTTATTAAAATTATTAAAATTAAACTTGCTAGCTGTTAGCATAAGCTATTGGAGAAAGAAACCTGATAGAATAGATGAGGAAATTGATACTTTGAAAGTATTGAGTGCTTTGATTTGGTCTTATGACATTTGAGAAAGTCTTCTGTTATTTTAATGCAAAATTTTAAAGCAAAAAAAAGAGAGCTTAAATGATCACTTCCAGCTCTTTAAAGTAGCTTAAGATTTTGTATTTAAAAACCAATTATTTTTATTGTGGAAACTACTGTTACTTATTATTACTTTTAATTATTTTATATTATTCAGCTTTCTAGGCTGAAACGAGAATTGGCACAGATGAAGCAGGAGTTGCAATATAAAGAAAAAGGAGTGGAAACTCTGCAAGAGTAAGTTAAAAGTTTGTGGGAGGATCTTTTTTTGGGGTTTTGTGGTTTTGTTTTTTTAATTTGCCTTGGAATGAATTTCATAGAAAAGTGATGTTAAAAATTAAATGCTAAATGCTCTGCTTCAGACTTTCTGCTGTGATAGTGATGCAGGGTGAGAACAATGTGAAATGATGGAAGAAGGGTTGGACAGAATTGGTTGGAGTTGTGATTTCATAGGTTCACATGCAAGAACAGTTTTATAGGCCCTGTTCTTTGACTCTTCCTTAAGATATTGCTTGAAGTGGAATTAGATTTTTAAAAAATATTTCCCAGATATTTTTTCGAGATACCTACTGCCTGGAGCACAGCCCAAAGCACCATACTGTAGAGTAGTTTCCCTGTGGCAGTACCAAAGCTTTCCAGCTGGGCATAGAATTTTCCTTAGGGGGAAATCTCTACACCTCAACACTGCTTCTCCCTGTTACCTGATGACTAGGCCATCTCATTCTGCACTGTATGGCTGATTTGTGCTTGTACTGTAAATCTAGTGGTCTGTGAGACCTTGGATTTTGTTGCATGTGTGCAAAATGACTGCATATAAATGTGACTCTCTGTCTCCTTCCAGTAAGGAAAGGAATCTCAGGGCAATTTGCCACTGCTCCCAGGACTACTAGGCAGCCCTGCTCTGTTTCCTGTGTGCTCAGTGGTGTCAAAGGTTGTGAAATGTTGTGGTGACCTTCTCCCTGCCACTCTTCCTGCAGGCCATCTGATGGGAACTGCGTGACTTCCATCTGTGTGCTGCTTAGTCACCTACACACATAGCTCATACACACGGGATGCCCAGTGGGATAGGGAGAGAGGTTGTCAGGCCATGAAAAAGATGGCAGGTAAACACAGGTTGTTGTGGCTTCCAGATTTCTTCAGCAAGGCCAGCAGCTAGACCAAGAGCTTGAACAGCCCTTGGATCTGCCTTGGATATGTGGCTGTGCATTTAGAAACCTTGACCTTTTTTCCAGCATGCATGTGAACAAACTGTCTAATGCAGGAGCTTCCTGCAAATATTGGAACTGTTGCATGTCTAATGCATTTTGCAACTTAAGTACAGCAGGTGCAGGAATATTTTGCAGCTTTGGATTTATTGCGTTGGTGCTGCAAAGCATGAGCTTTCACTTCAGGAATTCTGGTGAAATTCCAGGGATCCTGGAGCAGTTAGGGTACTTATTTTCCAATTTTGATTGGTAGTACAATAACAAAACAAGATAAAGGAAGATTCTCAGATTTAACTTTTAAAAAAGGGGTAATCCATGCACTTAATATTTTTGGTATGTTTGGTTGGTTTTTCTAATAACAAAATTTTCTATTTTTTTTTTTAAATAAACAAGGCTCTTTTGTTTTATAATGCATTTAAAAAGTTTCATGGAAGAAAACTTGTTCAACCAAAATACCAACATTCTTCATGGGCAGATACAATGTAATTGTTTTCAGGCATAAATGTATTTTTATTGAAGCATTTAGAGGTAGTTGGGGGAATTGGTAATGTATGATATTAACTGAAAATTAGTAAAATTAAGCACTCAAAAATACTTGCAGTTTCAATATACTAAATAATATTTTAAATATAGTCAGCTTCTCAGTATGGTGGCCTAGGTATGTAAACAGTAACAGAACAAAAGCAACTTTGTCTTTTGATTCTTAGTCGTATTTTCTCTGAGTAAGAATTGCTATGCCTTTTCTACTTTCTTTATTTGTTTTCCTTCTTCTGGTTATTGGGTTATTTTAAGGGTATAGGTTCAATTATTTTATAAAAGGACTAACCACTTGACTAGGATGATGAAAATATTTGAAGGCCATTTGAAACTCAAGATTGTTTTAATTAGTATAATTCACTTAAGATAGTCCAGCAAAGTAGTGCAACTTTCTGAAAAGTAAAGTCTGCAAATGATTAAGAATACAAATGTTAGTCTTGGATTATAGCCCAAGTGAAGTTGCCCATGCTCCAGGATGGGGTTATAGGAGAGACATTCAAGAGAGGAATTATTTTAAAGCATGTCTGATTAGTCAGTGGTAACTCCATTCATGTAGTGTAAGAGTTCAAGCACGACAGCTCGGTGCTTCAGTGCTGCTCAGTGCCGCTGTTGCTGCAGTCACCCCGTGTCCCGCACTGGGTGGCACTTGCTGTTGCCTGCTGGAGCTGGGCAGTAACGCGGTTCAGTGCTCGAGGCTCGAGCTCTGCGTGCCCTCGGTCAGAGCGAGCCCGGCTGAGGCACCTCTGTGCATCAGGAAAGGCGCTGCTGGCTGAGCTCGCTGGCTTCTTTACAGAGGAGACGCGGCAGGAGCCGATGATACAGGCCCACGTTAGTTCGGAGGTAGAGACAGGCCGTTCTGGTCTGGCTTCTAACAGGGCTATTGTCAGAAGTTCTGCAACCAGAACATGGCAATGATCTTAATCTGGGATCCCGCTGAGAGGCTTTTCCCTCAATTTTATAGAGGGTTTGAAAACTGCGGGGAAAGGGGAAAGCAACCAATGAGTTACAAGGCAGGGGGAGGATACAATTCAACAAGAACCAATGAGGAAAAACTGAGAGGTGGGAGTTCTAACAAAGAACCCAAGAACAACCGAGTATCCGAGAAATTTCCCGAACACGGGGAGGTATCTTGGGATTGATTGGCATCTCGCTGCCCCAGCCCTGCAGAGGGCTGGGTCATAGCAACAGGGGTGAACCTTTTGCCTGTGTTACCTGGAGCTGACCTCTGCTCTCTGCAGTGACTTCTTCACTTGTGAAAGAGACTTGTGGTTTTGGTTTTGTTTTGTGTTTTAAGTGTTGGGGGTTTTTTGCCCTTCTGGTGAGATACATGCGGGGTTTTTTTGGAGTATTTTGCTTCTAGGAGGAAGTGAGCCAATTTAGAGAGTACTTAGACTAACAACTGAAGAGAGGAGCTTCTCTCACCTCCTTGTGTCGTCAGTAGACAAATTAGCCTGAAAGCCTAACTGTGCTCTAGGCTGTCCCTGTGCAGTCTCTCCCCTACCTCCTGTATTTGTTGGGAGAGAAGGGTCACTCAAGTCGAGTACCAAGGCTGAAGGAGGTTAGTTTTCCCAGATCCTCAAAGTAAGTATATTGTCTATAAAGACATCCATTACTCCTTCTTTAACACAAAAATGCTGGGGTTTCCCCCCTTCCCCCCCTTCCCCCTAAAAGTTTATTGCACTTGAGACATTTCTGACTTCTGTTACATTTTCTAAATTTTTGGTTTGCGTCATTCTTCTTCCTTCTTGTGCTAAGTCAAAGCTTCAAGTAACTGCCAAACTGCAAATGGCATGCATCCTGTTCAGATTTTTTTAAAGGCAGGTACATCACTTTATTTCAAGTGTAAGCCAAGAACAACATTAGGAGCCATCAAACTTTGGGCTTTACATTTGGCTGAATGTTTGCTTTGAAAGTCTTACCAGAATAGCATAATGTGCAGAAACTGGAACTTGCTGCCAGGTGACTCTCTGTGCAGCCTTTCCTGGGTATAGCTTTCAGAGAAGAGACAGCTTTTATGGGGAGGGCAATTGGTTTGCTCAGTATTTCCATCATTTTATGTTACTGTCTGATTCAAATGCCTTTGTTAAATGCAAGTCTCTTACATTGACATTTTCCATGTACAGTGTCTGCCTTGGACTGTGTTTTGTTTTCTGTTCTTTTTAATTTTAGCAAAATGGCTTAGCCATCTTTGAGGAGAATGAAAAGAAAACAAAACTACAAAATAACTATAGAAGTAGGGTTTTATGAGGGGAGACACAATTGGAGGGGGGTTTTGATACCTCTACAACTTCAATACTGTCAGAATTCCAATCTCCTTAGAGCTGCAGCTTTTTATCGGGACGGTACTTTCTACAGTTTCATCTAAATTTGGCAATGTTGTGTGTGATAAAGCTTTGGACATGGGTCTGTGTTTGCCCAGTGAGACTTTGTAGAGCTCACTGTTTAAAGCCTGCAAAGATCCCCACCTTGCAGGATGGTGCACCTCAGCCTCCACCAGCACCTTTGCTCCAAGGTGTGTCTGATCCCGTCACGGTCTGGACTTACAGGGTTAAATATGAGCCTTTTCTGGAACAAATTCCTTCCTCTGGCCTGACAGCAGGGACCGAGAAGGAGGAGCAGTTCCTTCTCCCCTGTGTTTTCAATGACCCTAGTGCTCCCCGGCAGGAATTTTGGAGGAAGAAGGCGTTTAGCAGCAAAGGAAATGAAAACTTGGCCAGTTGGCCGTGAGAGCAGAGTGAATGCTGTGAGAAGTTGGGAGTGACAGAGAATTAGGACTGGCTAAACAATTTGTAGCTACAGACTAATTTAGAGGTTAGGAGACCTGACAAAAGCTTTAAAATTAGATTTTTGCTCAAGTACAGGCCTGTGCTTTGGTGAAAATGGGAGAGTCTTGTGCATTTGAGAGCATGTGGAGGAAAATGGAGGAACGCAGAATCTGCCCTATAGGACTGAAACTATGACAAGCATATTAATAGTCTGTGTATCCTAGAAACATCATCTTATCTTCACAGTCTTGTATATTAGCTGAATATTCTTGCTATTCATACAGAGGTCCGATCTATATTTGTATCATGTTATTTTCCATTAATAAAATGGAAGATTCCTGTTAACTCTATGGCTTTCAGAAATAGATCTTTATGAAAAAAAGGAAAAATTAACAAACAATAAGTAACAAGTAATTTGGTAAGCTATGTTAGTCAGTTTGGGTTGACAGCAATACTGATTTAAGCCTAAATATTTTTGGCAGTAGAAACTTCTCTGATTCTTTCCTTAAACAAATATCAGTTCATAAGCTGGGCTCCAAAGTGGCATCCAGGAACATGAATATGTGGATAGCTGGACAGAAATCTGGTTGAAATTAAATAATTTCCTTTTCCTGAAATGCCACCTTAGTCCTGGCAAACAGTATAATGAGCAGTTGTGTAGAAGGCATTTTTGTGTCTAATATTTGAACATAGTTCTTAATATCACAGTTAACTTCAGATATAAATGTGTTATCTTTTTAACAGGACTTTTAATGAATTGGATTAGTTGTTTTACCATGGTTTTATCTGTTCAGGATTTTAACTAAAAATAGTGAAGACTAGAGGAAACATCTTGAAAACAAAAACAAACAAACCCCCAGATTTAATACACATGACATTTAAGTCCTTTCTTGTTCTTGAATTAGTATTCATAAAAGATTATATGTTTTGTTATGTAATTTGGGGAAATTTGTGTTGAAGTAAAAATCCTGAGATTCAGACTTATTTTGTGTTGTCTCCAAAACTAGGAACTATCAGAAAAAAAACAAACAAATCAAAACTGTAGGAATCAACCTGTTTTTTTACCTAAATATTGTGAGCTATACAATAAAACCACAGCATTTTCATTCACCCATTTTTTCATTTTAATGTTTTAATTTTAAAGCAAGTAGTCAGATGTAAGTGGAATTGCACTGCTTGTGCATCTGGCAGAACATGCTGAGAGACTGTTGTTGGCACTCTTAGTTTAATATAATATCTATATTGAAACTTCTTAGTTAGTCTCAATATTTTAAATAGAGTTTGGGTATTCTTCTCCTATATATACAGCATAGCCTCTCCTACTACATCTTTTTCTAGATTGAGGTCTTTTCTGATGAACAATGTGGTTTTTTATCTTTAATTCTGTTAACCTGATATGCCTTTTCCTGAAGGTATTTGTTCTTAGCATTGGCTTAATGACCATTGCACTTACCACCTTTTCTCTATATGCATACTTTTTGTGCTAGATTAACAAGAAAACTGAGTTTTCCATATTTTAACAGGAACTTTGCATGGTTTTCAATTACTGTAAATAACGTATTAAAACCCCTTAGCCATTTGTTGTAAATCCAAGACCAAACAGTTATTTTGGTAAGTTCACTATAGTCTTTCATCTTACTCTTTATCAAAACAAATTATCAAGATGATACACTGGACTAGTCTTCTGCATCCTGATACGTTGTCCTTTACTATTATGAATTGTTGGAAAAAAGGTTGAAAACTCAGCCAGTGGATGTTCCACTTGAGAGATTTTAATATGTCAAGATGGAAACATTAGTATTACTTCAGTCTTATGTCATGACTCGTGCCCTTGCTTCTTGCTTAAAGATTTAAAATCTTCTGGGATGTTCCCCTATCATGTTTTTCAGTGCAGAATGGTAACGTCTTACAGATAACTTATGGAAAAGATATTCAAAGAGGCCTAAATGGCAGGAAAGCATTTGCAATAAAATTTTAGGCATTAAAAATTTCTTCCTGAGAAAATCAAATGCCTTTGTTAGAAACTTCTAAAGCAGGATCAAGTAGAAGGCCTGGAAGAGATACTGCACTGTGTAATGCTGCATGAAAAAATGTGACAACTAGACTGCTCATCGTTACCTTTTGAGTTACAACCATCTAGGTTAGTTTTAGGTTCATTTTACTTTTGGTGCATGAAATACCCCACAGACATCACTCATAAGTAAGCTCTGCATTAGAACATTAAACCCAGGAAATTTGTTAGTTCTGCAGAACCTCGGTCGATAATTGCTTTGCTTTGTCATTAGAGTGGGCTTGGCACTGAGTGCTGTGTTAATTCTGAGTAGAGTGTAATTTTATTCCTGGAAATGAAGTCATACATGAATAAACAAGAGGTCTTAAAAAGTCTGTGCTTTCTAATTATGTGAAAATTCCTGAATTTTTCCTAATATTTTCAACAGGATTGATCGTAAGATGTCAAATGCTCATACAAATTACAGACTGGATGAAGCACAAGCTATAATGAGTGAGCTTCGAACCATAAAGAAGGCTATATGCACAGGTGAAAAAGAAAGGCAGGACCTTATGCAGGTAAAAAATATGTTGATAGCTGCTATGGAGTAATTACACTGGATGAATAAAAGCCTTTGTGATGTGCGGTATTTGTTTTTCTTTTTATTTTATGTCTCTTTGTATTATCTATAATGAAGTAGGATTGAGAGTTCATGTGCTAAAATGTTAATAGTTTTGTCAACCATGTTTTTCCCTTTGGATCTGTCACGATGTTACTTTTTGCCCCAAACTCTCAAGTACCCATATCAAGGCTCATGTTAGTTTCATATGTTCTCACAAAACCCTCAAAGAGTATGATTAATACAATGTATATGCAAGCTTGAAATTATTGAGGAATTAGAGCATGAGGATTGAGGGGAGATACATGCCTGAGTAGTGGTCTAACTTTTGAATGGCTTCTGTGTCCTGCCTCGAGCTCTCAGTTGCCTGTCGGTGTTATTAACATGATAGGAGCTTGATCAAAGAGCAGTGAGCCTCTACCACCACAGGGACTTCACTATAGACTTGCTAAAATATGCTGCATATGCAGAGAGGTGGTAAGGACAATTCTCTTCACCCAGTCTTCAAACATTTGTTTGGAAAAAGGCATGTTTGTTACCTAAAGTTGTGGTACCATACTAAATTAACATTGCCACACAAATATTTTCTTTCAGTTTTCTCTGCAGTAGTGTTTTTCAGTTTTTTTAAATTTTTCTTTTTAGTTGTTAAATGATATGGAGATCTTATAATTTACATATAATGAATTTCCATAGTCATGCAATTATTAAGTCTCCAATGCATTACACAAAGATCATCTGATGGACCACAAATCCTTGTTCAAGTAGACAGAACACTTAAGTCACTATGAAAAGTTTCTGCCTTGGCAGCTTTTAACATATTTGTTATTTTGGGCTGGCCAAGTTTTAAAGTGATTCTCAGTCTTCCACATGCCTGGCTAGCAGGAAGTGATTAGAAAGGCAGTTCTTCATGGATGCAGTAACACACATTTTAGGAAACCAAATGGTAATACAACGACTTACGTGTGAGATCTTGGAGCAGTTCAACTACTGGCCTTGTTTTTACTTCCCCAGTAGGTTCTGTTTTACCTCTTTTCCTTACATTTACAGTCCTCAGTGGCAGTAAATACAGCTGTAAACATTGAGATGCTTTGAAAATCATTTTTGGTAAACCAACTTTAAGTGTGCTCGCAATTTCTTTACGTACAGTGTTGCAGGAGTTAGAACTCTAGGATCAAGGATTGGGCAGTGCTGGCAGGACTAGAATGTAGAGATTGCACAAGACAGAAGCAAAAATGGAAAGTGTTTCATCCTTCTTCATGGCTCTGTGTGATATACAGGAAATATGAATCTAGGAAGTATTGTTTTTTTAATTAATGACAATCTGTTGCGATAGAATCCAATAATTCTACATTAGACTACGTGTAGTCAAGAGAATCTAGAGAACAGTTGTTCCACACAAGTGTAGCATGCAAAACAGTTCTGCAGGTTTTGTTAAAATGGCTATATAGGATTAAATGCCATAGTTTACAAGGTCTAGAGTTGTAAAAATCGTGTATTTTTGCCAGCTTATTGAGCTCTGCAAAAATATCCAGCTATCTTTTTTAATTTTGACCAAAAAAAAATTACTTTCAGTGTCACCGAAGTAATCTATGCTATGCCTTTTTATAACTATGTGAAGATTATTGTCATGGATTTAGTTAGCTTTGTCAAATAAATGCAAGTCTATTTTAAATACCTTCCTAATGAGTTTAGAATTTGATTTTTATTTTCCTATCAATATTGGAATTTTTTTGTCCCTGAAAACACTACATTTTAAAGCTATTGCCATTTAGACAAACTTTCTTATGAGATCTTCTTTATTTTGAAATTTGTTAATAGAGGAGTTAGAAGTATAATGTAAAAAAGTATGGGGGTTTATTTCAGAGAAAGGGAGTAGACAGTTTCTTACTACTTTCTAATTTAAATATGGCCAATGTAAGCAACAGAGCTAAACATAGAAGTGACTCAGTCTTGTGTAGGTGCTTGGAAAATTGTAGCTGTTGTAGAATTATGATAATTGGTTTAGTTGTGTGGGAGAGGGTAGTCAGATTTAAATTGGATGTTGTGATTACAAATAAAGCAAAATATGCAGTGCCACTGCTCCAAAAAAGTGGGCAGATTTCTCATGTAAGGTTGAATAATAAAGGTGTGTGGTTAGGTTCCTGAAAGCAGTGTGTTTGTCTCTCCTCACCCATTGCTTTCATAGTTTTGTTTGTGTTCCCATGTGCATATGCTTTTAAAACGTTGTCGTCCTTGGAGAGCACTGGACTTTGGTTTTTGTGAGGTCTCTTCTCTTCTCTTCTCTTCTCTTCTCTTCTCTTCTCTTCTCTTCTCAATAGGTTAGATGGGAAGTGCACTGAAATTGTGCAGAGCACTCCCAAATCAGATGGAACAGATAATGGTGAAATGACAGTGCTCATTTCTCTCTTTTTGGGTGAGTCTGGGCTGGTGTGCCTAGAACTTCACATTAACAGTAGGCTGCTTTGGCAGTTTTCTGTGGGACTGCAATAAACAATCCTTAAACTCCAGCTGAAAGATGGATTCCTCTGTGTAGCTGAGGAGGAAATTACTCCTAGCAGTTTATGTAAATTGTTTCTATCTGAAAGTGTGCTAACTCGGGTTGTAACTTTCCATGTTAGGGTTACTGGTGCCTGTGTTTTCACTCATCCAACTGGAAGGACTCAATCTATTTATGCTTTCTCTAGGGCATAGGCACCTGTGCATGTAGATGTAAGTTAAAGTGATGCTGCTTGGTGATTGCCACCTGTCAAATGCTTTCTCATTTTAAAGTAGTGACCAGGATTCAGCAGTTGTGCCTGGATAGGAAGCCTGGCCAGCAGCCAAGTAGCCCTTCATTACCTGCCAGGGAGAATGCTAGAGGGCATCAGGAGCATACCAGGAGTTCATAAAGTAGCTGAAATACTGGCAAAAGCTTAGATTTAAGTTCTAGCATCAGGATCTGTGGTACTGCACGTACCTGTAACATAGTATGTGTTAGCCAAAGAAGGCTGATGGAGCATAACTTATTAGGAGAAACCTCAGGCTTTCTGAATCCTGAGTTTTTGTTCGTGTGACTGGCTATGCTTTACTGGGAAGAGGCCATGATCTGAAGTTACTATTTCCATGTTACAAACCCATTAGGGATCCTTCTTGATCCTCCATACAGCAGGAGTCTTGACAGGACTGGATGATTTCCAGTGAGTTTTGAAGAAGAGAGTTAGACAGGAGTCTGCAGATTTCATAAAGTAAAAGTTGGTTTTTTTCCCAAAGTTGTGGAGCAGTTCCTTTCACAACAAGTCTTGGAGGATAAAGGGACACTAGCTAGGGATCTCTTGGCAATGTAACTTGAACTTGAATTTGCTGTTTCAGGGCTGAGAAGAAAATGTTGTTTGTCCTTCATACTAAGATGGCTCAGGTCAATTGGGAGGTGGCAGAAGAATTGGCTTTTTTGGAGGACCCAAGACAAGTTAAGCTTCTGGAGGCAAGTGCTGGTAGCCTTGTCCCACTGCCAGCACATGTGGCATTGCTCTGCACTGTCCTCTGTCCCTGCCAATGCTGCTTTTGAAATCCCAGACCCTCTCAGACCTGTAGAGAGCAGGCAGAGACTGAAGAGGGAGCAGCATGTGCTGTCCGATATGTGGCATGTACCTGTGTGTCTCCTTGCCATTCCCTAATAGGAAAGAAACAGAGTGTGGTTTGAGGAGCTGTCAGGGAGGAACACAGGCCCCCACTCTTGTGGTTAGGGAGCCCACTTGTTCACTCATTCTCTACCAGGCTGGGAGTTCTCCCTCTTTTTCATCTCTGGTGGAGGCTGGCCTGAGGGAGGGGCTGGTATATGAGAGCAAAGGGATGGACCATGTATGATGGAAATGGAGGCCATCAGAAAAAGCTGCTTTTTCTGGCTAGTTTCAGGCCTACTACAGTTCCATAATCCTGGATGCTTCCTAGGCTTTGAAACCAGATGCGTTCATCTTCAGGGTGGCCTTGCTCTTCCTATCAGCAGCAAACAGTTGCTGTTACACAGGCTCATTTCTGGACTCTACTAATTGAATTTGGTGTAAGAAAAAGCAGCATTGCTGTGTTATCCTTTTTAAACTACACTTTGAAGACTGAGAAATCTTCTGATAATTGGATATGAACTGTAACCTTGGCTTGTTGTAAATCACCAGTGGTCAGAGCCACTGAAATTCCAGAGGACCAGCCTTTTCCCAATGCAGTGCTTCAGGGTTGTCCCTGATTCTGTAGTTCAGACACTAGAGTAAGCAGTTTTTTATGTGCATTTTTAGAACCAAATTGTTTGATTATGTTATGATTTATAAATTACTATAGCTCTTCAAATTTCTGATAATTTTTTCCCCCACATTTGTAGATTGTCCTTTATCCTGTGGTGAGAGGACAGAATGTTTTTAATTTTTGTTTGATGTGTAATGCTTAGAGTCTCTGTCATACGTAACAGCTGGCACAGTGATTTTGTTACTAATGCTACATTATCTGTAATTTTTGAAAAAGAGAGAATGCACAATGAGAAAATAAGTGATACTAACAATTTTGTTCTTTTTAAGGCATTTTAAAAGCCTGTCAACCAAGCTTTTATTGTCAGAAAAGTTGTTTTTGTTGTTTTGTGTGATTCTGTCATATTCCCCTTTCCCCTCAAAGACTGATGTTTCTGCTTTATTCTGACAGTTTGTGTCATTGTCTAGACATTTCAGCAATGTTCCTTGCTTAACCCAAAGTGTAAAGTATCTCTTAACTATGTGAACCCTGGGTAAGAGAGCACAGGGGTGATATCCGCTGTCATGAAAGTGCAATCAATACAAGATATTCATCAAGTTGGATGAGATAACAGTAGTGACTAAGGAATGTAACCTGTGCAGAACATGGCAAAAGGGCAGGTGAATCACATTTGTCTTCCATATCAGCTAGCATGAAGTTGACAGCTGCTAGATTTAAAGAGCTGCAAGCCATACAGAAGATAAAACATTCATAGATCTAAAACAACTAGTATTAAGTCTGTTTACTGTTACATTCATCTTTTAAAAGGAGAGGTTTATTCCAAAGCAAACCTTTTGCATGCTAGTAACACTACAATGAATTTTGCTTTCTGTAAATAGCTCTGTATAGACAGGCTGCCAGTCGTATTCCTTAAATACAATTTTAAAAGTTGTTTTCTGTTATAAAAAAGTATTATAAAACCAGTTTTTTCTAATTTTTTAAAATATGTCTTCTCCTTTAGAGCCTGGCGAAGTTAACAGATGGATTCAGGAATAGCTGTTGTATTACGGATTCCCTGCAGGATCTCCAGCACAATTCTAGTTCACTCAGTGACTCCTGTTTACCTCAACAACACTGTGATGCTTGTTCTCAGACTGACATCACTGGCGAGGTATGCGAGTGTTCCTATGCGAAACATTTGCTGTACAAAATTAGCCGCTTTTGAACTACAGCGATACAGTGCTACTTTTTAAATTTAAGAGGTGTTGGCTGGAGTGGAAGGAAAAATCTAAAGCAATACTGGTGGTGAGGAAGTTGCATTTGCTTGTTTCCATCGTGTGTGAGCTATGGGCTTGGTGGTTCTGCTGCTTGAGCATGGCAGAGGGATGCAGGAACATGCTTGTGGGCAGTGCCAGGTAAAATTAGCTCCTGGACGCAGCCAGCCCAGCAGAGCACTTCTTGCATTACCACTTCAGTGACTACAGGTTCATCCTGGAGTAATGGCTCTTGCTTAGGTGTCCATGGAGCTCTTCTCTTCATATTCCCAGCTCTGAATTACTGATACTTGTAATGAGGCAGGAAGGAAGAAAATGCTTTAGCCAGGTTGAAGTTGCAGTAGAGACATGATTTTGCATGAGATGTTAGCATTGTGGTAGTAGTAATAGCTGTGTATTTTTAAATTTTTTTTGTAATCCTGTTTTTATCATGCTCACAGTCATTGTTAATATACACTGAAGATGTGTAGTAGATCTCTGCTCCTTTCTTCTGTCTAAGACAAGGAACATATTTGTTATTTTCAAAGTATTTTTCATAATCAACAAAACTTCTGATGTAGTCTATTATACCTTTGTGCTAAAATATACCTTTAAATATGATATTTGAGAAGAACATACTGGCATTCCTTGGAAATGGTTCTATCTGAATGAAATTGTGTACTCCAAATAATAGTAAGTAAAAATTTGGCTTGCACTAGTACTATGGCAACCCAGTTGTTAATCAGTAATAAAACATATGCCTCTGGGGATGACTGACACCAAAGCAAGAAGGCAACTTGTTTGTAGTTCGTTAGTATGTTAGTTTAGATGTTACTTCACATTTAGTTAGAAATCATCTCATTATTGGCTGTATCATCCCGTTTCTCCTCTGTTACAATCTTCCTTCACTGCCGGCTAGTTGTCAGATTGGATGTCTCCTAGAGGGTACCTACAGAAGAGGAAATCTTGTTTTTGAGAAGATAGACTCTTAAGAATCTGAGAAAATGGAGCTAATGCTAGGCTGTCTTTCAGGGTATTAGGCAGATGGTGCCTTTGGGGTGTCATTTTTCAGATGGATGGTGGATGGGATTATTGAATTCTGAAATTAATTACCAAAAGGAATGGAGGAGCATTTTCCCATTTGCAGTACGCAGTCCAAGACAAGTACACTGTAGAAATTGTTTTATCAGGTATAGGCTTTTTGTAAGGAAAACAAAATTACATAATTGTCTGAATCGTTTCACTGAACTGTTGTAAGTGACGTGTGAGTAGTAAAGAGGTGGAGTTTCTACCCATGTGTGATGATGGAGACAGAAGAAGCAGCAGCTAGAGGAGAACTCCGGAGGTGCAGCAATGCACTTGTATAGGAACCTAGGTGTTAACTATAAGACCATACACGAACTTCTGAGGAGGGAAGTGCTAATGCCCTAAAATAGAAATTGCTGTAGAAACACTATGCATTAGGAGTTGCAACATAAATGCGCTTTCTACAGCTGCTTCAAGGATCAGGTGGTTTTTTTTGTACTAGTATTTAAAATGCACTGATGGTGTACGTGCTGGGTAACACATCACAGTACAGGGAATGTAATCTGAATTGCTTCTAATAAAGCTATTCATAAAATAGCTGTATCAAGTAGCAAAATATTTCAATTAAAACACTTTTGTCTTTTAGACTTGGATAAAGTTGAAAAGCTTGGACCATTTCTCAGTGATTCAATTTGCTAACCCTTGATTTCCAGGTTAATAAGTTATTGAAAGGGCTTATTTATCTTCTCCACTTTTAGCAATAGATTTTTTATTATGTTATTACTTAAAGCATAGAGGTTTCTTTAGTGAGTCCAGTAAGGAAGACTAATTATCCCTTTCTTTATTGTGATGAGAGTGTTTTTAACTTGTTTCTTCCTTTTTTTTTTTTTCCTTCTCTCCTTGCTCTTCAACTCTGCAAGTTTGGATTTGATGACAAAACAAGACTTGTAGACAAAGTAAGGCTGAACTGGCAATATGAAGAGGCCAAGAAAAGGTAATTAAAGAGAAATCTATTGGGTTTTATATTTACTTTTGTGATTAAAGTTTTCAAAGTGAAACTACCTCCTAGCTGAAATATCTTTGGGAAGACTTAATTTGCTCGCTGTTGAGTAGTTCACAGATAATGAAAGTTTAGGTAAACATAAGACTTTATCATAAGATTATTATATTTATTTGCAGAGATAAAGCTAAATGTCAGCCCTGTTCTATACTTGTATAAACACAAAATTGTAGTGGTTCAATTAAACTGTTTTAGATGTTTTCACCCTCGTTCTCAAACCTAGGTATAAACAGTCTTTAAATTTCCACTTATCAGCCTGGTCTGTCAGTATATCCAAAGCTTTGCATACCTGTGTCTTAAGTTCAGTGTACTGAAGCCATGAAGAAGAAAGAATGCAGAACTTCATGTGAGATAAATGAAGATGTTCAGAGCTGAACAAAAGGGTACATAAAAATAAATGTTGAAATTGGAAAAAAAGTCTTGATAAAAATGATAAAAAATATTACTTGAAATAGATTGATTCTTCACTAAGTCCTTTGGTCTAATTGCTTATTGTAAGTATTTCTCTTGTGGAGGCCAGTCTTGCAGTGTTTTTTCATGGGTTTATAGTAAAGTTTTAAAAGTACTATCTACTTAAGTAGTTTAGCCGGTCCTCATTGAACCTCATTGTTTTCAAACTATTTGTCACATATTCAGGACAATAGTTTGGGTGCAGATGATGACTTGAACTCAGTAAATTAATGCACTTATAATTATTTTGATTTGTGCTAGTAGAATATTCTGTTACTGAATTTGACAGTCGCTTAAAAGAGTTAATATTAACTTTAAAAACCATAGTTTTAAAATTTTTATAAATTAGGATTTTTTTTTTCTTTCCAATGCGTTCTATTCTACCAGTTTTTTACATCTCTCATAAGAACAGTTAAAAAAGAAGTTCAGTTCTTTTGCTTGTTTTTTTCATATCAAGGTGACTTTTTTTGTGGGGGAATCTGTGATGTCTTGGCAGGAATAGGAAGTTTGTAGGCAGTTCACCATTTTGTTGTTCTTGGAAAATTTAACCATATTTGGACACAATACAGGCTTCAAAAAATTAGGTTGGTACAAGCAAGTTAGGTAAACACAGCTAAATCTTCAGGATTTGTAACTTGAATGGAAGTCTGCATTGTACATATTGTGTGTAAATAGCAGTGACTATTACCTAATAAAGGTTAAATAATTGGGGAAAAAAGAACAGAACAAAAATGTGTCAGTGTCCTGTTTGCTCACAGGCTAACTTAGCACTTAATAGTCCAATGATAATTTAGTGATTTACAGTTGCTGAAAGAAGAATGATAGAATTTAGTTTTATACTGTTTAGTTTAACAGAGCCACTGATGCTGTGATAATTGTATTAAAATGGTTTCAGTTCAGCTTTCTGACATACCTTTCCTGTGTTTTTCAAAACAATTCTCTTCTTGTGTGTTTATTACAGGGAAAAGAGGGAGTAGTGGTTTTTTGGAGGGGTGAAGTGGTGTTGAGATTTTATGGTTTAATTTTTTTTTAGTAGCAAAGCATTTCTCAGCTGGAAATGTCGAATATTTGTTTCTGCATGGAATGCAGTATTTTGAACATCAGAAGTGAGCTGGTGTTTGATCTTAATGAAGTGTAGAAAATCTGGGTAACTAACCTTCCAACTAGAGAATGGTAATTGCAGTAAGAGTAGTTTTGCTTTCCCAGGATAGCAGCTCTGACAATGGTCTGTTATTTAGCAAAAGCATGTTAGTTGCTTTAAAAGAGTAGCCTTATTCTGCCCAGTATGTTGTACGGAAGTAATCAGCTTTCGGCTTTTGAGTGGAACTGCACAAAGCTCATTGCCCCTACCAGTTATCTCTGTGGTTGCATTCTTCATTTATCATGCATTCCTTCCCCTTAGTTTGCTGGCATTTCTGTAGGGCTTTTGTCTCTGCTAAATATCTTTGTGTTCATTCTCCCTTGGCTGGTGAAATATCTACTGTTACTGCACAGTGTGGGTGACGGAATGTGCTGCGATGGATTAAATCTACAAAGTAGAAAATTAAAATGCTACAGTATGTCACAACTGTAAGGCAGTATATTGTGACTGCTTGCTTGTCAAGCGGGTGTGGAAACATACTGCAAATAAATACAACAGACAAACTTTTAGCAGGAGACTTTTAAAATGCACTCTAGGAGAAAAGTTTCTTTTCTCCTAAGATATAAAAGTTATCTTTTAAACATAAGAAAAAGTTATCCTTTCCCTGAAAGGAAAGCAGGAAAAAAGCCCCACAAACTGAAGGACAGAATGTTTCAGTTGCTCTTGTGAATCTAGCCAGATATAAGCAGAATATCTGATAGATGTAGTAAAAAGTCTTTAAAAATTAAAATATGTTCTCTGTATCTGGAATCTAAGCAAGGAAATGTGGTGCTGGGATTTTTGAATGAACTATCCTGAGGAATTCAGGAGATTAGACCCAGTGATTGCAGAAGAGTTGGCTTGCACTCCCAAAATATCTCTCCTCCCTCATAAAGGATAATTTCATTTTAATTCCTCCTTCAAAAATCTCTCTGACTGCTGAATGGTTTGGCCTTTGCATAAATTAAGACATTCACATAGCTTTCCCCCCCCCATCACTTTCCCGCTAGAAGGAAGTTGGATGATTTGCAATTTAATTTTTCCCATGGGTATTTCAGATGTTGTACACTGTGGGTTCTGACATTTCCAGCATGCTGGGGAAGAGATCCTCTCCCCTGTTTCTGATCCAGGCTCTTGGAGGAGTCTTGTAAATTCTACTTTTTAGCTTACCAAACATGCTGAAAGGAGGCTCAATCACTTTTCTTCCGCTCTGTACTCTTCCCCCTCCCCCATTATTTCTAAATAAACTGTACTTTATTTCCATGAAATTTCTTCTCTCAGATCTGCCAGTGTGGCCCTCCAGAGATGCAGGGAGGGGGAGGGAGGGCGGTCTTTTTGAACAGACAGCCCCAAGCTGCCTGGGTAAATAGGGTTTTTAGTTTCAGTTGCTATTTCAGTGAGACCACCTCCCATGAAAGCATTTGCACACTGGAAAGTGTACCCCTCAAGCACTTTCCTGAATAGGCTGCTTCATAGCACGAAAAATCAAAAGCAAATTGTTTTTCTTTGATAACTCTTAAGTTGTGCAGTTCAGTATAATGACTACATGAAGTATATTAGCAAATATTCATGAAATGTCATTGCTGCAGTGCCTCATATCCTGTGAAGTGTGTTAATCAGTAGATGAAAAATAATCCCTCCAATAAGCAACAAAAGTTTTAGCTGTGGGTTTTTGGTTTGTTTTTGTTTTTTTAATAGTCCAGTCTGATGGTAGCTAACTGTAATGAACTAATACATTCAAACATCTTCAACCAGTTTACCTAGTTTGGGTGCAAAAGCAGTAATTTATTTGCATCTTCCATAAATTTGAATTCAAAGATGTTATTTTTCCATTAATTTCTTAGAGGCATGCAATGGATGTCAAGAGATTTATTTTAGCCTTGAAAAAACTCTTCCGCAGATATTCTTAATATTTCCACATTTAAGTATGTTACTTCCTTCTGCTCATTATAGTTTGTTGCAAACTTGTCTCATTTCCAAAATGAAATTGCAGTTTAAAATCACTAGCATAACCAGAAGTGTGTCAGTGCAATTTGTGCTTATAGTGACAAAATACATGTTGAATGGATATTGATAGCAACATTCCAGTACTAATACAACAACAAAGTCAAGTGTTTTCCTTTTAAAGTTTATCTTGTATAGGCAGGTTTCAAGATTTAATTACCTAATCTCCAGTGAAATTCAGTGGATTTGTATGCTTTATTCTGCTGAACTAATCTGAAAATCTGATTTAAGGATGAAGTAATTTGTTTGATATCACATAAATTCCTGGCTCAGTCAAACCTAAATCTTCCAGTGCTGGTTTTTAAACATAAAACATTTTCTTTGGGTTATAAAGAGAGCTTAGATGTGCTTTTGAACTTCTTTAAAGTTTTATACTATTTCACCTGTGCATTTGGGAAAACTTGCTTTTAGCAAATTTTTGCAATTTTCCTAAAATCTGCAAAATGCCAGTGGACTCCAATGGTTTCATGAGTTTGCTAAGCCAATTTAAGACCTCGTTGTTATTGAACAAATTGGGTTGTCAGGAAGGCTGGGTATTCTACAGAGCATACTTGTGTTGTCTGCCAAAGCCACAGTGGCACATACTTGCAGGAACAGCCAAAATAGACACGGTGGAGAAATTTTGTGAGCATTTGGCCGAGTTCCCCAGCTTCTTGTTCTTTCCATTTCTTTCTTCATCTTTCCCTGGTGTTCCCTCTTTGAATATAAATCATAACCCACACTCAAGAGGGTCAGTAAATACCAGAAATTGCCAAGTTCTTACACCCTTCATTATGTCTTTAGTCCCACAGCCACCTCCTTTGGGTATTGCATGTGAGAGATATTCCCTGTTACCTGAAGTGTCAGAGAACTGGGTCCAATATAAGCCTGGGGAAAAGAGTTAAGCAGGGCTGATTTATGTGATCTTAGCCACTGTTCTCCTTTGAATAGGAACTGGAATATTTTCTTTATTTTATCCCCATAGGTCTTCCCGTACCACAGGTAACAAAGGCCCCAGTCCTAGAGTGATGTGGTATGTCAGCCAAAAGCCTAGGCATTTAAATGTAGAGGAGTATTGTTTGGTTTCCTTTTTTTCTCCTTGTAAAATTCAAACCATGTTAAATTTGAAGAGCAGTTGCCAGCTCTGGGATACCCATAATTTGTCCATTTTATGCGCATGAGTTAATACCTGTGAACCTGGTTTGGAGCATTTCCCTCCCCAAGACACCTGTCTTGTTCATAGTCCAAGTAAGGATCTAACATGGGGTAAATTGTAATTGTAGATCACTCATCTCACAGAAAGTGATTCTTACTCACTTCTCATGCTGTATTTGATAAATACCCTCTTGAGTTCAGCAGTATAATTTCATTAGTGCTAGGTTCAGATGTCACCCTTGAAAGTGATTTTCTATACATTAACAAAGTCTTCAAGGTTCCTCAGGTATTTTTCAGTGACGGAAGGGTTGCCCTGTTTTGTCAAGGGGAGAGAGGGCTGTGTAGAGCAATAATGATTCAGGCATGCTACTAAGTTTAATTAAATTATGTCTAATTAGATTTTGGAAATACATGCTTTTTTCCCCCCTTATGATGTAGTTTGTGTAGTAAACTACTGACTCTGCTGATCTCCATCCTCATGCTGTGTCTGCATTATTATGAGTGAGACATCTACATTGGTATGGCCATTTCAGAGCAAATGTGCCATTTCAAGTCAGTGCTTGCTTAAGATCATCATCAGGTTAAACCTTTGTCATCCCATCTGTGCTGCTCCCTTACCAGGAACTGTTATGTTCATCTCCATTCGAAATTTTTAAATACTGAATTAAGTAGCAAGTTGGCCTGCCTACCTAGGGAACCAGTCATTTGATACCACCTACTCCAGTGTGGAATGCAAGCTCCTCAGCACTTGTTATGCAAGGATGGGAATGGGCAAAATGCCTGGAATGTTGATAGCTCAAAATTAACTGTTTTTTCCATAGGAATATGTTAAATTGCTGGATCAGTAGGGACCTCAGTATCTGGCATTAGGCCAGATAAAAGCACTCCTTTGCAGTGACTACAGTTAAAAAAGTATCTTAAAAATATTCAGTAGGAAGGAAAAATGCGTTTGAAAAACAGAGGCTTCATAAAGGATCCTAAATATTTCTTTTTCCACTTTAGGTTGCAATCTATCTCAAGTCATTGATTTATTTAAGTGGATGTTTTAAGGCAGGTTAATATATGCACTGAGTTTGAAAACAGCCATTTTCTTCTAACAAATCAGCAGTGAGAGTGGCTAGTGTGGTACAGGCATAAAGTCTGGCATAGGCAAGCATAGTGAAATGGCTTATTTCTGTGTTTACTGTGATTGGAAGAAAAGTTCATGTTTGAGGAGACAGATTGCAATTATGGAACATAACTAAGAGGACTTTTTTATTAAGTTCTGAGCATAACTAAACATGACTACTCAGATTTTTTTCTCAGTTTTGAGTGAATGAGACCCTAAAAGCCTTAAGGATGTCTTCTAGCCCAGGAGATAAATATTAAAAAGTTTGTCACTGGTAGTTTTTTGGAACAACTTACCATACAGAAGGATTCTTCAGTGGAAAGCAAGCAACAAAATTGCCCCTAAACTTCAGTTCATGTGCAGGAAATAGAGGTTGCAGAAAACTGGCTTATTGGTGCTTCAACAGATACCTATGTTATATAGTGTTTTGTGCCTGCTTTTTCTTTGAGTAAAGGGAAAACTGTAGAAACAAGAAGAGCTAGCTGAAAGAGCTAGCTAAGAGTGTCAAGGGAATCAAAAGTAAATACCTAATCAGATTTTGGAACTCTTCAGTGATACAAACCTTGTCCACAGCAGTACTTTTCCCCCTTTAATAACAGCATAATTAAGTTAATGTATGAGAACTTCCTACTTTGAAAGCATCACCATAACAGAAATTAAAGGGAAAAGCAAACTTTAAGCTGGAATGTCATACACAAAGGAAGTTACATGCTCTCAGCAAGCTCCAGTGTCTAAATTAAAACCTCTTGTATTTAGTGGGGGTGGTGTTTTACTCCCCAGTCAAGTGGAATCATTGATTTGCTAGCACTGAAAGAGGGGGATCTCTCTTCCCTGATGATACTTCTCTCTTCCTTGTTGCCTTTATTAGTGTTCATTTGCACCTGTGATCTGCTTCTTAACAAGCTCACCCTGCAATGTAAAAATAACTAGCAAAACAATTGTGAGTGTTAAAATGAAGGAAAGGGTCAGTGCTTCAGCTGTCTTATGAAGAAACACAGAGACTTCAGATGAATCTCATCTTCTTTGGTCTGCAAGCTGTGTAAAAGCTTATGAACACAATCACTCAAATAGTCCAGGCTCATCTGATTCACACTTGCTTGCCAAGCTATGATAACTCAATTGTACTGGAATTCTGTGATTCTGTTGAAGGGATCTTGAGTCCTTATTTGTTTTATTTGGCACTGAACACCTGAAAATCAAGCTGTATGTGTTCAGGAGTGTTTACTGAATCTTTAACAAAAGAGCAGCCTGGATAGGGGAGAGAAGGGATCCTGACCCTGCTTGCTCTTCCTGGCCCTGACATTTGGTCAGTGGTGCAAGGTGTTCTTCAGGAAGCTGCATCTGGAATTCATGCACAATGGCTGAAGTGTGAAATATGTAGGCTGTATGGATTGATTCACAATGGTGCTTTCAGTAGCTATTGGCAGGAAGTTGGTTATTAATGCAAGGAGGAGGAAATGGTATTGAAGGGCTTGATAAAGTATTCTGCTTTAGACAAAAATATGACATAATACCTAATTTCTTTACTTGCTGTAAATGAAATCTAAGGTGGGGGGGGGGGGAAATGACAGTGAATTTCCTATTCATATATGAATGCAGTCTTTTGCAGCACTGCAAAATGACTTGTATTGATAGCTTATTTCCCTTCCCCTGATAAGAAGATGGCCAAATACTTCTGAGATGTCAGTATGAGATAAACCTTATTGCATGAGGTTTTGTTTTCACATGGGGGAAACCCTGCTCTTGTCATGTCTATGCCTTTTCTTTTACTCCTAATCACATGTTATCACACTGTGGATCTTCTCTTTGTGTGTTACATGCTTTTACCTTTCTTTGTTTGTTATTAATTTTCTTTCTTACCAGATATTTTTTAAAAAGATAATTTTAACCAAAACCAATGAACTATATATCCCACTTCTATGGCTGGATTAAACACGCCTTTATTTATTTAGAGGGTAGTAATCTTTTAGAGGTACTGATCTTTGTTTGAATGCTACCATTTCAAAGTGAAGATGAAAGTGAGGTGTAAACTGCAGAAATGTTGTACAGTTCTTGAGTTTCAAATGTTCAAAAATCAGAAAGCTAGATTTTCTGTTATAATTTTGACTGTTACATTCTAAAGTGTCTAAATTGTCGCTGCAAGACAAACATAAATACTGATCAATAAGTGTTCTCCCTCTTATGCCAAAAGAAACATTTGTGAAATGTCTAGCTTTAGTGTTCTTGGTAATACTGATAAGAGTTCAAAATTCGTTTTTAAAAGAACATTTTGTTAAAATGTCAGCTGTGGAATTATTCTTAAAACTGTTGTTTCATGTAATGGTTCAGCATATTGAGATACAGGAAACTACTTTTAACTATAAAGCATGCTACAGAAAAAAGATCAAGTTAGCTTATTTAATTGCATATTTTTATGACAGATTCATCTAAAGCCACTTGTATTTTGTAACCAGTAAATCTTGTCTTTCTCTTCTGCATTTTAACATATATTTATCCTCTTTTAAAGAGTTTCAAATATACAACAGCAGCTGGCCTTGTTAGATAATGAATCCTGGCCAGGCATGGCTGAAGCGGACAGGGACCGTCTTCAGCTCATCAAAGAGAAGGAGGCTCTTCTTCAGGAGCTGCAGCTCATCAGTCAGCAGAGACGATCCCCAGAAGACGTTGCACGTTTGGAGGAAGAAAAAAGACGCTTGGAGGATGAAATTCAGCGAGCTCGAGCAACGTCTGCTCATGGGGCCACTGAAAGGTTTGGGAACTTGAAGTGTTTTCTTCTCTATTGTGAGATCCATATAGGTAGCTTGAAAAGGAAGTGTAGGGAATTTCATTGTGTTTAAGGAAAAAGTAGGTTACTACAGAAATTTACTTTCAGAAAAAGAGGAGACTGCTCCTGACTGTCACTGCCCAATTCTGTTTGTCTTGAACTTTTCTGAAGCAGAGTTGAGGTAATGTTGACAAGTTAGTTTTCCTTTCATTCACCTAAAAAGTCTGAATAGGAAGAAGAATCTGAATAGAATCCCAAAAGATGCTTGGAATAGGTCTGAGTGATACTGTCTGATAATAGAGACCTGAATAACATTACCTGGATATTGAAAGATTTTTCTGTTACTTGCAGTGGAGTAGTACTCATCTCCAAAAGCACCAAAACAAAGATCGTTTGCTATATTTAGTTTCTGCCTTTCAACAGGAAAGTTAAATGATTATGTTTTTGCTTTTATATACAATATTTCCTTTTCATTTGCAATCTCAGCAGTGGGAACACATCCCTGTTCTGACATTCAGAGAACACAGTAAGCAGAGTCATTCTTGAAAACTTAAAAATCAAGTTATATGTAAAATAACCCCAAAAACATATTAGTGGAAACACTATGTTTATTTCAAAGTTGCCCAGCTTTTCCTGTAGCCAGAGAAAAGGACAAAACCTCTTAATCTCTTTTTACCATAGACTGCTTCCAGTGAAAGCAAGAAACGACTTGTTCTTGCTTCTCTTAAATAGTGGTAAAACCTCAGTTTTGACACTTCAGCAAAAACCTACATGAACCGGCTTTGATGTGATCTGTGTAAAGGTTAATATTTACACATTTAAGACACTTTAAAAATACTTGAAAGTGCTTTCCATATACAGATTTTGACAACTTCAGTTTCTTTGAAAGGGCTTACTTCAGACAGTAAATTCAGGCAATAACTAGAAAATTCACAGCCAGCCTACAGGTCAGTGTAATGTATTTTGCAATTTTTGCAATATCGTTACATTGGCTTTCCAGCTTAAACTGACAGAAAAGGGAGTTCACTTTACACTGTGGTGTAGTAAGTTTTATTTGTTGTTTTTGGGCTCTCGTGTTAGGTAGTGCATACTGTGTTGGCAAGAAGGCCAAGCTATTTTTCCATGGAGTTCATGCTGTGGAAACCAGCATTCCAGTGTGGTACTTGATACTTCAAATGCTAGCAGAAAGTTGAGTAGAAGTTAGAGTAATACTGATGGGCACTCTATTTTCGTATAAAAAATTGGAGGAAACCTTAACTATTGGTAGCCCTAATTTTTTGTTTGTTTTAGACTCAGCAATAACCAAAAATATTCCTAATTCTGCTTTTGCACTTTGTTCTAGTTGTGAAATACAAAGGTGTTTCTTTCTTAAATAATTAGTACATCTGTTGCTGAGTTTGCAAGGCACTGAGTTATGTACAGATCAAAATGAACTTAAAATCTCTATGACAGAGGTGGGTGTTTTATTGTTGAGGTTGTTTTGTTTTGTTTTTGTTATAGTGTTACTTTTAGTAAGATTGGCTGACAGCCTTAGTTGGAGGCACATCTTACCCTTTAGAGCAGGTACCTACCCTGCAGCATCTATCACTGTAGAGTGTAGGTTCCTAAGTTTGTTTTTTACAGTAGATGGTGTGAATATCTCTGCTTTCCCTTGCAAGCTTTTGAATCAGTTAAGTTTCTTATGTCCGTTTGTCCTTTTCTTTTGGTTCCTGTGTGCAGTTGCCTACATGGTGCAAGTTTGCATAGGTGAGCTGCAGCTTTCCTCCTGCTACTTGGTTAACCTGGCCTGGGGAGCACTGAGGCATGAGAAAAGCCTGAGAGCTGCTGTTTTATCCAGGAGAACTCCCTTTCTGATGATTTTTAAACCCTTTTCATTAACATGTTGAATTCTAACATCTCTCTTCCCAGCTGAGGAAGATCTAAGGCACTCTAATAAGTTTGATCTGCTTTCTCCAAACTGTCTGTCAGAATCCCCATTTCCAGCCACCTTATGGTGTAGGACTGGAGCTGTAACTTTCCTGGACATACAAAATATACAACCCAAACCAGAATACGACCCTGATACTATCTTGAAGTTCAGTGGTTGGGTTTGGAAAAACAAAACATCAGGAATATAATTCTGGATCCAGAAAAAGAATCCAGTAGATATAATCTATTATTTGAAATTCTAATGATGTCAGAATACAGAATTTAAGATATCTTATAGGTGTATGAGATGGCCAGCATTAAAGTTATATTCCATTTGTGTTGTGGCAGTGGTACTGAGTAATTCAGCTGTTTGTTACTAGAATGGGCAAAAAATAAGTTTCAGCATAAGATTTTTCTTACAATGTAGTAGTGAAAATGCCTGCTTAAATATAATGACAAATATATGCACCTAAAACACATAGACTAAGAGCTTAAATTTGACATTGGTGGTTATGCTTAACAGAAGTCCTTCAAAAATTGTTTTTTTATCTTTGAAACTTTGCACTAATTATCTTGGATAATAGGGCTATTTGGAATTTTTTTTTGTGACAAGGTAGAAGGTCATAGTATTTTAATGGCAGAATCAGATTGATGCAAGGGAAAAAAATAATCTTGTAGAGTCTGATATTTTTACCTAGGACTTTTTGACTTTGCTAATTGCTGTAATATATTTTCAGCATCATGGCTCTTACACTGTGCTTCAGTTACTTTTCTTGTCTGGGAATTCTCCTGGAGTCTTGGTTCTTGTGTTCTTGCTGAAATTGCCATTGCTGCATATGAGCAGCATAAATAAAAACTTTTCATTAAACAGTGCAACTTTTTTTTAACATTCAAAAGTTCAATGCATTGATGTTTTTATGCACTTGGGAAGCTCCTAGCGCATTTTGAACACTACTGTGATGAAGAAAATAGTAATATGTATCTGTTTAATTATAGGATACTGTTACAGGAGAAGAGAAATTGTTTGCTTATGCAACTAGAAGAAGCTACACGTTTAACCTCATATTTACACTCCCAGTTAAAAAGGTAAGTTATGTAAAACCAGCAGGTTTTGAAGTAACTACAGCAGAGAACAATAATAATAATGTATGAAGTTTACCTTTTTATACTTTTATGTATGTGTGCCAAGTAAATGAATTTTTTACTACATTTATACAATTTGCTCTGTGGAATGTGATGATTTGGATGGAGTTTTATAAATAGTATTAGTGACAACTATTTGGGCTACATTATTAAGTGTATTTGGGAATTTTATATGTTCCCGTACTTTCTGAAAAGGAGATAAGTTCTTAAAATCTGTTGTAATGTTTTTACAGTTTTACTAATGGGAAGATAGCATTCTTTTAAGTTCTGTGAACTGTTAATATTCTGATACCTTCAAAGGTAGGAGGTTTTGGTGAGATGACAGAATTTTGCTATTTAAATACAAGAATGTGTTAAGATCCACACAGAAGTCCAGAATGCTTTGCATATTCACACTCACAGCTGCCTTTTGAGATGCAGCTCTTGGGAGTTCCTCAGTTTAACACCGCACCAGCATCAAAAGCTCAGTTCCTGCTGAGTTCCTGTCTCACTTCATCTCTCTCTGGCACTAATATTATTCTCCCCCTTAACTGAGAATGGTAAGAGGAGCTGGAATAGGATTCATCCTAGGGTCTTTTTATTTTGCATTGAAAAAACCTGTGAGAGTGACGCTCACACAGCAGTTTGTTAGAACTTTGCAAATCCCTTTGCACTTCTTCTCCCTGGATTGTTTATGACCAATCGTTTATGTAAATTTGAACTGGATCATGGTAATCTGTCATTCCTGGCTTTACATTGAGTCTGCTGATCCAGAGCCTGCTCTGGCCTCTTTTGTGCCAAATCACAGCTGCTTACATGTTGGAGGAAAGAGCAGGCTCATCCTGTTAGACTGTTGTCTTCAGGCACTGAAGCACTTAGCCCTGATTTGGTTGTCACATGTGCTGCTCTGGTCATGGTTGTGCCTGAGACCAAGGCAAGAGACATGAGCTAGACTTTAAAATGCCAAATCATCTTTCCATGTCACCATACTGAATACATGTGAAATTGCTTTTGTAATCTGGATTAGTGTTTTAATCTCTGCATTGGTGGTTCTGATTATATTTGAAAAGGCATTTTTGTGTTTTCTCTTTCTTTGCATGTCATAGTCTGTCAGCTAGCACCCTCACCATGTCCTCTGGCAGCAGCAGGGGATCCCTGGCCTCCAGTCGAGGATCCTTGGCCTCCAGCAGAGGCTCCCTCAGCTCAGTCAGCTTTACGGACATCTATGGCCTTCCCCAGTACGACAAATCCGACAGCGTTACAGACTACGGGCAGCACTTGCGCTTTGACATCATTCCCTTCGAGTCTCTCACAAAGGATGTGCCGTATGCTGATCCCATCGGACACTCGAATTTCAATAAGCAGCGGAGGTCTCTGGATACCCCGCAGTCCCTGGCATCCCTCTCATCGCGGTCCTCCTTGTCATCGTTGTCCCCTCCAAGCTCGCCTCTGGACACCCCATTTCTCTCTGCGTCACGAGATTCTCCGTTGGCTCAGATGTCAGAAGGTTTTGAGGAGATGGCAGGCATAGGAGCCCTGGAAATGCTCAGGGCTCCGACCACAGCCTTGGGTGACGATGATGCACAAGGCACGAGTTCATCTCAGACGTCCGCTTACCCTCTCGACAGTGAAGGGCTGAGAGAAATGGGACCACACCTGACTGCTATCCAGACTGGTGGAGGTGAGTTTATGGATATTACTATTTTGTCACATTGTCTTAGAAAATGTGACACAGACCTAAGCATGCCAGCACAGTAGAGATTGTTCCTCAGTTAGGTTTATTTACTTCCATCAGTTGAAAACTGCATGGTAGATGTTATCTGTTAAAAGCCTGACCAAAACACAGGAAAATCCCCCAAGCCCAAACTCTAATTTTAGGGCAAAGAGGTGAAATAATAGAGAAATCCTTGTCAATAGATCTTAAAACAGTGGTGAATTGACTGGAAGAAAGGGAATAGAATATAGACTTACATTGGAGTGTAGCCTATCAAGGACCTAGCAAGAATGAGTAAGGTGTTAGAAAAAGTATGGGTTAATTGCTTCTGAGGGCCCCAGTTGTGCTGATGTTGCCTTTATTCTGATAATGTAAAGCAACACAAACCCAGGAGAGATAGGAAACAACCAATAATCACCCCCTACAAAAAACCCAAACACAAAATATGAGGTGATGCTGCTGACAGTGCTTGAAGGCTGGCTGACTCCATGCTGAATTTGTACATATTCCAGACCAGATTTCCTTGTCCAAGTTCTGTGATGGAGCAGAAGCCACAGTGGCATGGCTGTCAGGAGTGCGTGGTACAATCATGAGTAGGTGCTTCGTCAGCAAAGGAGCATCTTTTGTAGGGAATGTGCGAGACATTGAGTATCTGTTTGGCTGGTTGTGTCTGAGCAGCTGTGTGTGCTGTGATCTCAGAGGAGTGATGGGTGCAGTTAGCACAGCACACACACTATTGAGTTTTCCTTTCCTGCTGGACTGTCAGATTGATGGACTTACTTTAGCTTGCATTGGCAGAACCTTCTGAAGCACTGCAGTTGAGAAACATAAATTAGAGAAATCAAAAGAGGAAACAGAAAACCTGAAAAAATGAAACAAAATTAAAAGCCTGAGCATACAGGAACGCGACAGATTTATTTTCCTGTTTTGATCAACCAAATGGAGAACTGCTCTTAGTATGAAAAAGAAAATCATGATAACGTTTTTGTGTGTTGACTTGCTCTTTTTTTTAATAAAACCATACTAGTAAAGAAAGACATTTAGAGTTTATCTTACTGTTAAATTTTGTGATTCCCATCCAATTTCTATATCCAGAATAGTGTGTTAGCAGTTGTGTAGAATGTTGCATTCGGGACTCATGACATCAGGAGTAATACAAACTATAGCCAGACATTGGATCATATTATCATACCAGAATCTTATTTGTCAAGTGATAATACAAATGAACATGGACAGTATTTACAGAAAACCTTTCAGGTTTTCATATTAAAAAAGAAAACATTGCCACAGTGCTAAAAAGCCTGTATTGTACAAAAGCATTTAAGTCTAGACTCACCTACTTTTCTTAATGGAGCTAGCACTGCCAGAAGATACTGCAGCAGAATTTACTTTTACTAGCTGTAAACATTTCTAGTGCCCTTATTGTAGCTTTCAGACCAAAATAAACAGAATTCCAGAGACCAGTGTGAAAACTTGTGCTTAAATTAGTGCTGTGAAGAGGCTTCCTGAGGTTTTCTTTAAACCTCAAATCAGACCACAGCATGTCTTCACCCATTGTGGTAAGTGAAAAAATCTAAGTAGTTCATTTATAGCTTGTATGTGTTTCCTAGAAGTGAAAGCCTGGTGTGAGGGCCTAGGCAGCAATACAGGATGAAGGGCAACTTCCTGCTTTGATTTTCCTTTTCTCTGTTCTCTGCTATGTTTCTACACATTTCACATTTCTCTGAAAGCCTCTGTGCTTAATTTGCTGTCAGTGCTGCGGTGTCCAGCTCCTAGTCCATAGGTTACAACTTTTCTCTGTGTACAACAGAGTATATTGTGTTGCTTTTTGAGGAAGAATATATGATTAAAAGGTGGGCAGGCTGCCTTCTTTTGAGACTTTTTTTATTTTTAATATTTGCATTTGGAAACAATTACTTAAAATTAACCTTTCTGATTTTTGACTGCTTTGAGTTCCACACTCAGTAGCCGGTGGTTTGGAATTGTAATGCAGTTGTTTGCAAGTAGCAGTTGGAAGTTTTGAAAGTATGTTGGTTTTGTACTCTTTTCCTGGAAGAATTGAATGGAGCATCCAGCTTGTATGCCAGAGTTGGGAGCTTGCAGATACCGGGGGCTTTGGATTTCTCTGAGGTAGCATGCAGTGTGCCCTGCTGCTGCCACCCGATGGCCTGGCAGCAGAGTGCCATGCTGCAAAAACAGGAGGCCTTGGTGCTGGCAAACCTTGGCCTGTTCCTTCACTAGACAAAGCATGAGGTCATTTTGGTAATTTGCAAATAATGGGGGCCTGGAGGATTAACACTGAATAAACTGCATGAACTTTGCACTGATGCAGCACTTGAGCAAGTTCAAGGGGTTCTTCAGGGACTGCAATTTTGATGTCCAGTTGCTGATCTGCTGTTTTATTGTTCTGCATGTCACATGGTCATGTTGTGAAATAAATTTGCCTCTGTGAATGGAGGGAATATGCTTGAAAAGTTAAATCCATCATATTTATAAAGATGGGAGTGGGAGGAAACATGTAAATAAAATATTGGACTTTAATAGCTCGACTATCCCTTCTCTATACTAAATCTTTCAAATGCTAAATTTCTTTTAATGCCTAAATAATCTCTTGTTTATAAAATATTGTCAGACATCTAAAGGGTGATTTATCACTGTATGCTTTTTGTCTTGTTTCTCATGCGGCACAACAGAAAAATTCACTGTAAGTGAACTGAAATTTCTTATTGTGTGTTTTTCTGTGTGATGTGTTGGTTGTTTTGTTTTGGGGTGGGTTGTTTTGGTTTTTTTTTTTTTTGGAGTTGCATGAGAAGAAACAGATTTTGCTACATTTGGTTTTGTTTGGTATTTTGCTGTATCTGTTTAATCATTATGGCATACTTAATTTTTTTGCTATGTCAACTAAACACACATTTACAGCTGTAGTTAAATTCCTGGGGAAAGTGTTCTTTGACCTTCAGCTTTACTGTATAATAGTAATGCCTGACTGTGTTATGGTAGGTAAGGTCTGTTTGTGTCTCTGAGCAGTTTTTATGGAGTGTTCTCCTCTTTTATTAGTGGATTTTGAGCTGACATGCGGTATTTGTAGTCACCCAAGCCTGTGAAACATGCTTTAGATTTATGTGTTTTGTAGTGAATGAAAGTTTGGGCAGCAAAATTTCCTTTGAAGTTCACTTTTTCAACTAATGACAATGAGAATATTCTTTCATTCAGGGCTGTCTTATATTTATCAAGCTTTGGCACTAAGTAGTTCCGGAAAATCATATATATTGTTTACTGATTTTGTTATTTAAATAAGAAAATGGAAGGTAATAATCTGTCTTAGAAACCTAATTTTTAAACAATTCCTTAGCTTCCAGCATTGCAGTCTGTAATCTGTGCTAAATATTTTCTGTTTAAACCAAAATTTGGTCTTTGATCATGACCAATTTTTCCTGCTGATTTTTTGCTCCCACAAGTCAAGGGTATATTCTGGTGTTTGCATCTCTCCCAAATTTTCTGTGATTGTCCAGAGGTTATCGAATGCTTCTATGGCCTGCAGATGGTGAGCAAACCATTGTCAAGTTACAACACTGTTGTAACGTGTCAGTTTTTAATTTCATTATATTGGTGCTTGAGACCAACTTTTCCATCCAGCCAAACTGGGAACCTGAACCTCCCAAGGACAGAGCCCACGAGATCGTTCCTCTGCTACATTTATACAAAGTGTTCACAGAGGGGGTGAGCCAAGGGCTTATTTACGAAAAGAAGTTGTCCTAGTGTAACTTGCTGAAATTAGTACAGAAATTATAGAAGCACTTAAAAAAAAAATTATACACTTTTGTGAAGTTCAACCTCTTTCCAGATATATAAAATTTTTGAGAAACTTAATATGTAGATGTCTGTACAGATTGCTAGTTTTGATTCTTCATTAATACCAGTGACAGAACTGAGGTGGGCTCACCAATTTGAAAATCCTTTAAAAAACAAAAGGAAGAAAAAAACCAAACCAACCAAGCAAACAAAAAAATACCCAATCAAAACAACCCCACAAACCCACCCACCACTTTAGTACAAGTGATATAGAGGAGAGCGTGGTTCAAATGCTTTGTGTGTGCTCATTTGAACTTGGCTCTCATTTGTGGTGAGGATGTAATGAATTGTACTGCATGATCCATGGGTTGGATGCTGTAGCTGGAGATGGGAAGGAGTGGTGGTTCTTTCTCTGGGTGCAGAGACAAGTGCAGATTGGGCTGTTTCTACCCTGAAAATAAATTTCCTGTCTACCTAAAACTGACAAAATCCTTCATTGAATTTCAATGAGAGGTCCATAGGGCTTATGAATCCAAAGGACAGAGAACTGGCTCTGCTGATATATAGGAATTTTAGCTCCAAACAGGACTGGGTGATTTTTGTAACACCTTTGGTAACTTTGTGCTGTTAGTGGCCTGGTAATAGGAATGTGTCTTGGGCTGGCGCAGAACCTGCTGGGCTTGGTGCACCTTCTCTGCCAGTTCCACAGTGGGTTAGTTAAAGCTGACCTTAGAGCATTTTGTTGATAGCAGCAGCGTGGTTGTGTTGATCTGGAAGACTTTTAGCAAGTTCTCACATCCCGATGTCCTGTCCTGGTGGTACTTGGGTGGAAGGTGAGGTGGGTACTGTGCAGGGGGGTGGCTCACCATAGCTCATCTGGGTTCTGGCAGAGGCTGGTATTCTGTGGAAGGGAACTTACTGAGTAGGTGTCAGCAATAAATTTGGATGCCTTACAATAATGTGCAACAGAGGTACTTAACAAGCTGTTACTTTGAGTAAGACATGCTTCATCCCTAGTTGGGGCAGTAAGCTGTAAATGTCAGCTGGTGCTTGTCTCCCATGCATTGTGCTACTGTCACACTGCTGAAACTGTCAATGCTTCCTTTCTGTCTTAAGTTTGTAAGCATGAGCAGAAGCAAATAAAATGCTTTCCCCACTTTTGAGGTGCTATCTCTTTGCCATTGCTTTCCTGCTTTGAGGACAGTCATTGAACTGTAAGCAAAAGGGGGTAAAAGTTCTTCCCTGTACAGTGAAGAAACTGCACTTCACATGTCTGTTTAGTGCTCTTCTCTAGGACTCAAAGGAAAACAACCTCAAGTTAGGAGCTCTTGTTGAAGTGTTGAAGCCTTCCCTATGCAGTTCTTGAATGTTACTGCTTGTGCACTTACTTCAAAGGATTGGTAGCTGCTGTACCTACTTGCCTGTGCAAAACCCTATGTATAACATAATTTTGTTGATATTACAACATGAAAATGATTGATGAGTTGCTATTTATCGTGTGGCTGGTGATTTGGGGAAGAGTGGCAAAGGGGGTTGAATATTGCTTCCTCCTTCCCCCAGTCAGTTTTCAAAGTAATTCACCAAGAATTTGAAAAAAACAGTGGTCTGAGTGAGCTGGAAAACACTGGTTCTTTTTGATAATGCCTCTCAGACTGTAAATAAAAGCTGCTATTATGTGATGGTGTAAACAGTATGCTTTGAGACTTTGTATTAGGAAACAAATGAGAACAAAACCTCACATTGTGTTATCAGATAACTTTAAAAAAGAATTAGTCTCTGTGTTTGTTTTCAACCTATTGTATATTCAGTAGGTAAATCTGAAAAGCTTAGGATATCATGTGTACATATGTGAATTAATGTAAGTCTTCCTTTAGGAAGGAATTATTCTACCAGAAAAACATTTAGTAACAATGCAGTTGGTTTATACTTCGTCTCGTCAGAGAGCAATTAGCCGCAAACTTCCTTCCTTCTCCCAAAGAAAATCTCTGGTCAATCCTATTCTAGGTTTTTAACTTCAAGTTAGATGAAAAATCAGTGAACTGCACTTGTGCTGTTTTGCTGCTAGTTTTAATACAATACGTTTCTTGTTTAATTTTGAAGAAATTGCCTTGAGCTGATGTTGTTCTCACTTTTTTTCTCCATGGCAGCTGTAACTCTGCGAGGAGACAGTGGTAGAAGATCGGAGAGGAGAGCCAGGCGAGTTTCAGCATGTCTCTCAGATCATTCACTGGCTAGTGACAGTGGCGTGTTTGAAGCTTTAAGCAAAAGGTCAGGTGTATAAATGCATAGTAAGCTGGAAATATTCCTGTTCTGCCACATGGCCCAAAAGAATTAGTTGTGAATTTAGGAGTAGGCTTTCAAAATCGCTAGTTATTAGTAACATAAAACTACTAGATTGCATGTTTTAAAGGAAAGAAGCTTTTTACATGCAGTCAGTCCACTGTCATCTTCAAGTGCCAAGTCCCTTTTGCTGTATTGTCTCTGATATTTTAACATCATATCTCCCTTGAAAGTTTTCTCATCCGATTAGTCATAAATCAGTAATTTTATTTCAACCATCTATAACAAAATAAAATTATACAGTGTGACTAACAATTCTGAGTATCATGTGATAAAAGTATAAATGCAAGGAAGAAACATACAAACTGCCAGAAGTCTAAAAATGTGTAGGTTCACCAAGTGATTGAAGGATGTAAAAAGACCTGTTACTTAATACAATTGTTTTAACACAGGAGGCAGTAATTGGGATGAAGATAAGTTTTGGAGGATGCTAAAGAGAAATGGAAGACAAAAGAAATATTAAAATAACCTAAATATCTTGAAAGAGTAATTCTAAAACCTCAATTTTTACAATTGTGAATTACTGCTACTGTGTGTTTTTAAACAGATGTCTCAATTCCTCCTACATTACCACTCCCTCCTGTATTACCAAATAATTGCTTATATCCACAAATCACAAAATAATTATTAGTTCATAATTTAGCAGCTTAGGTCACTATGTAGTTTACAGTACTTTCTGTTCCTGCAGGAATGAAGATCTGGAAGAGCCTGTTTATGGTGATGCTGCCAGTAATGAAGAACCACAAATACATGTTGGATTTCTGTGAGTAATTACTCCTCTTTCTCCCTATCAACTCTGCAGGAATTGCTCACTACTTTTCTTGTTTATGATTTTTAACTTTTTAATAAACTGAATCGTGGTGGATATTTTTAAGAAGTTTCTGAACTGACAGCCAAAGTTCAGTGGATGTACAGATTAGTCAGTCATGTGCCGCTTTGTGTTGGGGAAATGCCTTAACCACAGTTCATTCAATGTCCTTTCAATGCTGACTGATAAAAGGGCCTTCGTTACTACTTTCAGTAGCATTTATTTTCACTGTCAGGGCCATTAATGTGAGTATGGCTATAGGGATATGTCTCTGTAAGCGAGATCTTTTTCTGCTGGATAAAGGAGGATTACCTTAGGAAAGTCACAGGTGAAGAGACACAAATACAGCTGTACAATACATCTTTGAAATCCTGTGCCTATGGCATGCTATTGTTGGTAGTGGGAGTAGTGTGGGGAAGGGCAGATTATTGCTGTGCAAGACAGGATATTTTATTTTAGCCCTCCAGAATCATCTCTGCCCCTTGGAAAACTAATTCCTAAGACTGAAAGTTTTTAAAATATCAACCAACTTTGTTAGTGGCATTTCAAAATTCATGCTGATGTGAAAGAGTAGAATTTTTTAATTTGTTTTCAATGGCCCATGAAAATAATGCAGATGGATTTGTCTAATGTAACTGATATGTTGTTACACATGCACACACACATGCATATGGTGTAACTGTTTAAACTAAGGAATGTATTTGATAAAAGCTGTTTGCTGTCAAGACACTTAGGAAGGCCAGTCGTTATTTTCAAGCTGAATAATGTTTAATTCACTTAGTTCTATTAACTTTGTTACTGTAGCTAATGCTTTTGATTGAAACTGATTTGTGCAAGAAATGTATTTAACAAATGTGCTTTTACATTCTTTAAATCTGTTTAGTCTTCATCTTTATTTCTTAAGCAAAGTATTGATGATTGGTGACTAACACAAAGAATTTATTTTCCAGGCATGACAGTGGAAGTGAATGTCTGCTAGTCCATGTGTTACAGCTGAAGAACTTTACTAGTCTAGTTGTTAAAGAAAACTGCAAAATGTAAGCTTAAATTTCACCCAGAGTCTGATCATTGCTTGTTTTATGCTGCAGTTATAAATACCGTAGATTTATTTGGTTTCATTCAAAATTAAGCCATTTCTGGAGAAGATGGTATGTCTTAATTTCCATGAGGAAAGGGTTAATTTTATGGCCATATCCCTTTTTATAGAACTTGTGTCACACAAATGTAGTCTCTGTGTTCTTACATGTTTATTGTGCAGAGGAGAGTTTGTTCAAAAATATCTGAGATATTCCAGAGTAAGCTTAGTGTATTTTTCTCAATTCCTATGGCAACGTCTATATTAATCAGTAAGAGAGATACCTTGCCTTTTCTTTAAGAAAGAAAACCACACCAGGAAACATGCAAACAACAGCAAAGGATCTGCAGGCTTTTGTGACCTGTTCAGCTCTCCTTGAGTATCTGTGAAAGACCTTCTGAAAATAATGTTAACACAAGTACTAGCTGAGAATCAGTACAAAAGATTAACTTTTTTTTAACCTCTGACAGCTTGTGCTACTTTTTTCAAATTTTGTATCACATATAGAATATATCTTAGTTTATTCTAATAAATGTTTCTTAAATAATCACAGTGTTGTCATAAAACACTGTTTTATCTAGAGATATGTATCTTAGCATATTTTAAAGAAATTCAACATGTAAAAGTTGTTGATTCTTTATCTCTGGGAGAGGTTGTTTGAAAACTGGAAAATGAAGGTATGATAACATTGTATTGTAAAATAAGTAATTTGGTGGGAGCTGTTAAATTGACAGACATCTCCCTGAATGAATTGATCTTTGTTGAAAACTTCATCTTGCTAACGCTGCAAAACTGCAGTGGAAATTCTTCACGTAGGTCAGTACATTAGTGTTGGTCTTTTGCTCTGTTTGGTGTGAGTGCAAGGGCACATGATAGGGAAAAGTGTGAGTATTGTGTAGTACTCAGCCATGTTGCCTTGTCATCAGAAAAAGAAATAAGCATCATCTGAAGAAGGTAGTAATGTAGAGGTACCAAAGAAAAAGGTTAGTCCAGAAGGTTTGCTGGACGTTGTCGTCAAGGCAACCAGGCATCTAAATGACTCAAAATGCAGTTCTGTTCTTCATCCTTCTCAACCCTACCTTTGCTGGAACCAAGAAATTGCATTGCTGCAGAGTGAATTGATTGGTCTAGTCAAAAAATAAGTTTCTATTACCAAAAAAGCAGAAGCTTTTATCAAGTTTAATTAACTCCTCCATGCATCTGTACATTATTTGAATCAGGTGCTGCGGCAGCTGGGGGGAGGTTTGCCTGCTGCAGCCAGTGAGCAGAGGAGCTGAATCTCTGCCTTTTTACAGCACGTGAATCTGTTTAACTGACTGATGCTCCATAGTCCAGTGTGCTGCAGTTCCACCATAAGGAACTCTTCCAGTTGTCCTCTAGCCATTTATTTACCTGACAGTGTGAGCCTCTCTCTGGTGATGGCATAAGAGTTCTTGCAGCCATGTAGTCAACTTGAGTGAACCTCTGAGCTGGAGAGGGGTTTTTTAATCCTTGAGCCTTTGTGGGGTTTTTGCTAGGTTAGCTTTTTAACCCAGATAAATTTTCTAATCTGGGTCACAACACAGTTGCATGAAACTGTTTGCTGGCATGAGGAAAGGATAGGATATTGCAGGGGCTTGGCAAGCAGTCAGGACAGGGAGAACACGGAAACAATTCTCTAAGTAGCTCTGCTGCTTATGCTGTTAGCTGAAAATGGTTGTTGATTGTTTTTGGCTTGGAGTCGTAAATGACATGGTACCACATATTTAAATTTGTCTTTTGAGACTGCAGATAGATGCAGTGACTGCAGATTTCTTTTGCCATCTGAATTTCTTAATTTCTTAAGGAGGGAAAAAAGGTTGCTTAGTGGGTAGAAGGAAGAAATGGATCCGTGACACTTACGGGATAATTCAATTGCCTAAAACACAGCCATGTGTTTCCATTTGAAATAGCATAGCATAGCAAAGCACCTGGCCTCCAGCTGCTTCTGCTCACAGGGAGGCTCTGTGTAGATCTCCCATAGATCCTCTTATAATTGGTAGCTCATTTTAAATACCTTGGATACCTCAGGGCAGCTCAAGTGCTACTTGGTGCCTCTGCTTAAGCACCAAGTTTTAAAAAAAAGTTTTAGTTAAAAAAATACAGCATTTTGAGATCAGCTTTGCAGATCTTCTGTGTTAAGAATGCAAAGTAAATCTGGTGATGAGATCATCTCAAGGTAGACTCTTAATGTAGAAGGTACACTGATGTTTTTGCTTAGCTTGATTTTGAAAAATGCAAAATGGCTTTCTTTTTCTGAATTGTGCTATTTGTCTGTTTTGCTGTTCCCAGTCATGTGAGAGTTTATTTGCCACCGCTTGAGTCAAGCACACCAACCACTTACTGCTCGAGAGCTTTGGAATTCCAAACTCTGTTAATATTTAATGAGGTGTTCCGAATCCCCGTGCACTCAAGTGTTTTGAAATTAAAATCACTGCAGCTGTATATCTGTTCAGTTGATCATCAGCAACAAGAAGAGCTATTGGTAAGTGGTTCTGTTTCTTAAAAGCCATGTGGTATGAGAAACTAAAGTTACCAGAGGAATTTCTTTTTAAGATTAAAAAGAGATGTAAAAACCTAACTTTTCCTTAAGGAGTTCTGATAGAATTACAGGTTAATGTGTTCATTTGTTCACATATGTAAGTATAGTTCTGTAAATAAAGAGACGAGATTTTAAAAAATACTTAATCTGACTTTAAAAAAGCTTTTAAAAGACAGCGTGCTCAAGACTTAGATTTCTGCAGGATACTATAATGCCTGTGTGAGGAATCAGTACCATTGGAACAGGTTCCTACTAAAAAGATAACAAATACAGACCCCTCGTTACCATTTAATAGTGGGTGAAGAGGACTACATTATTACGTAATTACATCAGTCTTAACCTTGTTGCAGGGTAACAGTGGCCCTGGAACAGTTCTGTTACCTCAGCCTTTTACTTTAAACTGATTGAGATATCATGTGCTAACTTCAGGTGTGTGAAGTGTTAGCTTCATTTAGCTGTTATCAAATACAAATATGCATAACTAAATCTGCCTTGGGGCTGATGTCCTGGCTATTTTGAAGTGAGTGGGTTGTCTTTGCAGTGGCAGGGTTTGAATGGGTAAGTGAAAAAAATTTTTAAGCCTATCAAGCTAAGAGGTACAGGCATATCACTGTCAAGCTGGGCTGTGGATAAGAGGTGTTTATTTGAGCAAATGTGTGTTTGTTAGTCCACCTTTAAACTAAGTAGCATCTTATATACATAGAGTGGACCCAAGGTCTTGTCTGCAGTAGGAAGTTTTTTCTGCAGTGTAATTAAAGAGAAAGCATCCCAATAAGAAGCTGGATATAATGGTGTAAAATGCTTTATACAGGTATATCCTGTTGCTCTGGGAAGCTCAGTAGCTATTCAAGTGTAAAGCATCTTTCTATTGAAACAAGTGCATCTAAGTTTAGGGCGCTTTTATTCTAACTGCTGTTATTGAGTTGCCAAAAAAATAGGTCTTCAGGTTATATTGGTAGGGATTTTTTTCTCTTTCATGGTCTTACTTTGGTTATGTCAGAAGTATCTTTGTCAACAGTAATTGGTAACATTGTTAATTTAGCAATACTCCAAGACAGAGAAACAATGCCAGTTTCTTAAGATAGGTACATTGAAGTATTTAAACATCATGATTGTTGTTCTCTTCAGCTGTAATTTGAGACCGAGCATTTTCTCAAACTGAGAAATCATGTGCTATGTGCTACCTCTCTTTGGAACTGCTGTGATGGTCCCTGTCAACAAGGCCTTTGTCTTTCACGATGTTTTCCACTGAGATTACAGAGTTTTCCCCACTTATTTAATAATGCATATATTTCTCAAATTCTTAATGACTGCTTTCTTTTTAATTAGGATGTGCCAGTTTAATACATTCCTAAGTGCAAAAGCCAGACTGGAGTTAATCCTAAATTATATAAATACTTACACCTAACAGGGAATAAAAAAAAAATGTGGGAAATAGTTCAATTATAAAGAAATAAATACACTACACTTGTGGGATGGTCTTAACAGTTTCCTCAATCTTTTACCCTTATGCCCTGCATGGCTGAAAGATTTTTTTCTGTCTTAAGTTGGCTTATTTCTTCCCTGGTGGCCTTGTCAATGTCAAGGTAAGGGAATTGTTATTTTCCATGATTAGCATATATAGTTCATGTTAAAACATAAAAGAAATATTAATGCCTTCCTTGCAGTCACCTGGCATTGCTGTTTCACTTCCAGTTTCTCATCTTTTACAGCTCTGACCAATTATTCCCTGTGTCTTAATTTGTTTTCTTCTTGAGTGTAACTTTTTTTTTTTGCATTTTTTTGTTTTTATTTCAGAACATCCGTCCCATTTTTTTAGCATGATTTTTAAATCCTGATTGTTTTCTTATAAAGAGACGTGTCTGTCAGACATCACAGAGATATTCATAAATACTTTTACTGTTTTGCCGTCCAAGTTGTTAACAAATGCATCAGAGCAGGCATGTCATATACCTCTATCAGACCCACCTTGGTTTTTTCATCCTTTTGAGTAAGCTTCAAATCTTGAGGTGGACATGAAATATTAATTAGTCCTTTCAGTACTGATAATTCTTAATTGAGTTTCATGGTGATTCTCTAATCAATTAGTGATTCCCTTTGTAGAGGCAGCTTCTTTGGCAGACTTGCTTAGCTGCCTAATAAATGCAGTGTCAGGCATCTTAAGAGTCAGCCTATGCTTTTTCCAGCATTGCTGGCAGGAAAACAGTTTTCCTCTCTACCTCCTAAACTAAACTCAGTGTGTCTTAAACATTTTCCAACTCTGATGCAAAAGTGTGAGTATTTGATATACATTTATATCTTCCACTGCATCAAAGCAAGTAGATAATTAGAGGACATCTGGGTTATACAGAAAAAAGAAAAGGCATCTCTATAGCCTCTGATATACTGCCATGAAATGACAATATTCTCAGTAACATGCTGTATCCCCATATCACATTATTTTTTTAGTCTCAAAAACTTTTCTCTATTGTCCTCTATGCACCTGTTTAAACAGAGCCCCAGGGAGCATTTGTCTTGGAAAAACAATGCAACTTTTTTTTTTATTATTATTGTTTTCTAATTAACTGTTTCTTTACCTACTTAAAGTTGAATGCAGTTTCTGTCTGCATTTCCTACTGCCTTTGCTGTTAGAATCATTGTATACAGTTATTTGATTTATGAGAGATGAAAGCCATTTTTACAGGACTGTTCCAGTGATACAAAGAAAACATTCTTAGCACGTGGCTCATTTAGGATGGAAATGAACAGGTTGTAGAGACAGCCAGAGAAACAAAAAGCAGTGCTTAAAGGCTGACTGATACAAAATCATTGGTAAGTCCAGCTAGTGAACTGATTAAAAAAAAAAAATTAAATATGCAGCATGGATTTGTTCTTAGCTGTTTTTCATTTAGGTGAACACCACTGAGAAATTTCTTACGTGAGCTCTCTTTGATGGAGTAGGGCTACTTCAAAGTTTGAAATACTTTTAGTGAGAAGCCTCCATTAAAACTATATTTACCTGAATCTGGAAGAGGCAAGGATGGCCTGGAAAGTAGAAAAATAGCCTTATACCCCATTTGACTACCTTATGATATAAATAGGCAGGAAAAAAGATTGGTTTACACAACAGTTTTTTTTCCATTTGAAAGTGCCTCTGAAGGCCAGAGAATGGAAGGGTATCAGAATACAGTTATCTCAAAAGACCCTCAAATTAGAGTAATATTATTAAAGTGGTATTAATCTAAGGAAATATAAAAATCAGATATATAGTTGGGAAGGCTTTAAAAATAAAATATTCATAGCTATCAGGTGTCAATTATATCTACATCAGTCACACAAATTTTATTTTTCAACTTTAAAAAAATTACTATCTATTGCAGTTCTTCCTGGTAGTAAAGAAGAGGCAAGAAATTCAGAATCTTAGACGTCATAACGCAACAGAACAAAACTGTCTCTTTTTAAGAGACATTAGTATTCGGGCAAGTTGGGGTTTTACATTGTAAGTAAAATACTCTTTAAATGGGTGTCTGTCCTGCAGAGTATGTGCATCTTATTGTGGTCAATGCTTTTTTTTTTTAACAGGGCATTGCCCAGATAAACCTGACTGATGCAGAGAGTTCTGGTGAGATGCAGCTTCACTGGTACCCTGTTCAGATCTTCACTGGTTCAGAGCCCCAGAGAGCAAAGACCAAAAACCAATGTGAAGACAGCGTTCCTCAGTCTTCTGGAAATGTAACTACAGTTAAAACAGTATGGCTCTAAAAAAGTGATTTCTTTACTTTATTTGACTGGCAGGGTGGTTGTGATCTTACCTTGGGTGCAGGTTTTCAAGTTATCACAGGAAGTGATAATTTAACTCTTGGGGCAAGAGCTAGATTTCAGAAGACTTGTTGAAAACTAGATCATGTCTGGGCAGGTGCTTGAAATAGTGCCCTGTATATATTTGTATGCATGTTTCCAGTCCAAATAAAACACATTAAAAATTTCTGCCGCTGCACTTGAGGAGATTGTCAAGAAAGGTTGTGCAATGTCCATCCTTGGAGATGTTTTCAGCCCTTGACTGGGCTCTGGACAGCCTGACTTGGCTATGGTGCCTTGCTTGCTGTGGGCAGGACATCAGACTAGGTGAGCTTTAGAGGTCTCTTTTGACCTAACTTTCTGGATGATGCTCCACAGTCAAGTAAAGTCTGCCCAGTTTCTGTGACAAGTTGAACACCACGTACTTTTGATTGGTAAGATTCAAGACAGATTTTTTGGGTTGTGGTTTGGTTTTTTTGTTTTGTTTTTTAAAGAACATATGATGGCTTTGTTTTTATTTTTTCTCTGAATAGTATACATTAAGTACATTGGTTTGTTCAAGCAGTTTTATTTAAAGACTTATTTACCTTTCAGGATGCAGTGACAGCCCTGTTAGCAAGGACCACTGCCCAGCTGGAAGCAGTTGAGAGAGAGCTGGCAGAGGAGAGAGTGAAACTAGAGTACACAGAGGAGGAAATCTTGGAGATGGAAAGAAAGGAAGATCAGGCAGAAGCCATATCAGAAAGGTAAAAAGGGTTTAAATACCTCATCAAACAGATAGTAACTAATACTTCCTCAAAGATATTTACACTATGGGTATAGTGCGAAATAAAGCAGGAAAAGCAGCAGGTCCTTATTCTGAGATCTGCTCCCTGTTAGTGCTACAAGTATAAAATTGTTATGTCATGATCTGCAAACAGGAGGAAACCTTATTTGAATAGCTGGTTGAGTTTAGGGGACTTGGAGTTTGGGGAGTGGGAAAACATTACATCAAATAGAAACTTTGCCAAGGAGGCAACTGTAATGGGTTTTAACAGCCCTGTATTAAAAAAAAGTAAATAAAATTTAGTGGTGACCTGGGACATTGTTAGGGTTAGGGTTGCGATTTCATTCCTAATGATACTCCTAGTTTGTTACATAAGTTGTGTTGCTCTTTTGTTGTTGTTTTCTTAGTATTGTTATAAAGACCAGAACACATGCCTTAAGAAAATTAGGGAAGGTGAATTTTTGCAATGAAATGTATTTGCTTATCTGCATTTGCAGAAATGCAGGTGTGCTATGTTCTCCCACTGAAAATACTGTATTTTATTGGAGAAATAATACTGTAAAATTATAAACTGGCTTAGATAATGTAATATGTAAATGTAATGCATAATGGAATGGGGTTTTTTAACACCTGCAAAATTGTTGTGATGTTCTGACTTTAGGAGCTGGCAAGCAGAATCTGTTGACAGTGGATGCAGTAATTGCACCCAGACTAGTCCTCCTTATCCAGAGCCATTTTGCGGGGATCCATTAGCTGGACACATGTTCGCAACTCAAGCAGGGCAGTATGGTTCTGGAAAAATGCAGCCTCCACCACTAAAGGTAATGAGAGAAGACATTGCAGCACGGAAACTGCCACCCTGCCTGGCACAGTGAGCTACTGCTGTGCCTGCAGTTTGAGTCTGAATTGGCCAGGAGAGAAAAGAATCAGCAGTGACATTAATATCCTGTATGAGTACTGCCTTTGTTGCAGCTGTATGGCTATTGAGTTGGTGGAAGTTCACTCTTTAGGGCTGGTTTTGTTTGTTTTCTTACTACTTACTTCTGAACAGAATTTGGTTCTTATATCGAAAGACAAACTATTTTTACTGTGGCCGTTATCTAATCTATAAATACGCACTTTTATCAATTTTCTGCGTTTACGTGAAATTGTAACAGAAAGATGATAATCAAATTCCAGTGCTCTTCTTTCTGTAAGAGTTTTGTAAGGAATTGTGAAGAAAGAAATTTCAGGACTTGCATTACTATTTCAGTGTTACAATAATGTGGAGTAATTGTGCTGAAACTGATGTATTTAGTCTTTTGTAGTTAAGATATGAGACACTGAAAACAATCCTTCACAAGCTGAAATCAGCAGACCTCCATTGAAGTAGAGGAACATAAGCTGTTTGTGTTGCCTTTGGGGAAGACCACACCTCTTATTGAGGAGTGAATTTTCTAAAAGTTTGGAAGCTTTGCTAGAGTAGCCTATGTTTTCTGTCTTTCTGAATATTTTAGTGTTCTTGTGTAATTGTGTGAACAATCTTTCAGTTCTGTTTTCTTCCTTCTCTTCATTTAACTTCCTCTAGTTTTAAGGTGGTTACTTGCTTCAGAGTCACTGTGCTTATTGAAAGGTGACTTAGTTTTTCTTCTGTTGAGGCTGGAGAGCAGGTGGTAGTTTGGTTAATGCCCAACTGCCAATCCTGAATGCAGTCCTTGTGCTCTGAATCTTATAATTGTTACTGTTCCAGAAAAGGCTTTTGAAAGGTAATCTTATAATTTTGAATGACCTAGTTTTAAAACTTTTACAGAAGTGAAGTGATTCATCCTCACAGTGCTCATTAAAATTTGAATCTAGCTAGCAGGGCAAGTTGTTTACTTTTAATATTGTTGAAATGTCTGATTGTCTTTGCTAGGAGAGAGAAAATAAGGAAGAAATAAAAAAATTTCCTTTGTTGAAATTCTAGGTGGATAAGGAAACTAACACTGAGGATCTGTTTCCTGAAGAAGTTGCTATCCTTCCAAAAGAGAGAACCGGCCGCAGGCCACGGGGTTCTGCTTTTGTTCGTAGTAGCACAATTGTTCGTTCCCAGACCTTTTCGCCTGGAGCACGAAGTCAATATGTTTGCAGAGTGAGTAAAGCTTGAAAAGGAGGAGGGGGAAGGGGTCTCCGCACACAAGTGTATTAAATGTTTTTGATAATCTCTGTAAGATTTCATTGCATTTATAAGAAACATGCATTACTATTTAATGCTAATGAATAATCTTTAATTGAATTTAAACATTGCAATGGGGAAGAGCTTCCCTGACTCTTTTTAAGAATTATACCTGGATGAATTTGATTTGAAATGTAAAAATCTATGATAAATTAGATATGAAGCTCTTTTCCTTGGCAACCGTAGATGTTAGGTGAGGGTGGTCGATTTTACAGTGGTTCAGTGCTATCTATTGAGGTGTATAAGCAGTCAGCTTAGAAGCCGTGTTTAATTTTCACATACATAAAAGTTTGAAAAATAGGAGTGAATGCTTAATCTTAGGGTTATTGCATAAATATTCATACGACTCTGATTGCTGTTATGAATATCAGTCATAAGGTGCCTGTTACAGTGGGATGTAGGATTCCTGGGTGCACTGGTGCAAGTAACTGAGGATCAGCACAGCAGTTTTCAAGCTCACATTTATTGTTTGCTGCGTTCAGTGGCAAACGACTTATAAGCAGTTGGCTCATGGTATTGCAGATCAATACATGAGTATTGGTTTTGCAATACTGGTGAAACGCATGTAGCTTTGATCATACCCTTTCGTAAATTTCTGAGAGCCTGAATTTGAAAATTCAGGAATGATTTTTAAATTCTGTGCTTTTAACAAGGATCCTCTGGTTTTTGCTCTCTTATTTACATTGCGTGCAGTTCATCTATGGACCCCTTCAAATTCTTCAGTTTGATTTATGGCTTATGTATCTGTTTATAATTGCAAAATATGAGTAAAAGATCCTCACACGCCAAGGGTAGCACCAAAAGGAAAAGATGATTAAAGACTCTCACTTAATCTGCACTTACTTAAAATCAGATGTGGGGAAAAAGTGGGAGACTATTGTTTGTACCCACAACAGTAAATGCTTTAGGATGAAACATTACTGCTTTTACATCCTTCCTCCCTCCTTTTTTCGGTTACATTGTCTTGGATAATTAGTAGAATGGTTGGTGAAACTTACCTGTAAAACATTGATGGTTTTTAAGTTTTCTTGAATTATTGTAACTACCATATGAGCACTATTACATATAAATGTTTATAAATAACTAAAGCTGAAAAAATTCAGTTCCTTAAAACAAGATAGTTTGTGTGTTTTAAAAAATAAATTTCAAATGCAAAAGAGAAAAAAACCAAACCAAATTTCTTAATGAAGATGATCTTGCAAGCAGCCTTTATTTTCAATGTCTTTTCTACTCAGCTGTATCGCAGTGACAGTGACAGTTCAACCCTGCCAAGGAAGTCCCCTTTTGTCCGGAATACCTTGGAGAGGCGGACTCTACGGTATAAGCAGGTATGCCTAGGAAAATGATCTTTAGATTTCATTAAGTTGCTAAAATACTGGTACTTTTATACATAAGAGCTTTAGATGTCTGCAGGTACATTCTGATCCTTTTAGGAAATGTACAAAACTTCTGCAATGTAATTGGGGAGGGAGGGGGTCCAAGTTCTGGGTTTGTTTTGGGTTTTTTAAGCTAAAAGGTAGACTTAAAGTAGTTAAATAAGGTTGTGAACAATTTTAAAGGAGGGAAAAAAGTGTGGCAGACAAAAAATACTTTAATGGGGACTGAGTTTATATTTAATTAGATGCAAAGTTTGATAAATCTTTCAAATCTAGTGCAGGGTGCAGGTTCAGAGACGTGTGTGTGAATGTGACATTAAGACATTCATCTCCCCTCCCATGCAGCCTAACAAATAATAGTATTTGAGACTCAAGTATTCAGGAAAGAATAGGTTAAGCTCTCCTTTTGCCCCTATGCCATTCCTCAGGCTGTCAAACAAGTTGGCAGAGAAGGGCAGATGAGGCACCAATGTTGTGTATATAAATTACATAAAAAGTAGTCTGGTCAGCAGAAGTTAATGCCTTGCTGGTGTAGGCAGGCAGACAGCCATGCCTCCCATTTTGATTCAGAATGTATCTTAAAACTAATATTGAATGAAGCCCTTTAAGAGGTGTCTTGCTCAGTACAGTATTTTTCCAATGTCACGATGTCTTTGAGTTTTTCTTATTGCATCCCTTTTATTATCATCATAGCATGGAATTTTAGTCCATAAGCTTCATTAGGTAAATATTTGTAAATGGAAAGGAAACTGTAAAAGGAAGTAATAGAAAGTATTAATTGAAAAACAGAATGAATAGTACAGAAAATCCCTACAGCTATCTAGCCTTTTCTGGGGGATGTAAATAATCTCCAAAACTTCATGTGGAAAAGATTTTGTGTGTGAAGTAAGTACAGAAAATGTATAGTCTATAAAGACAGACCAGTAAACTATGTTGAGAGTAATATATTGTGCATTTTGTTTGAATCCTAATAACTCAACAGTCCTGCAGATCATCTTTGGCTGAACTTATGGCAAGGACATCCTTAGACCTGGAGCTGGATCTCCAGGCATCCAGAACTCGACAGAGACAGCTGAATGAAGAGATATGTGTTTTAAGAGAGTTGAGACAGCGTCTGGAAGATGCCCAGCACAGAGGGCAGACAGATTTACCCCACTGGGTCCTTCGGGATGAGAGATTCCGGAACTTGTTGAAGGAAGCAGAAAGGCAGGTATGGTAATATGAAATAAGCACTCATAAGAAACTTCTGGTTTCAAAATGTCTTCATTTTGATAAGATGTCTAAAGAGCTGTTTGTACAGAATCTCAAACAATGAATGTTTTTTCTTTATTCTTGAAGTTAGCACAATAAAAATTATTACATTGAGTATTACCAAACTGTGTACTTATTTGAGGACAATTTTTGGAGAATGGCACTATTTGCCAGTGGCACTTTTTGTTTTGGATTTTTGTTTATTTGTTGTTTGTTTGTTTTTGTTTAGGTATTTGTTATTGGAACTTTAATAATTTTCTTTCTTCTGGTATTTGAAAGAAACTTTGCTGATTTGATATTTATTCTTTTACAAGTATTTGGAATATTCCCTAAGTATGTGATTTTTTTTTTTTTTTTTCCCCCTGTTCTTGGAGAAAGAAGTTATGGACAAAGGTGGCAAAATTGCACAACAGACAAAACTGTCATTGGGTTATCAGAGACAAACACTGAGCCTAAATTTATAGTAAGATCTTGTTTCATGGATCTTTGTGCAGTAGATTTTGTTAATTTATTATGTGTCTTTCTGAAGAGCATTAATAAGTGAAACAACTCAGTCTTCTGCATTTATAGTTCTTAGATGATTTCAGACAATGTACTTATGTGGTTTTGCTGTGGTGAGTGGGGTAAAAAAATCCATTGGTTTAGTGTGAATATTCTTGTGTTTTATTTATTCACATGCCCACTTTAAGCATTATATTCTTGTTTTCAGACCAGACAGACCAAATTTGAACATCACCAAGAGCAAGCAGCTGAAAAGATGCTAAAGAAAGCATCAAAAGAAATATACCAGTTGCGTGGGCAAAATCAGAAAGAACCTATTCAGGTGCAGACTTTTAGGTAAGCGGTAATGCGTACTGAAATAGCATAGCAACAATTCATTAGACAGGTTAAAGCTTTCTGAAACATTTAGCTTAAATTTTTTGTGTCTCTTGATTTTAATCAGAAGTAATTAACCAGTAATTTAACCAGTAATTTTAAACTGTATCTGGATTTGGACATGAGTTCCCTTTGAATGCTTTGTTCTGCAAAGAGCCAAAGCTAAGGTAAAATTGCAGGGTTACAATTCTAGTACACGTGAAATTAAAAAAAAAAAAAAGCTTCAAATGCAAACATAGCTTAGGTGATTCTTCCAACTTAGCCTAGTTGCTATGAAGTCCAAATGATGTGTCAGTTCTTCAGTACAAGCCTGTGGGCATAAATAGTCTGTTTTATGTAATACATATAAATTACGAGTAACACTCTCCCTAAAAATTACTCAGTAATATTGGAACTTTCTTTCAAGAAGCCTTTTCTTGGGACTCTGTTTCCAGAGTTGCCATCTTTTTTTGCCGTCTTTTTTTCCCCTTCTTTTTTGTAGACGTTATTTGCAAAATGTACAAGGGTGAACTTTGCATTGCAGAACTTGTCCTGTGAAGCCTTTTTATGATTAACTATGGCTGAAGTTCAGTGAGTTGTATAAAGCTTCCACCTAGGTTTTCAAAAATAGTAATTGTGTTCAATGGAAAGTTGCCAGAAGTATATAGTGAGGTTTAGTAGTTTTTGGAACTTTGTTGTACTCAAATAAAAGACCAGTTCAGTACATAAGTAACAAATACTAACCATTAACCTGAGTAAAGAAAAACCATGTTCTTGTGGGGAGGAGGGGGAACATAGGCATAATTTTATTTACTTCCTTTTTCTCTTGTTTTGATCACAGAGAGAAGATAGCTTTTTTTACAAGACCAAGGATTAACATACCTCCTCTGCCAGCTGATGATGTATGACATGTTGCATTGTAAACATGAAGTATTTATCGCTTTTATTTTAATGAAGTTCTTAGATTAGACAAGTTTCTTTAAAAAAATTGTGCAAAAGCTAATATACACGTTTTGTAAAAAATAAAAAAAAGTACAAAAAAAGTAAACATAAACAAAAACATATATATAAATATATATACATATATATTTTATAATAGCGACTGCAACAAGGCTTGGTTTTTCCTTGTTGTGAAACTGACATCTCTGAAGACAACTTATTTTATAAAAGATCGACTATCCTGTTAAGAGCGTGTACAGTTTTTATGCTGTTTTATTTGACTTAAAGGCTGGAAGACAGAAACAAAGTGAGTTCAGGCAAATTCACTGTAGTGTAATTTATTTATAGTGCCTTTTTTCCTTGAAGGAAAATACCTACTTTAAGATGTATTTTAAGACTGAAATTTTGTTCCTCAGTATTTGTCATACAGTAGAATGGAACCATTGAGCTGGTTTTGTTTCTGATACCTGAAATGAAAATACTATGTTCTAAAATTGTCACTTTTTCAGCTTTATTATCTGTAGCTTATTATGTACATTGTATTCTTTAGCACTGTCTGTGTTATAGCAAAATATTATCACCTGCAATGTGTTTAACACTAATTAGAAGTGAAGTTAAACATTGCAGAATTCATTTGCATGTTCTTACTGTGCACTAATAGATTGTTTTCATTTCCGTTGTGTCTAAAGTATCTTTATATTCTTAACTAGATCCTCAGTTTAAACGGGGGAAGGAAAAGGGTGACAGGTCTTTGTTTTTTGTTTAATGAAAAGGGAATTAAAGTAGCAGTGTGAGCTAGCTGTGTGGAAAGCCTGTTAATGGACTATTACAGTGATTTCTACAGTTCTACAGATTCTCATCTGATTCAGGAAAGCCACATGTGTTCTGATTTCAGAAAGCAGCTGCTTTAATAAGGGTGCTTAAACACATGTTCATCCTAAAGGATGTGCTTTGCGATTACTGTAAGCAAGTTTTGTTGAACGGTGACACTTTCCAGGGGAAGGTGTATAATTCTGGAAGGTACAGCTCACTTGATTGCTAGCTGGACCAGCTAAAATCTGGTAAGAATTAATTTTATTTGTAACCATCCGTTTTAATGAAAGACTGTCACCCTAAATTCCCGAGAATGCCAGTTTTGTGTCCTTGCATCCTGCAAGTATGTAAAAATACTTCTTTACTAAACTACTATAATAGAGTTTCTCATATTTTTCTAATTATACATTACCTACAAAGAGAGGTGCCCAACACAAGATTGACTTTGCAAATTACTGGAATCTCCCCAAAGGAACATGATGTTGTCTTTTAATTAAAGATCAAATTGGTTCCAGATTTTTATATATCAGGAAATCAAAACAACAAAGGCCAAAAACTAAACAGACCTATCAGAATATTTTCAAATATTTTGTAAGTAAGTTTTCTTTGTGAGTTTCAACAACTTAGACTCTGTTACCTTGTCAAAGGTCAGGAAAACATGGAAGAAAAATTGAATTACTTTTACTTATCCATGCTGAGGCAAAAATTTATGGGGAAAAAAAGATTGTAAGCATAAATATTAATTAACACAGACATTTAAGGTAGTATTTGCTGTTTCCTAATATGGCCTATAGTCATTACAGGCATCAAGTGTTGCAATCATATAGCAATTTATGTGAAATTGAAGTATATTTAGCATTTATCATGCTATTCATCCTGAAGCCTGTTTTGCCAGTAAGTTTTAGGGGGTGTATATTGGGTTCCTTGGGCACGACTAGATGAATTCAGAAACTATGCAGATAAAAACCAAATCATGTGGGAAATTTTTAGTGTTTGGGTAAAAGTCTAGGGCCAGCAAGCTTTTCAGTGCTCGTTACTTTAAAAGACCAATTAGTCAGAATTTCGCTTCTCATTTCCAGGGGAGGCTGTCACACAGCAGTGTTTATGCAGAGTTACCATGCAGTGACACCAGAAGTGCTTGCTGTGTATTAAGAACAGACAGCACCATGTGAGTCTGGTCAGGTACTGGAAGGGGTTACCCAGAGAGGTGGAGCACTCTGTCCATACAGTGGATGAGGACTTAACTGGATATAGCCCAGAGCATCCCAGTCACATTAGGCCTGCTTTGAGCAGGGGTTGGGGTAGGGACCTTTTTTCCACCCTAAATTGTTCTGTGACTGTAACCAAGGAGCAATGTCCGGTGGTCTCTCTGTCCGGGGGTTTTTAAATTGTGACTGCTGTGAGATGTCGTCGGTGTATCTTGTGGGTCTGTGATTCTGACTGCTGTAATGAGTTCTGTCTTGATGTGGTAATGAGTTATCATATTCAATATTCATCTCTCTTGTTTTTGTCACAGTTCTGTATGATTGTGTCATTTTTGTATTATTTGAAAGTATTTCTTCTATAAAATAAAATAATTTGCCATAAACAGAAAAAGGGTTTTCTTGTATGTCAAAGACATTTTTGAGTCTTTTATATTTGCTGCATTCCTGATGCTTTCATGAAAAAGATCATATTTTGAGTAACACTATCATTTAGGTTAATGTAATGAATTTTCAAATAAAGGTAAGAGAGGAAATCTCGGAAACTGAAGACTTAGAGGCGTTATACTAAAGAGCTGAAAGAGATGCAGAGTAAGGAATGGCAGGTATGTTCTTCTGAGTGCTTATTACTCATGATAAGTTGACAGCTGTATCAGAAGCTTGTAGCTGAATATTCCCAGAATTCTTGGGTAGCTCCACTTACAACATGTTGAGCTGCCTTTTTTTCATAACAAACTTTTGCACTTTCTAAATTTGTATTGAAGGCAAGCTGACATTATTAGTTCTGTAATATCTTACTTATGATTAATTCCAAGGTGGAAACCACTCAGGAGAATACTGGTTGACGTTTTTTTGCTGGAGTTTACTGCTGCTTTCACAAAGGAAACATTAAATCTGCATAGTTACAGAAAGACCATTTCTCAGTTTCCCTCTGCAACCCTAAGCTGCAGGAGCACAGGCAAAATCATAGCAAGGACATGTGACTCCTGTCTCTCCAGTATTTGCAAGGCATCAAGGGTATGACAGAGTTTAGGTTATTTTTAAACTGTCTTCTAGAAATAGGCATTTGGAACAGCAACCGTGCCTGTCTTGCGGCCGTCAGGAGCAACAGCAGAAGCTGTAATGGGTACGTCGGGTTGGGTTTTCTCTTGTAAGAACAAAGTCTTATTTGTATTTCTTGCTGCAGTCCTTTTAAGCACTTTGCAGGACTTACAGATAAGTGCAGTATAAGAAGAAATTTTTTTAAATGAGTTAGATGAATGTTTTCAGTGGATATAAAACTGAAGTTTGAAATTCTAGGGAAGAGGGCCCATCACAGCTTGTTTTGACCCCAACCTCCTTTATAATGATAGTGGTGTACATCTTTGAGAGGAAGAAGCATTTACAGAGGGACTTGAGAAACTGCAAGCTAACAAAAGCAAGAGCAGCCTTTTCTAAAACATTGTGTGAAGAATATATTTTTTTTCCTGAGATCACACAATTGACTGAGTATCATTGAAAGAAAATACCAAGGAGTAATGTTGATTTGATTTTGGAATCTGTAAATGCCAGTTAAATAATTTTCTTGCACTTGGAAAATCTCCGTATTCTTGGATTTAAAAGCTTCTTAGGAGCTGGTTCTGGTTCTTTATGATTTTTGAAAATCTCTTACATTTGAGCATACATATTTATTGTATTTTCAGTAGAGAATCAGGTATTCTGTCCCTTTAGTTTGTCTGCAGCTTGACCATCCAACTAAAAATGTACTTCCAGTAGGAGATTTAATGAGATCATCTGGGAATCACAGAATAACAGACAAGATAAAAAGAGGAAATTAATTTAGGAAAGTCTGTCCAGGAAAAAAAATGTAGGATTGAGACCCTTACACTAATTTGTTAAGTGTCTAGGGCACAGTGTTTGTGTTCAAGTGTGTGTCTGGCATAGAAGTTCCCAGGTGCAGATGTTTCACCAAGTAAATGCTACTTCCTGTTTTTCCGTATTTTCCTCTCATAAACTGATTGAAGGAAATTGCAGTTGTATTATCAAGAAAATAAATCAAGTGCTCAGTGTTTAGCTTCCTTCACAAATTCAATTGGCCTATTAATACTGATTTTAAGGGGCACAAAGAACAGACACTGGCAGGAAGCTGGGACTTGTATCACTTTTCCACATTTCACTGACATGGTTATAAAGGCCTGGGGCTGTTACTGATCTATGAATGGTAGAGGATTATGATCTGCTGTGCTGTGTGTGAAGGGCATAATCAAACCTTTTCTCTAAAGCCTTGCTTCTTGCTCCAGAAGAAAGGTGTGGGAACTTCAGATGAAGCAAGCTAAGTGTTCAGATTTCACAATAAAATCCCATGTGTGTGGGTTTTGCATGGGGAGTCCATGTCAGAAATACATGGCACGTCCATAAATTACTGCTCAAACACACTGGGACAAAAAGGTCTTCCAGAACTGTGTTCCTTCGACTTTGAACTGAGTGGGAGTCACTTACGTGCCTTCAGTTACCCGTGAGTATTTTCATGGGTGCTTGTGCAAGACCTCCCTCTACCCAGCTGTTGCATCTGCTTGGAAAGCCCCTGCCTGGTTACCTGTAGGGGTAAAACCAGTCTGCACAATACTCAAATGCAGGAAGGTGAGCAGTAAGGTGAATGTCCTGAAGTACAACACACTGCACATATACAAACATGCATAGGGTCTTCAGAAAGAACAGTTACAGCCTCTGCCTTGCAGAATAAAGCCCTAGTGGCTTGTACAAAATCTGTGCAAATCAGAACTTTGGAAATTTTTATCTCATAGGAATCAAATACATTGCTGAGTATGATAAAATTCTTAAACACTCCCCTTGCCCCTCAAAAAAAGAAAAAAAAAATTACAATTGAGATGCTATATGCAGTTAACCAAAATGTGAAAGTCAGGCTAATTGCCTTTTCAAAAAAATATTTTAGGAAGTTCTAGCTTTTCAATACTTGGGAAAGCTTAAGCAGATGTTTTGAAAAGGAAAAGTAGACTGGCATGTAGGAGAGGGTCTTTCAAGAAGTGACAGTTGCATTGAAGAAAAGGCAGAAGGGCTGCAAGTGGATGGATGGATGGATGGATGGATGGATGGATGGATGGATGGATGGATGGATGGATGGATGGATGGAGAGAATTAAGAAGTGAAGGTAACAAGGATGAAACAAACATTTGAGGGAGGCTTGCAGAGCATGAGTATGACACACAAGACGGAGGGAAGTCAGTCTGGGTAAGCTTGAAATGCAGTGCCAGGAAAGGAAAAATGCAAGGAATGGTGAAATTGCAGTTTGTCTCATTTCCAAGGTGCTGTGATTACATATTTCACAGAGCAGCAACCTGGGCTGCAGAGTCTCCAGGAGTGCTTGCTGGCTTGCACACACCATACTCCCTACGCTTTTACCTCGTGAAAAATGTGAATGTTGTTGCTGTTGCAAAAACTGCACAGAACGATTAGCTTAGGTTAGGGAGGGAGAAAAGCAGCATGTGTTCCAATGGTGACGGAATCGGCAGGGCAGGGTAAAGAGGCTTGCAGTTTAATCCCGCAGGATTGCAGGCTGGTGCGGCTCCCCCGATCAGATATCCTATAGACGGAGGATGCAGTCACATGATTGTTACTGCTTCCTCCCCATGACATCGCTGCTGGTGCAGCCATACCACCCAAGGAAGGATGCTATTAAAATCATTGGGATTGGGCTAAATGATGTTGCATTGCAGGTAAGCAACATAATTCTTCGAAAAATCATTTGCCGTTTGCTCTTGTGCTGCAGTCCTAGAGCTCCAGTTCCGTCGGGCAGGATTGCTGCTGGCAAATAAAGCGGCACATTTTCTGTGCAAGCAGAGGGTTTGCAGGTGCAGAGGCTGCCTGCTGGCTCTGTGCTGATCTGCCGGCTGACATCTCCAGTAGAAATGCTGCCAGATGGAGCTTTATAGCTAAAGAAGGCCCTTTGTTCCCTGTATTTTCCAATGGCTCCCTTCGGGTGTCTGCGGAATTCTGTATTTACGTGAGCAGCCATCATCATTCAGTCGTGCAAAGAGAGCAGCAATAGTGTTTTGCTTGCATCCCCTGCCTTTTTTTCCTGGGTGCTTAAAGGAAGTCGCTGTTGTGTCTAAGCTTATAAAGGAATGAGGATTAACTTGCTCGAGGGGTTACGATGTGTATTTGGGGAAAGAGGCTTTTCCTTTATTGTTAATTTTTGCTGATGTGGTTTCAAAGCACCTAGTCTGACGGGTTTCCTGCATAATTTGCTGTAGTAAAAGGTCGGTTTTTCCTTGTCCTGTATAAACGTGAAAAATCCTTTTCCAGAAGGAGCATAGGAGATGACAAGCATATTTTTGCTTTCTTGTAAAATGCTGATCACCAGAAGGCTGAAAAATCCGCAGTAAACTGTGCTTTTTGACTTGATAATTATGGAAGCAAAGTCCAGAGTCTGTTTTCCTGGTGTGGGTGTTTAATTAGGTGCTCTGTACAAATACATGAGCATAGATCTGTAAAGGGAGAAAATGGTGACTCTCCTGTGGGGCTTTTTTTATATATAGCTTTTCAAATATATTTTAGGGTTTTAAGATTTTTTATTTTTTTTACTTTATTGTAATGCAAATGTTACAATGTGAAAAACAATTTTTGAGCTTATACTAGTCAGAAAAGAAAATTATATATCTATATTTTTAACAATTGTGATAAATAATTCTATGCCTTTGCCAGAGAACAGAGGATGACTCAGCTGCAGCTTCATCAGGCAGAGTCAGGTGACTTTTTACTTCTGGTCTACAGGAAGAATTTTTTTATTCTTCCAAATCCTGTTCTTTGTTCAAATAATTTTTTTCCCACTGTTGGAAAAATCTGAAAATTTGGCAGGCCTAGAATCTGTGTGCTCACCCATACCTTAAGGGGGAATGTTTTGGATCTCCTGTGCTGCAGTAGATTGTACATCCTAGTGAGGGGTGAATTCTGGTTTCCAGTGATCAGGTCTGCAGTTGTGTCAGGATCAGAAAATAAGGTGTGTGGGAGGGGAAAGTAGATAATGAATTACTGAAGTACAAAAAGATGGTGGTTGTTCCAAACTGAAAGAAAAATAAATTTCAATTTTATTTTTCTCCAGCAGAACTGCTCCTGTTTTTTCAAGACTGAGCCTCTGAAGTGATAGAAATACAAACCTGTTGCTGCCTGAGGTGATGGGGGCGGGGGGGAGACTGCATCCTGTTGGTGCCAATGCTGGATTTCTTCTCCTTGATTTCCCCTGGAGTCAAGGCTGGCTTGGTTCTCTCCAGCACTGGCTGTGAGCCAAGCTGTGCCCTTGCTCACCAGGCACTCTGAGACTTGGCTCTTTGCCCATGCAAGGAGCACAGCAGGGCTGCCACGCTTGGGTTCTACAAGGGTGATGGGTTCCCCCCCTACTCCGGAGCATATGGAAGTGCCCTGTGGAAAAATGGGCCGGGCAGTGGTTCTCCTGCTCTCTCAGTTTGAGTCAGACATCTTCTGTGCAAGAAGACAAGGCACCAGCCTGATGTGTGTGCTGGGAGCCCTTGGAAATTAAGGACTTGAGTGCTCTAAGAATTACTTAGTGTAAAAGGGGGACCCTGGGGACATCCCCAGCTGGAAGGTGCTCTCCCTGGCAGCATCCCTGGGATGCCGTGCAGTGGTTCCAACACATGGCTGCAGGGGTGCTCAGCCCCTGTGCACATCGGGGCCTCTCTTATGAAGGTTGTACCTTTTCAAAGATAGTGGCTGGTTGCTTTTCAGCAGGGACCAGAGGAGGAGGAGATGGGGAGCACTGACCCTGGGTTAGAGAAATTCCTCTTTGCCTGAACCGAACAGGCTCCTCGGGAGTGCTGTAACCTCCCAGGGCTGGGAACTGCTTCTTTGTGAAGTTGTTTGCTGCCCTGAAGGGGAAAGTGAGCTGGATCATGACTGTGGCCAGGTGCTATAGCAGGGGGAAAGGGGATGCTCCCAGCACCCAGTCTCCTCCACAGTGCAGAGCCATCTTGCTTGTGTTGGAGGCTGGTGGTGTGTGGTGGGAGCCTCTCCGGGCCTGAACAGCTCCTGTTCATCCTGGCTCAGCATCATGCTCAACCCTCAAAAGTGGTGTGATGCCCAGAGGTACCAGTCCTTTTCCTGATTGCTTTTGCCATCACACTGCAGCTTGCAGGGTGCCCAACAGGGGTGTGTGTGTGTTAATTTTTCCTCTTAGTGAAATGGGATCAGGTTGTAGAGAAGGAGTCTTAATTCACTTCTTGTGTGTGTGTACATACACACCAGGTGTTGGGTTTTTTCAGCTTTCTTCATCTCTAGCCCAGCAGAACCAAAAAATCTCACACGATTATTAATGTCAAAAGAGAGACTCTGGCAGGGTTACACTAGGCTGCTACTCCTAAAGCACTTCTAACATTTTGCTCTTAAGCATCAACATGGTTTCCCCATGTTGCAGAAGCAGGAGCTGCCTCTCAGCGGGATGAAGTAACTTCTCTATAGCTGTGCAGCCCATTGGCATCAAACAGCAGTGCAAACCAGTGCCCTGGGAACCGAAACACATTGCCCTCCTTTGTGAAAATGACTCACAACCTCTGCTCAGATCACGAGAAGTGACATGGTAGAACCAGATTAATGGCTTTTCCAGTGTGGGTTTATCAGCTTTATTTCAAGCTGAAGGCTTAAAAGGGTTTTCAGCAAGAGTTACATTGAGTGCCATTGAACATCCCATTTCAGGAGAGAGCTGTTTAGGAGTAACTGTATACCAAGCCACTTCCCTTCTGACAGTGCAACTCTGCTCTCTCTGAATTAACTTGCTTTTTTTTTTTTTTCCCCAGTTCCAAACCTGTTTTTCCCCCTTAATCTTAAAATTTTCTGAATGAAGAGGAAAAGAGGAGCACTGGAACCCCAAATCTGCTCAGCTGTATGTGGCATGAGGAGGAAAACTCTGTAGCACCCCTGACTCTTCAGATGTGACTTAGAACTCTGTGGCAGTAAAAGCCATGGGTTCAGAAGGGAAATTTACCCTCTTTTTTTGTGAGGAAGAGGACTTGAGGGAAACCAAGAATAGAAACCATACATGCCCTTACACTGTTAGGACTGGTTTCCAGGATGTCCTGTCTCCTGAAATGTAGTTTCTTACCCAGAGGTTGAAGGCTTTCAGAGTTTTACCTAATCAAATCTTGTTTCCTTCAAGAAATAATGGGGTGTGGGGTTGATACAGTTCATGGGGCTCATCTGCCCAAACTTCTGGCCTGTTAGCAGAGGAGCATCCTTTAACAGAGATGTTTCAGCTCAGTTTCAAAAGTGCAGATGGATGTTCCAGAGGCAGTGACGTTTTCCTCCTGCTCTTTTCACAGCCTCAACATTTGCACTTAACAAGTAAATTTATTGGAGGGACCTTTAAGACTCACTGGAAACAGAGATGTAAGTTAAACATTTTTTTATACAGAGCCAATTTTGGCAAAAATTCCATTTGGAGCTTGCAGGAACAGAGCTGGGATTTTTATTTCCCCTTGACTTCCTGACGTAACTCAGCAGCTGAACTAATTTGGCTCAGACTTTCCAAGCAAACTTGAAGGGGGAGCAGGCACATGCTATTTCATACCAAAAGAAGTTCGTTTCTAAAGGGAGAGTCATCATGGGAGGGAGCAGGGAGCAGAATGCTGGGGTGTGTTTTACCCCTCAGAGGAAGAGAATGCCTCCCAGGAGGAGAAAAGGAGAAGAGGGAGTCTGGCTGTGATGGGAGGGTGGGAAGCCCTGTTGGTTGGGTATCAGCTCCCGGTGTGCCCTGTGTGCCCTGTGTCACCCCATGCCTCCCTCTGCCTGTGCTCCTGGCCAGCGCTGCTCTCACCCCGTGAGCATGTGTGCTGGCTGACGAGGGGCAGCTGAAGGCCCCTGTGGTTTGGTCAGAGCAGTGCTTCAGTTTTCTGCCATTTATTCCAAATGTTCCCTCCTGCCTTTCCCTTTTCTCCCAGGTCCTCTCCGCTGTGATCTCGTGCCCTGCGTTTTTTGAGCTCTGCTGTGGCTTCGTAATGTTTTCCATAGAGGTTGTTCAGGGTAAAGCTGCACATCAAAGATGTGACTGTATTTAACTTGACCACATTATCATAGCTGGAAACTCCATAATATGTGGTGGTGGGGCCATACAATAAAAGGCTGCAATATTTTACTGTACTGTTTCTGATACTGCAGCCTGCCTGTGCTAGTGTGCTGAGAGACTGAGGGTTTGGAGGGCTATTTGCTTGTATCTGGAGGCTGTGCAATTAGTCCTTCAATTGTAGGAAAGGCATTTGCCAATTTTAATATCTTGTCTTTCCTCTGTATTTTCTCAATTTACAGGGAAAATTTTTTCCCATATTGTTTCCAAAAAAGGTCTGTAAGTGGGTCCAGCATTTTCAACTTTTTCCAGGAGTCTGAACTTGATTACACTGATTCAAGGCCATTCTAACACCTTTTTATAAACTTCATCATTAAGACAGAAGGTCAATACCTTGTTTGGCTTGTTCAATCTGAAGCTTCTAAGTTGAATAATCTTAAATTGCATGTGGATATTTTTCAACCTATAGAAAATCACCCATTTAACTTGCTGGGGATTCAGTCTACTTGCTTTTGCTGAGGACTTCTTCCTTGCAAAATCACCAAGCAGCATCTTACTTCTTGTTGAGAAGAATGTTTGATAACTGTTTACCTGTCTCCTATATCCTGTGTGATATCATGTTGCCATTTCTAAATCATCTTCTACATGGCAGGTGGTGGAAGGGGAATTCCATCCACACCACCTTGGCCTTCCTGGCTCTAGGCTAAGCACACCTCAGTCTCTGACCCCTCCCCAAAAGACACACACCCCTAATCATCTCCCTGTACTTTTCATTCATGTCTTTCATGGTGACCCTGTTAAATAATCTTGCTTGCTGCCTCCTCAGCTGTCAGGCCCATTTTCTCTGGCCAGGTGGTGCTGAAGACCTGTGGTGTAACTGTGCTCGGCTCTAGGAACTTTCTGCCTCAGCCTTACCCTCTTAGGCCTCTTTCTGAACACTGACTCTTCCAACCCGAACCATTCCATGATTCTGTGATTCAGCTCACTCTGCTGGCAGCACTGACCTGTTTGCCTGGATTCAGGCCCTGTGAGGAGAGTGCTCTGGGTCCATCTCTGTGACTGGATCTAAATTCCGTGGGAGTGGGGACGGATGGAGGCTGGGAGAGCACCCAGCTCTTGGGAGGAGGTGCCTTTGCTTGACAGATCACCTTGATCAGGTAATGGCCTGAGGCTGGGGCACCATGCTTGGTCCTTGGAACAGCCAATACAAGTATTTGGGGCACAGAGTGGCAAACCATCTGTCAGTGCAAAGGGGTCTGGTGATGATGGCCATACTACTACTATAGAAAATAAATATGTGTTTAGTACTACTATACTGCTGTAGAAAATAAATCCCAGGGATTTTCACAGCCCCCATGCTCCTTCATTTTTTCAGTAACTGCTGTCATGTCACGCCACATGAGCACAGCTCATCTGACCAACCATTCAGGTCAGTGGTGAGCTCAACTACGATGGAGTCATGATTCAAAAGCTTTGTGTCTGGAGTAGTATCTCCTCTGTTTTATCACTGTGTGTTGGTACTAGAGCATAGAAAAGCCCTGAGACACACCGTGTTCTCCTTTGGTGTGTTGGCTATTGCATGGCACATTTGTAAGACACGGAACAGGTGATGCTTTGGACACCCTGAAAAAGGTACTCCAAATGTGAATTGAGAAACTTGCAAACTAAACTGGCATTTAGGCTTCTGCTTTCTTCTCCTAGCCTCTTGCCAGGTTCACTTGTTCTTTATACCACAGGAGAGGTATTTGCTGCCTGCATCCTGTCGTGTTTCACACAGCAACCCCCCACTTCAAGGAAAACAGCAAAGAGTGTAGGTGAACGTTTGTTTGTCTGCTAGAAACATTTGAAGTGTTGAAGTAATTCAGTAACTGTGATCTGTTGAAAGTAACTTGAAACTTGTTGGAATTACATTAAAAATCATACTGCCTGCCTCAGTGCAATGTATCCAATTAAAACAGAAAACAGGATGAGGAGAACATAGCATGGAACTAGCATTTAGGAGCAATAGGCCAGGGCCAAGACTTTTCCTTTGATGACTGTTCAGCTAGTTGTTTTCCATCAGTATACTTTTCAGCCTCTTTGAACGATGGGATGTTTTGGTCTGTGCTTGCCATGTCAAATACATTTCATATCTGATCAGTCAGCATACTACCTAGAATGTCAGTTCACTGATAGAGCTCTTCTGTCTGTGGCTTTTACATTTGCACGTGCTGTAACAGTGCTCTAAAGCTGAGAGTTTGTCAGCATTTTCACTGTAAATATGATTTATCGCTCTTCTATAAAACTTAGCTCCAAGCTGATCAAAGTCACGTGATGAGTTTACTCACTGTGAGACTTGCAGAAAAAATGTGACCCTGAATACAATAATACTATTCCCTTTTGGTTCTTCAGAAAATAATAAAAAGTGAGTAAATATAATAAGATCTGGTGTCTGTGTAATACTGGCTGAGCTTGTTGGTGTGTCCTGGTCCATCAGCAGCTCCCTGTGTTTGCACCCTGGCTTCTGTAGTTTGCTTGCATGAATCTCTTCTTTGCTTCCCTTACGTGCTTAAAAATTATCTGGTTTCCTGCAGCCGTAAAGCTTCACAGGCTAATATTTGGACCTTGACTGCCAACTTGCTCTCATGCAACTCCTCTGACATTTGTAGGGTAACTCTTTCTGGCTTCAGAATACTGTGCACCAAGCATGGCTTGGGAGATCAGGAACTGACCACCAGATTGATCTGGCCCAAGATTTCTGGAAGATGTCTAGGGTTATGTGGCAGCCAGGAGAGCCTCCATCAGGAGGCACAATTGTCAGTCTGGCATTGTGACCTCTCTTGATTTGTGACTCAGTCCCTGCCAGGACTTTGCTGTGTCTACAGGATCGCAATAGTCTGGTATGGCTCTAAATCCAGGGAAGTCTGCTAACCAGAACCCTGTGAGTTCCAGAGATAGGTGGTTCAGTCAGGTTTCTTTTTTTTCTAGTTCAGTTTCTAGAAAGAACCTGTTTGCAATTATTAAAGCAGCGTATTGACACAAGCATTCAGTTGTAAGTAGTAAGATAGTTAGTAAAAATGAATGCTCGCTGTTAAGGCTCTCTGCTGTATTGTAGGGAATAAAATGGCTGATGGAATTTAAAGTGGAGAAAGGCAAATCAAAGGGGAAAATGACCCCAAGAGATTACAGAATGAGGGGCTCCAGACTGGCCACTGTCTTTCAGGGAGTCACAGCAGACTGCTCAGTGTTGGATGTCTGCCCTAGGAAAAGCTGGTGGAGTGCCAGAAATTATTAGGAAGAGAATATGGGGACTAAGCAGGAAACAGCCCTTGCACAAATTATGTTGCATCAGCATCTGCAAAAGTAGTGGAAAGGACAGCAAGGAAGTCTAAGGCATGGAACAACAAAGGGACAAAATACATATGTTAGACAATTCCTCAGCAAGGCTCAATACCTTTCAGTGTATACAATAAGCTCTGTCAGAGCATCCAAATTTCTTAGATGCTCAGGTGTGAGAAGCTGCATTTGTAATTCTGCAACGTTTTCTTTTGAAGTGTTAGTGTTACACTCATTAGGTCAGGTGAAGATGTCTACCTCTGACAGCTCTTTGTGATCAATAAACAGAAATTATCACTTCTGGGAAGTAATCACTCTCATTCTGATGTAAATAGTTCATTTCCTGTCATCAGCTGTGAAAGGAGGCTAGTGTCCAGAGTATAATGCAGATTTCTCATGCTAGATGAGACAACCAGCACCATGGCTGTTCATGCTTTTGCCATCATCGGAGTGTATTGCTGCAGTACTCCTGGCTACAATTCATGTTTGGATGAAGTTAATTTGCCCTTAATTTATGTGCGTGAAAATATCTGTCACTGACTGATTGGTGTAAGGCTCCAGTTCTGCTGGCAGAACTGAAAGCATCTGCAAGCTTCACTAGGAGGGCAAATTAGCTCATCCTGACATAAACCTTGCAAATTATTACAGATGCCAAAGTAAGGTGAGAGAAATAAATGCAAAATAAAGAGAAAGAAAGGGATACTTATGGTGCTCAGTAATAAGATATAAGATGGAAACTCTGTAGTACTCAGTTCAAAAGTGCTGTAGCTAGGTTTTTTGCATAATCTGATATCACATCTCTGCTTTCAAAAGTGTAGTACCTGAAGTGAACTTTTAAGATTGGCAGTCATCCAGTTCACTGCAATTTCCAGGTACTGGTATGCTACCTTGAGTTCAAAGTTTGTTTGTTTTCTTCATCTTCTGTGGCCCTGTGGTCTCTAGCACATTTTTTCTCTCCTTGGACATGTTGTGTAGCACGTATTTTTGGGGTAGATTCAGACTGAGATTGTAATTATCCTACATACTTGTGGTCTGGCCTGGTATTATCCGTCACAATACTGTCATGTGCTGGGCATCGACAACATACTTAAAAAGCTATTTTTTACATGATATAACTAGCATGTTGGGTAATTTTCTTGTGATATGAAGGAAAACTTGGCAATGCTTTCAGTGCAAGGGTTTCCAGAAGTTTGTTTATTTAGCAGAGGGTGCTGCCTTTTGCAGACAGACAGTCTGAGCTGCATGTTTTTTACAGGTCCTTGTTTGCTGTATGGGAAGAATAGGGTGAAGTAAATGATCTGCAAAACATCACAATGTTATGAAGTAATAGCATTGTCTAATCCTTTCACCTCATTTCAGCTTCCCCTTCCAGTCCTCTTAAAAGACACTGAGCTCAAGGTCCCCTTGCAACTTCAGCTCCTGTTGTCAGCCTCGTCATCCCACCTTCAGATCTTCATTTCACTTAGCAAATGTGGGATCGTGCTCTCACCTGCATGGCGAAGTATCACTGTTCTCAATTGTCACTCCTCTTAACTTCTGCTTTTCAAATCATCCCCATCTTGTGGCAGCTTATTTGTGCTCTGCAGCACTGCCTAGGACACCTGCTCTGCATTGAGTTTCCTTCCCCAGGCTATGATTCACTTGCTTGGTTCTCTTTCAGACAAACATGCCATGGTTCTGGGAGATCACTTGATTTCCGTGTTTAAAAGGGTTTCTATTAATGGTGTAATGGTGATCTGCTGGTTGCCTGTAAGATAATGCTTTTCTCAGCTGCTTGTGCTCAGAACACTGTCTGTGTCATCCAAAATCCCTACCCTCTCATGGAGAGCAGAGACTGACAAAGCTGAGTGTTCATACTTATTACATTGCTAAAGACACCACTAAGACAAAAAATTACATGGTGAGGTTTCAAATAAAACAGTTGAAAATGGGGAGGGGGGAAGAAAGAAGAAAGAGGGCTGAGTAGGGTATCAGGGTTTATGGACAGTCCACTAAAAGCTTATCTGCTACATTTTTGCCTGTTCCAGTTACAGAGTTGGGAAATTTCCTCACAGTTTCAAAGATCTAAATTCTTGTGAAATCCCCATTTTTATACCTGGTGGAACAAAGTGGGTGGCAGTTGTTGGTGCCCCGCTGGCCTCATCAGTGACCAGCAAAAGTTACCTTGTGTCAGTCAAGGAGCTACAGGCTCTGCAGGATCTGTTCTGTACAACCCCTAAGGTCTGTATATGTCCCCCTTCTTCTTGTATTTCATATATATTTCATTCTTCTTATATTCTCATACTCCTACATGCCCTCATCCAAATTCCCATCAAATGCCTCTGGTAACTGTTTGTTGTAGTCTGGGGACAGGTGTCTTTTATTTCCTCTCATGCTTTAGTAGGATATGTGGTGGATATTTCTCCCCCTGCTTTCTTAAAGCAAATATGAAGAGTTTGTGTGTGCCCCCCAGGACTACTGTTCATGCTGTCTTGACTTCCGGGCTCGTGGAGGTATTTCAGAAAACTTGGTTCTGAAATGCCTGACAAAGCTGCATGAATTCATTGACAAGTTTGCTTTTCTTCTGTGTACAGATCCTAATATGGTCAATGCAGGAGACATGAATGGTTCGGGCAACCTGATGGATTTTCTGGATGAGCCTTTCCCCGATGTTGGAACTTACGAAGATTTCCATACCATCGACTGGCTGCGGGAGAAATCGCGTGACACCGACCGCCATCGCAAGGTGACGGTGTCAGGCTTTGGTGCATCACAGTCCCTGGGTTACAGCCATCCTGGTAGTGACAAAAATAAGTGTTTTTCCTAAGTTATTGCTTCTTACCTTGTTGCATGACTTGAGGAGAACTTTTAAATACATGGACGTGGGATGTCCTGAGTTTGTAAATATGAAAGGGCTGCTGCAACTTGATCGGATGAGCATCTCAGAATAAATTATTGGGACTGCAGGAAGTAGAGAGTAGAGAAATTGTATGCACCATCTAGGAGTTTAATTATTTTAAACATTGTACTCTAAAACTGTCGGCCTGAATCAGCAGCACATCTATATGTATGTTTAATTTCAGATTACAAGCAAAAGTAAAGAATCTATATGGGAGTTCATCAAGAGTTTGCTGGATGCCTGGTCAGGATGGGTTGTAATGCTTCTCATAGGACTACTGGCAGGTATGTATGTGTTAGTGCTACAGCTATGCCTGGAGCAGCTCACCCAAGCTGCTGCAGTACCATCTGCTTCTCTTTGTACTTCATTGTCTCTCCATTGATGTTTTTAGTTTTTAAGCTAAAAAAGACAACTTTGCATTCATGGAGTTATGATCCGAAATAAAAATACCCACTTGCAAAGTCTCCTTTCGACTGCTGACCTAGAGAAAAATGTTTTCACCAGTAGAGGGATTTTTCTTTTGCTTTGGGAAATCTGCATTTTAGTGCTTCGTACTCGATGGACTACTTTGACTTTCTGAATCTTTGCTTTGCAGAAGTCAATTTTATTTATAGGATTTTGTTTCTTGTCATCACTTTAATTCTGCAAAGTAGAAAATATGATGAGGGGAAAACATTGGTCGTGGACACTCAAAGGGGAGCTTTATAAACTGCTATTTCCACTGGGTTATCTTCTTTATGTATGCCTGAAAGCAAAATAGTTTCAGACTTGGTTTCAGGTCTGCTTCCAGGCCAGACAGACATTACATACTTAACAGTCTGCTCAAACTCACATGGCAAATTCATTAATTTCCTCAACTTCTCCTGTCTTCTCCTCAGTTTAGCACATCTTCCTGCTTGGAAAGCTGCACTTCTCTGACCCAGCTGAGACAGCTGCCATTTTTTATGCTTTTTCAGTGATGTCAGGGTGCTCTTGTGTTATGCTGCTTGGTAAAAGCACCATGTGAAGTTTCCCCGTTTCCAAGGGGTGATGGGAATTTCCTGCTCAGCATCTGTCAAGTTAATATGTTTATTACAGTTGTTAGGAGCCTCAGAAGTACTGGTGAAGTTCTTGAGAAAACATTTCTGAAGTGACATGTTTGGCAAATTATGTAATTTCATAGACATGTAATTGTTTCCACAAAAACTCTGTTGGGAGGGTGAGATGGGAAGAGAGTCTGATAGACTGATAGTGTACTACCAGGGCTGCTGAGTCCAGCCTGAAGGCCAGGGTTGGTCTCAACTGGGATGGAGAATTCTGCCTGCAAATAAAGTTAGAACAAGCCCTTGAGGGCTCTAGTGACCTCAGTAATCCTCTCCTCATACAAAGAATGTGGTATACATGCACACACTCCCATTTTAGTAAAAACATCCCAGAAGGTTTAATTCAGTTCTAGTTTGCAATGAGACCTCAGGCTGAAATCCTCAAGGCTGTCAAAAGCCAGAGTCACATTGATATGTCCAGCTTGGGAATGGGGTTTGAGGGTAAACTAAACTGAGATCACCCTTTTCAATGACAAGGGTGCAGAGCAACCATTTTACCTCAAAGAATGAAACCAAATTAGTCAGGAATCTTAACCAGGTTTGAGGAGGGAGGAGGTGGTGGTGCAGTCACGAGGCACTTCATGTTGTTGTCCTCTCTTTTTAAAATATTGCCTGCTCAGAGAAGTGAGCCTGCCACAAGGGCATCTGCATGATCAGATGGGATTGCATGGACCAGCTGGGCTCCTCCATGGTCCCTCCTCTGCTGAACAGGCAGAAGCTGCTGCTGCTCCAAGGGGAGTAGCCTGGTCAGTGGATGGACACTGGGTGAACCCTTGAGCAGCTCGGTCCAGGCATTACCAGAGGCAAGCAGAAAGTATGGGAAGGCATGGGAGAGAAAGGGGAAAGGGGCAGCAGCAGTACCCAGGACATAAGGGTCCCATGGAGCATCCTTCCCCTGCTCTTCCTGTGCTGGGCACAGAAAACAGCAAGATGGGACTCTTGGAAGAGGCTTGCAGGGGCTTCCCCAAGCTTCCAAAAGCACTTGGATCTTTTACCCAGGCCCAGGAGTCTAAAGTGAGCTTAACTGATCTAGAAGCCTAAATCCCATCAATTTGGTAAGCTTCATCTTTCAGGTTTTGCAATACCTCAAAGGTTGCACCTCCACTGCCAAGACGAGCAGATGAGGCCAAAAGATGCAATCCTTGTTCTTCAGTGCTTCTGCCACTGGGCCCTGTTGCTCTGTGCATGTGTAGCTACACTGGGTCAGTTCTGACTTCCTAGAAAAAATTGATTTTAGCCAGATTAGTTTTCAGTTGATTTGTGGTCTCAGCAGCATTGGTCACCACAGAGCCGCAAGCAAACAAAAAATAGCTGATGGGAAGGAGCTGATGGAAGGAGGAAGGAGAGGACCATCCCACTTGGCAGTGTGATACATATATATATATATTTATATACACACACACACATATATATATATGTATCATGTCATACATATACATATATCTTGTCATCTTTGGAATGTCATCGAACCTGCATCCTTTGTTAGTCCCAGAAAAGTGTAGGTGGGAAAGGGATGTCTGGAGGGGGTTCTGCTCTGGCTTCCTGCTCACAGCAGAGCCAGCCTCAGGGTTACAGGCAACACCAATGTATATTGAGAATGTAACAGCAGCCACTGGGATCAGATCATAATTTCCTTTGTGAGGGTGCACACACAAATTAGCCTGAGCAGAGCCTCTCACTGCCTCCAGTCTGTGGCAAGTACCCACAGGACCCTCAACATCCTGCTGGAGGGAGATGATGGTGTATGACACTGTCAAATGGCTGGAAGGGCACTGAGGAGCTCCTGGAAGTGAGGCTTTGGGATCCAAAGCCTGCTAATTGCAGAGAAGAGGGAAGGAACAGTAAAACCCAAAAATGTTGTTTTGTGTGGAGATCAGATAAGACTGTTCACACAATGGTCTAGAAAAAGATACTGAGCACTACATGGGCCTGTCTCAGTCAGAGTTTCCATGCTTTCCTCATATAAAGCAATGTATGGGGAGTGAGCCTAAACATTTATGTATGGATACCAAATGTTTTAAACATTTGTTTTTAAGGAAATTTGAATTTTTGCTGGGCCCATTCTGCCTGCAGACCAGTGGATGTTCCTCAGCCTAACCATTACTACTGCCCAACTGAAAGCATATGCTCTTTATAGATCAGCGTGTGTGTGTTTTAAAGCTATGTAACAAAAAGTGCCATCATAGTAATGCTGAAATGCTCTGATGCTGAGGCTGGATGTGCAGGAATTCCCTCTGTAATTCACCACTTGGGTGATGCTGTTTTCTGGCACAGGTGCATGAAGAAAACTCTCTTTTCAAAGCAAATTTTTAGCATTCTCATTACGGCACTGTAAAGGAAGAAATTGGCCATCATCAACAAACGGAAAAGGAGAGAGGTAAAAGGCTAGTATCTAAAATAAAGTTCAGCACTGTCTGGCTTAGGAGTACTTCATTATTTTTCCTTTCAGGCAGGAGGTTACATAGAAAGGGGAACAAACTCAGCTCCTTTAATGGGAGAAGCAGGGAGATAAACCTATACTCTATTACAGTCTTGACAGCCAAAATAAGCACAAGAAATTAAAAGCTTGACTTTGAGATGCTGAACTGTCTAGCACTTGCATTAATTTCACTTAAAGCTGCAAAAATTCAGAACTTGGAAAACTTCTAGCTCTGGTCACATAGGTAGTGAAGCATTTACTATTGCATTATTATCTTGGCCCTCCTTATGATTTTCTTCTCTTGAAGGCTTGTGTAGTAAATTGCATGTAGCATTTTCCTCCTTATGTGGATCCCTAAGAATCTGGCAAAAGGGATTAGATCAGCTGCATAATTAAGCACATTGTCTCAGTGGTGCTGAGGAGCCTGTGAGCTTGTTATATTAGAGAACTGAATGTTTGTTCTTCAGTATAGTTATTAACTTTATTGGGGAAAAACATTCAGAAGTCTGTCTTCCTTTGTGCCTTTGGTAGCATTAATGTACAGCTGCCTGGTTAAGTGTAGTGTAAACTTTGAAGATTACAGAGAGCATTAAAGACTCATCAAGAGGTGCAATAGACACAGCATGTGGTCCAGAGGATGAAGATTCCTTGTTTCTGAAACTTTCAGAAAATTGGAGGAGAATTTAGAGCTCACTGCAAAACAGGAAGCTATGCATGCTGATGTTGCCAGCAATGCAATGATTAATTGTCATCTAGCAACATGGTTCACTGTTTCCATAGAAACTTGGGAAAAATGGAAGAGTAACCAAGATTAAGCCAAGGTCTTCATGAAAGAAAATTATTGCTACAGACATCATCACTCCCATCTGCAGCCTTTTTTTTTTTTTTTAATGTGTGTGTCATCCTGTCTAGTATATCTGTATAGTTCTTCAGATTATTATTATACAACAGAAATTCTTCACTGCTACCTTGGTCACCACTGCTTGTCAGTGTGAGGACAAGTATCCTTCTTAAGGGTGGGAGAAGAACCTGTGGGTTTCTTCTGGTCTTTGAAGTAAAAAAAAAGGTTCCATGTGCTTGAATTATTTGAAATGTATTTTTTCCCCTATCTCTCTTACAGAAATGCAAATGAGAAAACTTTAGTTCTAGATGAAATAAACCAGCTCTTGGACCCACTTGTGTGCCCCAGCTGCTGGGGGAAAGGGGAGCAGCCCCCACCCCTGCTTCACATAATTACGTTCTTAGGAGGAGCCACAAATCTATAACTTCTGGAAACTTAAAACCAAACCAGTTTGCATTTTCTGAAGTATTTTTTCCCCTCTGTGTCCTACTGAAATGCATTGATAAATTCTGTTCAAATACATTAGTGGTTTCCTGAAATTTTATTAATGATTATTTTAAAAATAATGATGACTTCTGCTTTCCATTGTATATGAGAGGGATCTGGAAAACACTAAATGACTCTTCTATCAGTTGTTGCTTTAATTCTTTCCAGGAAGTATGAACATAGGGACAGAACACAGGTGTCGCTGTTGTCCCCAGGGACGGCGAGAATCACGACACGGAATTCCAGGACAAATGGAATTATTTAATTAATTATCACCTCGTTTATATAACTTGGTTCGCAATAGAGAAATGACATTATTGGGTGCTTGACCATACACCTCCCAGAGTGACTGACCGAATGCTACAACGCCTATTTCAAAATATTTCCTTCAGTGAACCAAAACAAGACCGTGCAGGTGCAAGATAGAGAGTTATTTACAGAACAGTCTTTCTCTGTTTCTCAGCTAAGGCATGAGAAAGGAAAACTTCACAAAATGCTTCAGCAGCTGGAAAATTGCTCTGCTCCTGCTCTTTAGCATCCCCACACAGTTCTGCCTCTCTGTGTTCCGGCTGCTCCCAGCCTCCCGTTCCTGCTGCTCTAGCACTCCTGGGGACCCACCTGCGCTGAGGGTGCTGCTGCTGGGGCAGGTTGTTATCGCTGATGAGCAAATGCCCTAGAGAAGCAGAATTTTCTTTTTTTTGCGTCTGGCCACAGCAATTATACTTGTGTCTGTGTCTGGTGGCCACCGGGTGTCACTGTAGCTCTGTGTAATTACCGGGGAGAAACTGAAACGAGCGTTGTGGTACAGGAAGGATTTGAAAGATAGTTTTATTCTGCATGTCTAGATTGCCAGTCAATGTACACACATATCAAAAGCCCCATTCTGTTAAGTTCATAAGTCAGAATTTGGCATTCATGTTGTCTTTGTAATGAAATCAGCTTTCTAAGGTTGCTGTGTTGGGACCAGTAAAGCTGTAGGAAAACATACATATCCTTCTCCTCCATTACCCCTGAAATACACAGTGTGGTTTGAGACCTGTGGCCCAGTGTCCATATAGAGACCCTGCACGACGTCCTCCCCATCTCAGCCAGATGGGGCACCTGCCTTGAACAGGCTGCAGGCCTGGCATTGGCTATCTCTCCCCTATTTGGCCATCAGTCAGTATGAGAATGATAATGTTTAGAATAAAAGCTTATTGAAGAACATTGAAGGTCAGAAAAACTTGTTAGTGCCCCCAGTTCTTCGGTATATTTGTATTTATTGATGCAGAGAACAGTTTGGCTTGGAAGAGGCCTTTAAAGGTCATCCTGTCCAGCAACCCTGCCACGAGCAGGGTCATCTACAACTGGATCAGGTTGCTCAGAGCCCTGTCCAACCTGGTCTTGAATGTTTCCAGGGATGGGGCATCCACCTCTGTGGGCAACCTGTTTCAGTGTTTCACCCCCCTCATTGTAAAAACCTTATTCCTTATACCTAGCCTAAATCAACTCTCTTCTAGTTTAAAACCCTTACCCCTTTCCGTACTGCAGCAGCCCCTGATAGAAAGTCTGTCCCCATCTTTCTTATAAGCCCCCTGTAGGTACTGGGAGGCTGCTATAAGGTCTCCAAACCTTCTCTTCTCTAGTCTGAGAAACTTATGTTGCACCTACTTACCCAAATCATGGATTTTATTCTGTTATAAAAATTAGATATATTATCCTTGCAACTTGATTATTTTTAATGCCAGCATTTCTTTTTCTGCATTTCTTTTCTCAGGTACATTAGCTGGAGTGATAGATTTAGCTGTGGATTGGATGACAGACCTGAAAGAGGGTGTCTGCCTGTCTGCCTTCTGGTACAGCCATGAGCAGTGCTGCTGGACATCCAATGAAACGACATTCGATGACAGGGACAAATGTCCCCAGTGGCAGAAATGGTCTGAACTTCTTGTAAGCCAGTCTGAGGTATGGGAGGCCTGATTAGCTTGGGGTCACAGCAGGCCAGGCAATGCCCTTTTTTCATACTTGCTGATGTTCCCTCCCAGAGAGTTTCTCTGAAAGAGAAAGTAATGAACTGAGCACACTGCAAAAAAAATACATTTCCACAAGCAATGTCTGCTTAACCTGAAGGAGGTCCTGTGGTTTCAGTGTGATGGAAACTGGAAAACTCTGAGATTGCACTGTATTTTTATCAGTATTAAACTAAAAGTGTTTTATAACATGCATAGCATAATCACCAGGGGACCTGAGCTGCATTTTCTTTATTTCCTTTTAAATATAATTTTATGGGACAAAAAAAAAAAAAAAAAAAAAAAAGGATGAGCACTGAAAAATACACTTATGAGGATGTTTTTGGGATTGCAGATGGGGTTTTATGTATTCTGATACAGGGAGCTGCATAAGAACTGCTTATCCCTTGCAATCAGTTTCTCTGTCAGACATCAAGATACTTAGCTAGCACCAAAAGCTGGGGAGAGAATGGGCTCCCTGGGGGGTGGCCAGATGAAGGATTTGCAGGGATGTTGGACAGGAAGGGAAAAAGCTGATTTGGACAGACATGAAGTGTATATTTAAAGATTTTTTTTCCCTTACAATTCTTTTTTTTCCCCATAATTGTAGTAATTTTAAATACAAAGAATGCTCTTTCAAAGCAAAGCAGGTGAAAGTTTCATTTTGAAAAAAAATAAAAAGAAGCCTTTCTGTATACCATTTAGCAGATAATACTTTTTAAAAGAAGTACAAAAAAAGCACATTTTATTTTCAACCTAAGTTATTCAATGTATTGAATAATACTGATCCCACTCACAACTCTCAGATCTTTGGCAGAATTACTGTCTTAAATCCCCCCTTCCTCCTTATTTCTGACTTGAATTTGACAAAAACTGAATTGAAGTGTGTGTGGGTGATTTGGAGAGGTTGTCTCAGATCTTCCCCCAGTGTGGAGGTTGTCTGGTGCTGCAGTGTTTGAGGACACCTTCATTGCCAGGCAAGTGTGTCATTCATGTTCTCTTCTGTGCTGCTTTAGGTTTACAGTAGAGGAAGTACTAGGTGAGAGTGTCTGTGCATATGTATAGCTCAGTTTTCTATAGTTCTAATTAACCATAGTGGAAATAGTGGGGTGCTCACTGTTCCTGAATATTCTCACCACATAATCAGGGGCAGAAATCTCTCAGCATGGGTGCCAGTCACAGTGCCAGGCTTCCCTTTGCCAGAGTTTTGCTAGGTTCTCTCTGGTCTTCATCAGCAGATGTTTTGGGTGGCTGTGTCTTTGTGACAGTGAAGAAATGTTACCCTGATATAAAGCTGCAGAATGGGGGTGATGTTGTAATTTAAAAGAACAAAAAGAAAAACAGAAAAAAAACCCCCAAAAACGTGGGGAGGAAAAAATGAGGAGACTGTTAAAATTATTAGGGGATTTGGAAATCCTGTGCATGTGTTTGACATGCTGTTACTTTGTCTGGAATATATAAATGATGCATATCCTTGAGAAAATTTATTGCTTTCTCCTGCTACTTGGAAACAGCAGTGATGACTGTTGTGTGCTGTGGCCTTTAGAAAAGGTATCAGCCAGGTGAGCACTGTGAAACTTCACTCACTTTGTGTTCAAACTGGGCTTCTCACCCCCTGGTGAACTGTCACAGTAGGACAAAAAAGAAAAGTTTCATTTTGGCTTAATTTTAGTCTCTTTCCTAAAACAAATGGGCCTCTAAGATCTGTGGGTTCCTGATGGTCTGATGGAGGCTGTAAATATTATATATATATCTGTTACTGTTACACTGAAATCCCAGGGAAAGCCCAATAAAAATGTGAATTTGGAAAGTAAAAATTCGGTTTTGTTCAAAAGGCTTATGATATGGGCAAGTTTTGCACTATAGTGGGAGTGGTTCCTGTAGTGGTAGAGGATTTTAGTAGGTATCAAAATACACTGAACTTGACTGAGTTTCAGAATAATTTTTCTGGGTTTTTTTCCTGTGTTTCACTTTGTGCCTGACATTTACAAAAGAGCCCTGTAAGACAACCGTGCACATTGGAGGACAATTTAGGGAAAAAGTATTTGGAACAGTTTCCCTAAAGGTACTCTGGTCAGACATGTCTTCTTTTTTTTATGCATGACTGTGATTCTCTCTCGTCATAGCCAACTAAATTTGACATTTTGAGGACTGAGATTTAGATCAGTTCTTCCTTGTGGTTTTGCCAATTTATGGCTCTGATAAACCCTCTACATATGTTTTCACAGAGAATTGTGACATTTCCTATGGCCTCTCCTGAAAAATGTTTCCATTCTAGTGCTCCTATAAAATGAGCCCAAAGCAGAGGCTTGATAGAAATTATTATGGAAAACATAATAGCCCATTAGACACCTACCAGGCTATGTTTGCTTCCCTAATCACTGTTTTGTAGGTCAATTATATCCTTCATCCTTCTGGTCTTGAACCACTTCCAAAGAGGAGGTGAAGAGGGTTTTTTGGTGTGAGGAAGTTTCAAAACCTCAAATTCACTGGCAGATCAAAAGGTCATCAGATGTCACTGGTGATCTGGACTTGCCCTCTTCTGCAGATCCGGTTTGGTCCCAACCCCAGCTTCACTGGGACTGAGGACCCCATTTTTGATGGCTTACAGATGTCTACGGTAGAGGAAAGGACCCTCTGTCTTCCATGGATCATGACACTGGATCCAGAAATGGACTGGGTTCCTATCCCAGGGCTTCTGGATCTCCTGTCATAAAGCAGAGACCTGCAAGACAAGGAAGCCCTTCTAAATGTGGAACCCACTTCTCAGTTTTGCAGCCTTGAATCTGTCAGTCATGAGGACACACACTGCTGTAACATTCATAGGAGAGAGCCTGCAAACTGTGAGATCCCTATGGAGTCAGAGTAGAGCTCTGGGCCTCTGGAGTAACCATACATTGGAGGGCATTCTGAGGGATGTGGTTTATTTCAGTATTCTGAGTTTGTGAAGGTTGTTTTCGATTGTGTTCCATCTGTATCTAAACTGGACTGACACCAGATCTGAAATATTGCTTGGTCTTGCAAACTAAAATACAAAGTTTTGCTCAGTTTCCCTACTTGCTTCATCACTGTTGTTTCCAGGGTGAGTCTTTCGAGCTGCTGTGGGAAAGGTTGTAGCAGGATCAGCTCTGCTGGTGAGCTGCTTTGGTCTCTGACTCCAGTGTACATGCTCAAGACTTTAACTGCTCCAGAGCCTCAGTAGTGGCATGTAATGGATGAGAAATGAACCGTTTGCTATACTGAGTTACTGCTACTTCACTTCCCAAAGGTTTTCATATTATTAATCATTAGAAACTGCTGCAATTGAACCTGCAGAATGCCAGATATCTGGAAAATGTAACAATGAAAGATGTCCCAAGGGATAAGATTGAACTGGCCATACGGGCTCTTGTGGGGTCCTGCCACAGCACTGTAGGTGTATGTGTGACTGCAGTAACGAGCTGACAGAGTTTTCTTATGACTTCTGAGATGCAAAAGAAGAAGAAGTAAAAAGAAACAAAGTTAATTTTACTCCAGTGAATTTAGAAGCAAAACTACAGCTTTTGCTCAACCTAGTAGGGCCAAATTTCTGTAATGGTGTTGGCCTTCTTTGGAGGTACTCCAGGTTCACACTGACAGAAGGATTTTGCCCTGAGGCAAGATATCCAGAGTTTTCTCTAGAGGAAGAGCAAATATTGTCATAGCTGTTTGTAATTGAAAGCACTAGGAGAAGACATTCATGAGACTGTCTTCAGCTGTAGCAACAAAGATCCATGGTTACTACAGCCGGATGTCAATCACTGCAAGTGTGGGATCCATGACTGCTTAGGGCATTGGGGGATAACGTATTGCTTCAGCATTCTGCTGTCATCAGCAAAGCCATCTGCTAACTTCAGCAAGCACCAGCTTAACAAATTGCCTTTCTTCCAGATATAGCCATAAGGATAAGGGTTAGTGGTATCCTTACTGCATTTTCGTTTGGACAGACCTGGAAAAGGAAGCCAGCAAACATCCATACTGTTAAAAGTTGATTCCTTGCAGATTTGAAAACAGGGAGACTTCTCATCTCTAGGTTTTTTATGTCTGGGAACAGGGGTTGGCCAGCTCTGTTAACTGATACAATTGATTAATGCCTGTTTTCCTACTTGATTTATCATAATGTTGATATCCAGGCTGCTGTCCTGCAGAGCAGAGGCAGGGGCCCCAATATTCTTGAGCAGCTGGGATTGCATCCGGTAGGAAGAGTTCACTTAGAGGTGAAGGATTCATACCAATTCATGCACTGAGGTTCATCTCGGTTTTTTATTCTGTAGTGTCATGTTGCTACAGGATATAGTTTGAAGGCTTAAGCTCCTTGTATCAATTTGATGCTGCTGAGTAGATTCTCTTTTGTCCATGTAGGTGGGTTTTGGAAATTTAAAAAAACTATGCCTGTGAGGAGGCAAAAGTATTCCAAGGCAGATTTTAACAAAAGTTTTGACTTGACCATTGGAAAAAGGTAGAAACTTGAAGGTCACTATTGACTATGCTTCCACTATGGCACTGCACAGTCAACCATTGGTAATGATCATTAGCATTCCCGTTCTGTCAAAAAAGTAAAGCTGTTCAGTTTGAAGATAAGCTCATTCCTGACAGGAATGATTTTAAAATATTAGGGCAAATATTACTGAGATGTGTGAGTGGGTTCTGCCAAGCTATGGTGTTTTAAAATTAGTTTCAACCCTATCGTGGACAGCACCATATAGAAATAAAGGACTTATTTAAGGTTTTACCCTTCCTGTATGTGAACTGAACTGTCTACTGATATACACAGGGATGTTGTTTGAAAAGATCAGCATCTGCATGGAGAACTGACCTTTGAATATTAGCCCTCAGAAAAATACGTATCAGGGAAAAATACGTATTCCTTGTCCCCCACCATGGGATGAACACAGCAGATTCCTTCATTAGATGCCTTTTCGTTACCAATTGCTTTTGCCCTTATGACATATTTGTTTGATGTTTTGGAACTTTATGTGGGTTAGTTAAATTTTTTAGTGCTTGAAAGATGCTCAGTTTAAGGTATTTGGGTCCCTTGCAAACAGACTGTAGGGACTAGGTTAGGTATTTATTAGTACGCTGCTTCTTTCCATGAGTAATAAAATTGTTGGAGTATATAAAGTTATTTATCCGTCCTGAGGAAAAGCAGCTCTTACTATGTAAATGAAAAATCAGGCTCCACGCCATCATGATCCCTAGTAGAAGTGTGAGATTTGCCAATCTGCATTTGTCTAACAATGTTTGTTACTGTTATTTTTCTAGGGTGCGAGTGCTTACATTCTAAACTATTTTCTGTACATTATGTGGGCTCTATGTTTTGCTTTCCTGGCAGTCTCCCTGGTCAGAGTGTTTGCTCCTTATGCCTGTGGCTCTGGAATCCCAGAGGTGAGTTTCTCTTTGTGCATGAATATCCAAAAAAATCCAAACAACCAAAAAAAAATTATTGCCTTTTCCCATTCCAGAAATGTACCATGAGATAGCATAGCGACAAGAAAATTGTCTTTCCATTTCATCTGCCTTCATTCTTTTGTCTGTGCTTTTATGGTGATCGTCTCATAGTAAAAAGTGTTCATATGTCACTGTGACAGGTTAATGCACGTACTTGTTCATTGCCAGAGTGTGAATTAAAAATCAACATCTCCAAGAGACACATACTCACTAGAAGTTTATAGAGATTTTTCCTAGGATGAAATTACTTGGGCCAGTTAAAAAACCAGTTATTTTCTAGGCTAGACTCTAAACAAAAGCAAAATAAAAAGAAGGGGGAGGGCGGGCTACAAAGCTAAGGTTTCCTAAGCTACTGAAGATGCCCATCATTTGGGATGCCTGAAAAGTGTCTGGTGCACATCTTTTGCTGTGTTCCTGAACACAACATAATGTACATTATGCCAGCATGACAGCAGCCAAAATATTTACTTGATTTTCAATATTTTACACATTGAGTCTCTGTCTATATTTAAGCTGTTAAATGAAGAACCTTGTAATTCAACCAGCAGAGTCATTGAAAGTCTTGGAAATCAGGGCAGTCTTTTGTTAAAAGTGCTATGGAACTGCTGGAATTATTGTTTAAGAATCTGGCAGACAGAATCAGCAGCCCAAAACTTAGAAATCTTGGCATACTTTTGTTCTTGATCTCTGAGAATCATTCAAATGTTTCAAAAAACCTCACCACAAATAATTTAAAATATTTGAATAATTTCCATGTTTCAAAGTAGTCATGTGTGTCTTTGTTATGTGTTTGATATATTTGTGGTTTTAAAAAGTCTTCATAGTTAACTATATAGCCAGTTTCCAAGTGCTAAATCCCTTGTGTGAGGTGATGCTCAGCTCCAGCCCATTTCCAGGCCTAGAGTCCAAACCCAAATCCCACCCTGCAGCCTGTGTGTCATGCACATGCATTGTGCTCTTTCCTAGCCACTCACTAGCAAAATTAAGACAAAATGTGTAGAAATACGATCTTTTGGACTTTCTCATTTCATAACACGTGCATGCTTTTATGGCACAGGGATTCCAAATAGCTAGAACTTTTTTGTGTGTTTTATCTGGAAAAAAAAAAATCTGTCGTTGTTTATTTGCTTTTTTCCTGCTTTTTTAAACTCGAATCTGGTTTAAGTCTGATCTTGTAAGCCAAGGAGATATGTAAGAGTTTCATATTTCTATTGATCTCTGTGAGAGTCCTTACTGCCTGTTATGGGGACCACCCGTAACAGCAGTAAAAGTGTGGTCTGCTTAACCCGTGCTAAGATATTGCTGTGGGAAAGCTGCCCTACCTACAGTTTCTTTCTCTCCATCACTGTCTCTTTTCAAGCAGTCTGCAACTTTTTAAACTCTGCTGGAGTTTTAACTCCATTTGAAAGTTCAGAGTAGAAAAGGTTTCTTCATCTGTTCAACATGTTCTTCCTGCTTTCCAGATAAAAACCATCTTGAGTGGGTTCATTATTAGGGGCTACCTGGGAAAATGGACACTTTTAATCAAAACAGTCACCTTGGTTCTGGTGGTGTCTTCAGGCCTCAGCCTTGGGAAAGAGGGCCCATTAGTCCATGTGGCCTGTTGCTGTGGAAACTTCTTCAGCAGCCTCTTCTCAAAGTACAGCAAGAATGAAGGAAAGAGAAGAGAGGTGAGGTTGGCTTATAAATTTCTAATTTCCTTGTCTGGATACTTGGGGTTTCAAACTACTCATGCCTTGTATGTAAACATTTGCTTTCTAGGTCCTTTCAGCTGCAGCTGCTGCAGGAGTTTCTGTTGCATTTGGGGCTCCAATCGGAGGTGTGCTTTTTAGTCTGGAAGAGGTAAGACCTGGCAGTTCACTTGCTTCAATAAATGTATTTTAATTTGATACTTTTCTCCAAGATGACTCATTATTTTTCAAATATTTATATGCCTATTTTTCTTCTAAAAAATGATCTGTGATTTCTAGTAATAAGAAATAACCAGATATTTTAGCTTAATCTGAATAGTAGAAGGGCACTGGCTTTCTGGAAACAAATTAGATGAATAATATGGAAATACATCCCTGTGCTGAGGTTTCTCCGGCCTTCAGCTTGCTAATGCATGGATCAAGCTGTCAGGCATTTCTTGTACTCTCTAGACAGCACCTCTGGATTTAAATTTATTGATTTTAAACTAGTTGCTACTCCTTTTCTGAAATCTGAAAATGCCTTTTCTGATACCTTTGTGAACATGTTCTGGCTGTGGTAAGGGCTAGTGCTCGCAGTAAAGTCAAATGAAAAAGATGGTGATGGTAGCTAAAGGAAGCACCCTCTGTCACACCCAGTGAAATGTTTCTGGTCTTTGCTTGGTTTTAGGTCAGCTACTACTTTCCTCTGAAAACCCTCTGGAGGTCATTTTTTGCTGCTCTTGTGGCTGCCTTCACACTGAGGTCCATCAATCCTTTTGGAAACAGCCGGCTGGTCCTGTTCTACGTGGAGTACCACACCCCCTGGTACATGGCCGAGCTCTTCCCCTTCATCCTGCTCGGTGTCTTTGGGGGCCTCTGGGGGACCCTCTTTATCCGATGCAACATTGCCTGGTGCAGGAGGCGAAAAACCACCAGACTTGGGAAATACCCAGTGCTGGAGGTGATCGTGATAACAGCTATCACTGCCATCATCGCCTACCCCAACCCCTACACCCGCAGGAGCACCAGCGAGCTGATCTCCGAGCTCTTCAATGACTGCGGTGCCCTGGAGTCCTCGCAGCTCTGCGACTACATCAATGACCCGAACATGACCCGCCCAGTGGATGACATTCCCGACAGACCTGCTGGCCCCGGAGTCTACTCTGCCATGTGGCAGCTGGCCTTGGCTTTGGTGTTCAAAATTGTCATCACGATCTTCACTTTTGGCATGAAGGTAAATCGGGCACGGGCGCAGGAGCAGTCGCGAGCCCAAGGCACAGATGGGTTGCCATGGGCAGCTGCTCTCTCTGGCAGGGCTTGCCTGCCTCTGACCTGCCCCAGCCACAGGGCTGTCACTGAGATGCTGCTGGCTCACCTGTAAGCACCTTGCCTTGTGGGCCCCTGTGGCAGCACAGGGATGAGCCCTGCTTTTCATCTGTGGTTTTGTTAAGTGAAAAAGAAATCTGTATGGGAATTTAAACCCGCTCTTGCCAATAAGCAATTTCAAGATGATTCCCACTGCAGCTGTTTCTTAGCTCTCTCATGGACATGGGCTATTTACATTGTTGTTTGTCACGTTGGATTAATGTCTTAATGTGCCTCAAGGTAGCTATGCTCAAGGAAGTAATAATTTTAAATTTACTATTTTACACATTTAGAGCGTCACAAAAATATAGAAGTGGGTGAAAAGGTCTATTTTTTGAATCTTTTTAAGCACTGTTGCTTGGAAAAAAAAGAGGAATGAATGAGAAGACTAACTGATGTGTCATTTGAATATTCTGGATTTGCAGCTTTTTCCTTCAACAACTCCTTCTCCCCTTAAATGAGTGATGAAAGGTCCAAGAACAATTTATCCAAGCTTTCAGTATATACCAAGCTGTTTGTGGTGAGCTCTATATATCTGATTAATAGAGCACATAAAAAACAGGTTCTGTCTGTCTACAGCTCCCATTATCTGAGCATTTATTTCTGGATCTGATGTCTGCAGACAATGAGAAGTTTTTTGTAGTTATACACTATATTTTATACCATGCTCTGAACTAAAGTATCTCATCTTTCTCTTAAATGCTACACTTGAACTGACGATCCATTTTTAGCCTTTCACTCTAGAAACTGATTTATGGCTGACAGTCCATTCTTATGCTTGTTCATTAAAAGCTTTGCTTCTTTATTTGAAATGTGATTCTTTATTTATCCTATATATTTAAAATCTGTTAGGAGGAATTACCAGTTTCAACCAGTCTGTAAAAGAACAGACAAAATAGCTTTACCCTCTTAATCTAGAAGACTCAATCGAACTTCATCAGCAATGTTAACACTATATGGTGGGGGCTGTAGCATCTGCTGTTATCAGCCCTAGTGTCTCTGGGCCATGCTGATGAGGTGATTAGTTGAGTTCTCTAGGAAGCTCAAGCTACATTTTCAGACTGAAAAAGATATGATAGGCTTTCCTCTCTGAAAACAACCAAAGCTCCATGCAAGGCCTTGTCACAGATCTGAATTGTCTTCTCCAGCAGGAGTATATCTCCAGCTTGCTGGTTCACTTGACATCTAAGAGGAAATGCACTTAGCCAAGGCAAAGTAAATTTTCATTCTCTTTTTTTCTCTCCCTTCTCATTTCAATACTGTTTTCTATTGATTTGTGACTTGTCTGTATAGCAGACGTCAAAGTAATGATTCGTAGAGCTTCTTGGAAAATATATTGTAAACTGAGATGGAGAATTAGCTGCCTCTGAGCAGTCAGTATCCTTTCTCTGAATTTTTATTCTTCATTTGACATTTAATTTAAAATCTGGTCTGATTTAGCCTGAAAAAAGTAGTAATAAAACCATAAAGTGCTCCATCTGATAGAGGGTGAAATCACGATATTATTTTTAGTTAAGCCTATGACAGAACCATCAGCAGCTCCTGACTTCCTGCTGAGAAAGCAATAAAGGCAAAGCCAGGAACATCTTGACTTCAAAAGCAAACTATTATTCAGAAACAGCATTTAGCTCCCTAATTCAGTGGGAAGCAGCAGGTGAGATTCAAAATTTCTTTAAAAACTGCACTAACATTTTATAAAGCTGTTAATACACACGTAGCCATATAAACTCAGTCACTGCAGAAAACTGTGTCAGAGCATGGGGATCAGCACTGTAGGCTGCCATGAGGCTATGGAAACTTGGTTCTCATACTGTTAGTAAAAATTGTTTGATACTGGTCATTTTTGTCAAGGTGTTCATGTGTCTGCATTTCATTCCAGATCCCTTCAGGCCTTTTTATTCCTAGCATGGCTGTTGGAGCCATGGCTGGCAGGATGGTTGGGATTGGAGTGGAGCAGCTGGCATATCACCATCATGACTGGATCATCTTCAGGAACTGGTGCAGACCTGGGGCAGACTGTGTCACACCAGGGCTTTATGCTATGGTGGGAGCAGCAGCTTGCTTGGGTACGGTCTCTGCTGGTCACTGGTTTGTGTGTCACCAACACTGATGTTTGGGGACATGCTTAGGAGGGCCCTGTGTTTGTGTTAGCTGCTGTTTTGGCATTTCTGGGTGCAACAGAGGTTGAAATCAAAATGTGATGGGCTAAAGAATGGGCAACTCCTTCTACTGGTTGCTCCAGTGATCTGCCAGGTAGTCAGCAACAGAAAGGTTTGCAGTCATTGATGCCTACTGCTTGTAATCTGCCAAAAAGCACAGAAAAGGAAAGAAAACAATTGAAGTTAGGCTGCAGGTTTCCAAGCAGGAGTATTTTTACTTGCATTTTTTTCATTTGATGTAATGAAATTCACTGTAACTGGACTGAAGCTACCTACTTATTTAGACTGCGCTCTCTCTCAGTGCAGGGGAAAAACATCCCGGTTCTTCAATTTAATTTTAAGCTACACAGAGGTAAAAATTCTGGGTCTTATTTTGTCTGTGTGTCACGCTATGATCAACTGAGCTGTATTTTGGTTTTCATTTTGATCATAGGCCAATACTGGATTACACTCAATCAATAGGATTTATTGAATATAACAGCAATGATCTGTTAACTATTAAAGCAAGACCATTGAATAATACCTCACATATCAAATTTCTAGCCATAGATGCAACAAGAATGTTACAAGCATACCATCTGAACATGTTTTTACCTGATCATATCTTTCCCCTTGTGTACTTGCATATTCTATCTCCTTTTGTTGCTGTTATTGATATCATCATCACTGGATGAAAAAATAGTGGAGAGGCATAATACGTGATTAATGTCATTGGGTAGGTTTGAAATGAAAGATGTACTTCAGGAAGAGCTGGAAATTCAGATTTGGATGCTCATATTGGAAAAGCAGGATCATTTGTGCAATCAATATAGAGGAAGGAAGGGTGGGATTTGCTTGAAAATTTAATGTCTGTAATGTAGATATGAACACCTGAGCTTAACTGTCTTGATACCCCTCACAGCCAAAATAGAAAAATGAGGCATGGGAAAGATCTGTATTATCTGGAAATACACATCTTAAACCAGGCAAATGAACAGATGAATTTGGCCTTAGAAGGGCCTGTTTTTATCTAGAGATTGTAAAGGCAATCTGGATCATCCCTTTGGATTTGAACACCCATAGCAGTGTAGACACATTAATAAAAGCTAGGATGAATCTTACTGTCCAAACAAGTAAAGCACTTCCTCTTATCTTAATGTTCATAAAAGAAGTAATACACCAAAATTTGGCTCTGATGTTGCAGTTGATCTGCGAGTCAGCATAGAATTATAGAAGCATAGAATATGCTGAGTTGGAAGGGACCCATCAGGACCATCAAGTCCAAATCCTAACCATGAACAGAACACCTCAAAAATCACACCATGGGCCTGAGAGCATTGTCCAAATGCCTCTTGAACTCTGTCAGGCTTGGTGCTGTGACCACTTCCCTGGGTAACCTGTTCCAGTGCCCAACCACCCTCTGGGTAAAGAACTTTTTCCTGATATACCTAAACCTCCCTGACTCAGCTTTATGCCATTTCCTTGGGTCCTGTTACTGGTCACCAGAGTGAAGAGATCAGTGCCTGCCCCTCTGCTTCCCCTTGTGAGAATGTTGTAGACCACAATGAGGTCTCCCCTTAGTCCCCTCCAGGCTGAACAGAACAAGTGACCTCAGCCACTCCTCAAAAGGCTTCCCCTTCAGACACTTCATCATCCTCGTGTCCCTCCTTTGGGCAGTTTCTAATAGCTTTATGTCTTTTTCATATTGTGGTGCCCCAAACTGCACACAGGACTCAATGTGAGCTGCAATTTCTTCCTCTTTTAAAAGGTCCAAATTAAGGTGCGGTAGTTTTTAATAGTATGGTGAGACATACAGTAGAATGGTCACAGCTTGTACTTAGGCTGTTTAGTACCAAAACCTATCTTGCCTAAAGTAAGAGATATGGAGTAAGTATTAAATGATCCTTACTCTGGTATTTGCTCTCAGCTTTTCGCAGTCAGAAGTTTAAGGCATTCCTCAGATGAAATTCGTATCTGGATTATAGTGTTAAGTAATCAACAATCTAATATTTCTATATGCTGTTAGATGAAAAGCATCTTTTAATGACCTGTTTCTGATTTTTCTCATCTAAAATGGTGCTGTATTTTGAGACCTAAAAATAGCAGATTTATTACATTTACCTTTTGAACAGAGGCAAAGAAATGTTACCTAATAATTCAGAGATATATACACACTTGTCCTCAGTTATGTGATTATTTTTATCCTTTAATGTAAACGAAAGGAGCAAGGAGCTTGCTTATGAAATTAATATGGAAAGAATAGATTGAAAAATACAGCTACAACCCTGCCTATGGCTGCGTGCCGGGATGGCCTCAAACCAAGCTGTACACAGTTCAAACTATATTACTATAGTGATATCAAAAGCAAGGGTTTAAGCTATAATACAGCTCTTGCAGTGGCCCTAAGCTGTTTTAAGGTAGGATGTTGTAACCATGTTTTGCCCAAAGATAATGCTCAGCTTTCTCTTCAGTATGACTGCAATAAATAGGCTGGCGTGAAGGCCACTTCTCCACGCTCCTACCTGCCTCAGCCGTGGTACTTAACTGATTCTTGGAGTCATTTTAGAGGGCTAAATGGCAGGGTTCAATTTTACTTTCTCAAGTATCCATTAAAGCTGATTTTTTTTTTTTTGGTCTCCTTTCTGGTTTTAAAGCTCTGTCTTTTAGCGTTCATTGTTTGCTTTTCAATATTAGCAACTTTGGCATGAGCAAGTTCACTCAACCTTTTTGATGAAAATTGCAGTAGATGAAAAATACCTTTCTTCAGTGAAATAAGGCTAAAAGTATAAGGACAAAATACTCAGCATAAATAATTACATGCTTTTTTGAGTGTAAGGCTCAAAATTATAAATGAGTTGCTTAGTACGTATACCAGCACCGAGAGAAACTTGAGTCTTTTCCTTGTTGGCAGGCGGTGTTACTCGAATGACAGTCTCTCTGGTGGTGATTATGTTCGAGCTAACTGGAGGCCTGGAGTACATTGTACCTCTTATGGCTGCAGCTGTCACAAGCAAGTGGGTGGCAGATGCCTTTGGAAAAGAAGGGATCTATGAAGCTCACATTCATCTGAATGGCTACCCCTTCCTGGATGTGAAGGATGAGTTCACCCACCGAACCCTGGCAACTGACGTGATGAGACCCAGGCGCGGCGAAGCTCCTCTCTCTGTTCTGACACAGGACAGCATGACGGTGGAGGATGTTGAGACCCTTATCAAAGAGACTGATTACAATGGCTTTCCAGTGGTGGTTTCAAAAGACTCGGAGAGACTCATTGGGTTTGCACAGAGACGAGAGCTGATCCTTGCAATAAGTAAGTAGAGTATCAGTGTGCAAACGTTTGATTTTGAAAGGAGTTTTTATAAGATAGGAGATTAGCAGTGTTACTCACCTTGAAGAATGGATAAACAAGAACTAAATCTGACTTTTTCTTCAAATATGACTTTTACTGGTTGCTAGGACCTGGAAGCTTTTCTATTCCATCATACCACCTGGTAGCATTTTGTGGGCTTGACCCTTGTGGGTTTTATTTTACTCAAAACAGTAAAATAAAATTCTTCTAGAGACAATAGAGAGAAACTCAGCTCATAGGGCCAGAGTTTTTGTCAGAACCAGATCAAAAGCCAGCGCAGTGCTCAGCTTCTTTCAGTCTCCATGGGCTGCCAGAGGTGGCTGGGGCAGTCATGAACTTTTGTCACCCAGTGATGAAATACCCTGTGCTTCTTTCTGTTGCTCTGTCTCAGTTTTTCCTCACATGCAGCCTTTTAGTGCTACAGGTGGAAAGCTTTTCAGGGGACAGTGTTTTTTGGTAAAAATGGCTGAATTTTGTCTGGCATCCAGTGGAGAGCTCGCTGGTTGCCTGAGAATCCGAATCCAGATAATTAAAGATTTTGACTGTCATGTCCTTTCCTGGTTGATCTGATGACTAAGTGGGGATTGAAGAACAGGTATATTGGATGAAAGCAAGTGTTCCCACCTTTTCTGGACTCAGGGCATCCAGAACTGCCGAGGCCTGCAAGGCTGGCCCATTGTCTATTCCCAGTTCTGGCACTTCTGTGGTGTTGAGGGCCAGCTGGGCAGGCAGGCAAGATGCCACCTGGACACGGTTGCCTTGTACTTTGCAGGGGAGTGGAATGTCTGGTATATCCAAATCTCCTTGACTTGAAATTATTCTTCTCTGCATGGTCTTGTTTCATCCCTGTTATTCAGGCACTTTAAAAAGCTGTTGTCTTGGATGGAAATTCATGTATTTTTCAGACAAGAAAATTAATAAATGGAAAATCTAGGTCATTTTTGAAGGTCAATTTCCAGCTCACTTCCCACAAAGCTAAAACAAAAAATTGAAAAAACAGTGGTCTTTAAAGCACATGTTTTAGATATATTTAGCCTACCCTGGGTCTGTCTTTTACACTGCCCATGCCATGTCATGGCTTTAACACTTGATGCCTTCCAAAGTTAATAGTCTTTTGCACCTCCTTTTCAGGAAGGTATGTCAGTGGGAAAATTGCATGGACTGAAGATGCAGAGCCCTCACTTTAAAATCAGAAAGATCAGAGGCTGCTTGAAGCCAGTCAAAGAACTTTGAGGAACTGAGTCTTTTGATTCAGGTCGTAAATGGCAGTGTGGCTGAATGGTCTTGCCAGAAGATGTGAGGAAGTGTCCAGCTATGAACTGATAACAAAGAAACCAGTTAAAATTAAACTCAGTAAACATTTAGATCAAAATGCTTTCCTGTTCAAAAATTGTTTCTTTGACAACTGCATTTTTCAGAGCAAAAGGTACTGTCTCCTGATCAGTTCTAATTAGGAGCATCTTTCATAGGAAATGAGACAGAACTTAGATTTAAAATCAAATTGTTATTTTGTTATGTAAGTTTTCCTAAAATCCTCAGCCATCAGTGACCTTTGGTGGCCCTTTTCCCCTTGGGCTGAGTGTGAGTGCTGTCATTCTGTGCTGACACTATGATAAATGGTTCAACTTTCCAGTATGGTTTGTGTCCTTTTGACTTAAACTCTCGACTTGGTTTTGAAAGACACAGTATATGGTTCCAGTACAGGGCAGGGCAAACCATGCTAGCAACCTTTTGATTGCTAGTCCTCTTTCTCTGAAGTTGCTTTGCCTTAATTTCAGAAGTTGTTATTGCTCAGCATTACCACAAGGGTAGCTAATGTGTTCTGAACCGCTACCTCATCTTGCTTCATGGTTGTGATCATACACCAAGTCTCCTCAAGCCATAAAATTACTTACCAAGGGATAAACATCACACATGGTGAAGCATCTCTTATTCAACTGTTCAGGTTCACCTGCTCAGCCTGACAGAGGTACTGGAGTTACATCTCTGAACAGCATAAGCCCCATCTGTGCAGCACTTTAGCCAGGGAATGAGATCTTATGAAAAGCAGAGTCAGGCCCACTCCAGTATCTCTTCTTTCACCAGTATCTCTTTTTTCATGGCATTGTGCCCTGCAGAAGGCCTCCTCAGTTTGAACTAGCTCTGGTACCTCTACATAAGAGCACTTTGCACTTCATAGAGACATGGTTTCAACCAAGAATTTCAGCTCCTTTCTCAGGCCCAATTAATTGTGCATCAGCAGTATGGTGGTCCAGGGAATACTCTGGGGAAGTACTCCAATTCTCTCACACATCTGCCTTCTTGGATGAAGTCAATAGCTGCTGAATCTTGCATCAAATACCTGTTCCCACACAGCTATCTGCCTCATGATTTACCCTACATAATTTCTTCCTTAATGAGTGGAGCACTGAGCATGCTCTAGAAATGCATCAATTACCTGTAAAGTGAATGGCAATGCCATTTCCAATTGCTCAGAAGCATCCTCAGGAGCATTGTGTCCTTCCACTCGTCCTTGTTGAGTAGGTAGGCAGGTGAGGTGGCAGAGTCACCCTCTGGGAAGAGGTGTCTACATTTTAGATGACACCTACTTTACGATCTTACAGAGGGGAGTTTTTGACATTTTAAAGCTTTTCTTAAATTTAGCTAGCTCCAGAGGCACCATGCAAAAGGCAGAGCCTTGGACAATAGCCAGGTGGCCTGTATGATATGCTTTTTCCAGTGTGGAATTGAGAGATCAACATAGTTGATACAGGCTGTGAAATGTGAACCCCTGAATATGAGAGGCTGTTTCACATTTGGGAGAATTAATTCACTCTCTAGCTATGACAAGAGCCTTCTACATAGATTACTCTGTAAAACCAGACGTTGTCATCCATTTGCTTTGCTCTTTCTGTTAATCTGTATCTGTTTTTCTTACCCACTGACTGCAGAAATTATCTGCTCTTCTGTTGCACCTTTACTCTCACTCCCCCATCCAGTGAGACTGCATATAAAATCCACCATTTTGCTGATGCCACTGAATTTACTCTGTAGTACTACATCATTCAAATTTCTCTAGGGAGGTGTTTGACATGGAAGAGTGAAATCATGGTTTTGGCTAATCACTGTTGTTCAGGGTCATTGCTGCCTTGGGAACAGCAATGTGGTAACCAAAATGCTTGGCCCTATTTCTTAGGGTGCAGCTTTGGGAAGGAAATACCTAGCTGTCAAAGGTTTTTATCAAAGGGGGGGAGTTACCTTCAGTTTGATTAATGTTACCTCTTAGCACAGATCATATATATCAAAGAACTATGCAGGCATATTCACACTTGAAATTAGATGCATAAATTGAAGCAAGCTGAGACAAAACTAACATCGTTCCTGTAAATTGCAATAGGGCCTGTAATATGTGGGGTGAGAAGGTTGAGAATCATATACTGTACTGATATTAGGTTTGAGCCAGCACTGCTCCAGTTCCAGAAATATTACAAGACAATGATCATTAAATGTAAAAAGAAATTGCAGCTGGAACATGTTGGAAGCCATCATTATCTACACATTACAAGTCACAGGAGCAGGTTTCTGCACTCTGATTGATGGCAGAGAGTTCCAAGAATATTTACATATGCTTTGAGTATGAGTTGCTATACCTCTCAAGAACAGAAGCAACCTATGTTAATTGAAGGTAATAATTTAACTATTTCCAAGAATTTATTTAAAAAAAAAAAAAAGTTAAACCTTCAGAGCCAAACACATTATATGTTCATTCGGGGGAGAGGAAAGTTGTCTGTCATTTGGAAATGTGTCTCATATAATGTTTATGCCCTGTAGTGTTGAGTAGAGATGAGGTAAACACTACAAAGAAAATGAACTACTCCAATGGTAAGTGTTCTTCTTGGAGCATACTTTAAGTGAAGGACTTATGCTGATCATGTAAACTCCAGATGTAGTGTGATGTTCACTTTGTAGTTTGATCAAAGTATTAATGATAGCTTTTGAACTTTTGAAAGTGGTCACATATGTGCTGTTTACCCCTATATTTTTTCCTCCTTTTACTATATTGAATTACTATTAGTAGGAAGCTAATTTCTTTTTCCTTTTAAAAATCTAGATATACAAACTATTTAAGGCATTAAGTGTAAGCCCACAAAATTTACCCTGCGTACCAGAGAGGTGTGCTGGTCTAGAACAACATCCACACTGCCCCTGGATCCCTGGAATGTGAATTTGTCTTTCCCCAGCTTTGTGTTCATAAATCCATTCACCATGTCCACATTTTCCCAACTCCACTGAAATGTTTTGCTCCAAGCCAGCTGGGATCTTACACAGCTGTTGACTCCACTCCTTCAGCCATGTAATAAAGTTTCTGTTGTGTTTCTCACTATGGAGGAAATTACATACAGTCATTTGAATTTGACAGAAATTGGATTAGTGAAGTTTGTGAATGCAGTGAGCTGCATATTTATTCAGAAAAGCACTATCCCAACCAAGGAAAAGTATGTGTCTGTAAAAATATCACTTACATTTGCTTTGAGGGAGCAATGTCTCAAGGAAATTCAAGTTTCTCCAGTAGTCCGAATTTCTGTGACTTCAGTACGTTGAAGACAAAAACAAACCTTGCTTTCCAAAGGAAGAATTTTTTTATTATCAAGCTTAATTCACTATCTACACCAATCTTTATGTTGCACAGAGAATGCAAGACAGCGTCAGGATGGTGTGGTGAGCAACTCCATCGTGTACTTCACCGAAGACCCCCCAGAGCTGCCACCCAACAGTCCCCATCCCCTGAAACTGCGGCGTATTCTCAACCTGAGCCCTTTCACTGTCACTGACCACACACCAATGGAGACTGTGGTAGATATTTTCCGAAAACTTGGGCTCCGGCAGTGTCTGGTCACTCGCAGTGGGTGAGTAGTTGACAGTCAAGTGAATATTTTAATTTTGTCTTACTTTGTGAATGGATGAATAAGGGAACCTCGCCTATGTCTTTCCAGGGCAGCAAAAGAAGTCAGACTTGGAACCAAAATGGTGCTTGCATTGTGTTATATTTCATTCTGTTCTCCCAAATCCTTAGTGTATTCTCATTTAGATAAATACAAAATAAACTGTTCTGACTTCCACTATCATGCAGTTTTCAACAGAGGCAGATCTGGCAAGCAGTATTGTTTGCCAAGAATGTGCCTGTTTTGAGACATCCAACTAGATTAGATGTTTGTGAAGACTGTGATAAAGGTGTCACTGGAGGAAAATTAATCTGTTCAACTTTCTTTGCTGGATAATGGAAAGGTGTATAAACCAAAGGCCCTAAAATAACAGCTGAAGGAGGTGGGCAAACATGAAATTAGGAGAATAAAAAACTGCACCATGTGGACTAGAAATAACATCCCATAGTTCCAATGAAATTTGAGCTATTGGAGCATCATGGCTCATCCCAGGATCTAGTGATAGCAGGACAGCCAAAACCAGAGCCCTCATTTCCAAATGTGGAAGACTAGAATTTATTCTTCTGTTAAAAAGCCTTTTTGTTATTCAAAAATATTGCATCAGTTGTTACTATCAATGCAGTATTCTCAGCATTAAGAAAATAAGAACCATTATTGGGATGCAGATTTAGATTCTGATTTAAGGTGCCTAGATCTTGAGTTTTAGATCTTACGTGAAACTAAAGGTTGAAAAACTATTAACAAAGACATGGGTTCAAAATTGAGTGCCTAATGGTCTTCAAGGACTGGAAGTAAAAGCCCTTGAAAACTGAGGGTTATGAAATTCTTGACTCTTGGGGCCAGACATCCCATAGGCCTCATCTTTCTTGACAGATGTAATTCATTTAGGTTCTCATAAATGAGAAATTATCATTTAAATTTGAAGGAATTATGCTGTCAGATAGTGAGAATTTCAGAAATCCTTACTTTGTGTATTACCAAGCACTGATGCTTTGGGTTTGACTGCTGGTCCTCTGCAGCCTGAGCCTAAGGAAACTTATTATTTTGTTGTATGAAGTGTTAGCTGTTGTAGCTCCTCACTCAGTCATGTTCCCAACAAAGAGAGGTAACAAGCCAAAGTATTCCACTTCATTATCATGGCTGGGGTTGTAGAAATACATGAGGTGAGAATACTTTCATAAAAAGATAATAACTGGGGAATAGATGAGATGGACGGTACTGTATGGAAGCACTCACAAAATGTCCCTGCATCTGAACAAGGAGAAAACCTGGATGATATATGAGATGGTTGTTGACCTTTCGTTTCCTTTTCTCCTATAGGAGGTTGCTGGGTATCATAACTAAAAAGGATGTATTAAGACATATGGCTCAAATGGCAAACCAGGACCCTGAATCTATCATGTTTAACTAGACTGGTAAAGAAGAAGAAAGTTACCCCAAAGGAATCCCTTCTAGATTAACACAAAGGCTGTGTTTGGTGTTTCATCTTGCTTAAAAAGAAAAAGGTAATGTATATGAGGAATGGCCTGATATGCCTCTGAAAGAGGGAGTAGATGCAGGACAGCACTTATTTCATGAGGAAGGCAGTTTAGAAGCTCTGAGCAGCTGCAGACATCAAGCTGTGTTTCCTTAATGAGATTCCCAACAGCTCAATTGGAGTGCTGGTGGGCGTAAGCGATGCGGTGCTTCAAGACAAAGAGGCAGGAGCACCAGTGGGAGGCATCAAGGTCACAGTAACTCATGAGGCAGGTGTGAAGAGTAGCAGACACTGTTTATGTACAAACTGCTAAGAGATATAAAGGTTTGTGTTCCAAGCCGGAAAGTGTAGATGAGTAATGTCAGTTGCTTTTGTTACTGGAATCATGACTATTTATTTGCTACTGGGTTATACCATTTTCATGATGGACAAAAATTTCCGTATTTTTAAATGAAAGATTTTGTCATCTTCATTTATTTTGTAAATGTTTAATGAATCAAGACTGGAGTTAAGTCCTAGAGAAAAGAGTAAGAGTACATCTCAACTCACTTTAAAATGTAGTGTCCCTTGCTCCCTGCTTTAGTCTTTTGAATTTTATACTGCTTAGCATTTCTGTCAACCAGCTTCCCCTTATTAATGTTAAAATGGGATTTATTTGTAAGAATTTATTATCTCTCTATGCAATTTTGCATACAAGTACTGTAAAATTTAGTATTTTGTGGTTTGCTGTGGTAACTGGAAAAAACATAGAAGCCCATAAAATAGTTTTCAAAAGCACTAAAAGGACAGTGGTATCCATCTCTCATCAGTGTTAGTGACAAGAGATTGAATCCGTCACCTGTCTTCCCTTGTGTACATCACCATTTTTCACAAAGGAATGAAGTTCTGCATTGATTCTTGGTTCTCCACTTAGATCCTTTTTGTTATTACTCTTTCTTGGCATTTGTCTGCACCTGCCAAGACATTGCTGAAATCAATTTAACAGTCACAGACACTTAATCGTAAGAGATCTACTTTTTATGCACCTGTCAGTCATAGGACTGTGGAATCTATCTCCACAACACTGTGGCTGGATGAAATCAGAGGGACTGAGAATGCAAATGATCACAGGAAAGCTTTAAGTATTTATCTGTTTGCACCAAGAACACAGGATTTAACAGGCTCTGGTAAAGACCTCTAAGTCACTCAGGTAAAAATGCTAAATTTTCCTAAACCCTTGTTCTGGTCCTATGTGAGATACAGAGGGTCAACCCTTTAGTCAATACTGCTATCAGTAACAGAATACCAAATTGTACTCTCTGTAACACAATTCACACTGCCCAGGGTTTGCTTTATAGACGTAAATTTACGGATTGAGAAAGGTTGCATTCTAACTTAAATGCCCTGAATCCCCTTCAGACCTCCTGGTGCCTTCATTTAGGCATCTAAGACCTCTGGTGTTTTTGTTCAAATTCACACAGATAACTGGTGGTGTTCAGATGGTCCCCATGGACAGAGATGAGCAGTGTCCTTTCATGCCAGAACAGCCTGTTGCTTACTCCAGCCCAAAACCATTCTGTTGATCTATCATGTAGGCAATGTGCATGATTATTGTGTCCCTGAACTGAGACACAGGTGCACCCTGAGTTAGATGCCGAAGCTATATGTCACAAATTCCTTCTCTTATCTCCAGTGACCCTGCTTCCTTCTGGCACGTGTCCCACTACATTCACATGGAGTATGGCCTGAATTGCTGAAGTAAAAGAAACGGAAGTAAAGGGATAATTTTAATCTGTTAAGTACTCCACCTAACAATGGTGTTTGCACCAGACTGACATAAATATACGTAGCTCTGGCCAAAGCCCATGTATACTTTTTGTTAACTGAACAGCTGCAGTACAATGCATTATTAAAGGGATATTGTTAAAACTATGTAAACTATGGAACTGAGCAACCCCTTTCTTCTGAAAATAGGAAAAAAAACATAATGTGGTTATTTCTTATGTTTTTCTGTCAAGCTGTCAGCAGCCAAACTCATAAAAAACCAACCAAGTCTACAACAAAGCCCATAAGCACTAGATTTCCTCATTTGAACTGAGATGCCATCATAAAATCAGTTCATTCCCACTAAATCCAAGTACAGCTTTATACAATTGTCAGTTTCTACCCATAACTTCTAGATTTTAAGGGATTTAGACTAAGCTAAATAGGCTGAATTTTGAGAGCAATCTCATTCTTGGATTAAAACTGTATGACCATGTTCTACTTTTCCATGTTTGCTAACAGGAACCAATATAGTGTATCAACACTGAAAACCATTATCATTTTGTGAGAAAAAGATGTGGAGTTGCCTGAGGTTAAGGTGGCTATGAATACAAATTCACATGTATATTGACTTGAATTATCAGGTTAAACTCAGTCTGTGGTTATCCATGGGCATAAACTTGTGTAGTTAAGTCCTGATAATACCAGAGGGCTGATTAACTGACACCAACAGTCACCCCTGTGATAGCTTGTTGCCTTGCCTTATTAGCCCACTTAGGAGGAGCCCTCGGGGCTTAAAAACAGGACCCAGAAAATCAACATGGTGGTTTGCAACAAACAACAGAAGGAATTGAGATTTATGTAGTTGTTGTGGGTGCAGTTTGACCCTGGACTATCACCCAAGTAAAAGGCAGATAAATGGGTGTACAGCTCTCTTCTATCAAACACATTCCTTTCTAGATGGAAAGTTTTAAATACCTAAGGTGTCAAGGGAAAAACCTTTGGGCATGTAACCATGTAGTGCTGCTCCTTGTTCCAGTTTCTGTTCAAAATACGTTAAACCCTTCAGAGCAGGGGCTGCTATCTGGCTGTCTAGAAATGGCACTCTCGTGGCTAACTTCAGCTGCTTGGTGTTATCATCAAGGCTGGGGCTGGTGCTAGAATGACATGGAGGGCTTTGAAACAGGACAGACTTTGCTAATTAGAAAACTTCCTCCATGCCACAGCCTTTATTGCTCTTCCCACTGGTGTCTGAAAGGGAACACCCTTAATATAAATTAATAACATGCTTGTCTCAAAAAATGCAGTTATGATATAATGATTTAATTTATTTCCCCATAACAAGCCCATTATCACATGCTGTTTTCCATCTGTATTCCAAAATTTGTCTCAGAAGGTACTGAATAGACTCCAAGAGGCATAGATCTCAGGCTTAACGATTTATTTGAATTTGTAGAGCTCAAGATAGTAATGTAGCGTTATCAATCTGAGTTATGTAAGTATCTTAGTATATACTGCTGACTTGATGCAACCTCAGTTCAAGCTGTTGGCTTTGAAAAATGCCCAACTAAACTAAACAGGTGAATAAAAATCTTTGAATGATGCAGGTTCAGTATTGTACCTTTGTTTTGCATGAACTGTGTTCAGTTACATTCAGCTTCTGATGTGTACTTGAAGCAATCTGTACCAGAAAATTTAATAATAAAGTACAGAAATGGATAACATTAGACAGACCCATTGGCTGTCCCAGGATACTAACTATTAATTCTTATGCTTTGAAGAAGCAGAAAAAGTGTTTAAGAATTACAGGAGACTCACTGATTCCGTGTTGGAATGACACTATATTTATGACTATAGTTTTGCTTTGGTTCTGTTTTTTGGTTTTTTTGGTTTTTTTTTTTTTTTTTTTTTAATTGTAGAAAACAATGTGTATGTTGCACCTTATAAAAAACAATGTTTGGACTCTATTTTTTAAATAAAACTGACTTACAGTACTGGAAACATTTCTTGGATATCTTATTAATTAGAGAAGTATTTCACTTAATATCTGTATAATTTTTATGTCTCCTTTTCTCAATTTTATGGATAACTCAAGCCTGAGTTCTAGAGATCTAGGATATCCAATTCAGTTATGGGTTAGGTAATATTAAGAAGGGAGTTAGTAAAGTTCAGTGGACTTCAGAGAATCAGCCTTGAAAGCTGGCTGTTTTATTTTCAGAGAAAAATGTTTCTTCTTCAGCATCATAAACACCTTAGAAAACTAAAAAGATAAGAAAAATTATTTATCTAACCAGGTTATTCTGTCTACAATAATCATTAAACTTTAACACTAGATGTTGCAAAGCCCCTATGATAGAATTTTTGTATATATTTTTCAGTTGTACTTTAACTCAGCGCTAAGATCAAAGACTGAAAATGACAGGTTCAATCATCCCTATTTAATTGGATGAGATATACCCTAAAGCTCTGTCAGAGGCTAAATTCTAGGTAGTAGCAAAGAATATGGGCTTGATCCTGATCAACATACTAACTAAAATGAACATGTCAGCAATATCCTAGTTCAAGTTAAGTGACTAATTTCAGAAGCTGGTGTTGGGAGTCCCACGGCCTTCAGCTCCTTGCATGGATTGCTGTGCCCTTAACACAACCCAAAACACAAGCCCAAAAAGCAAGCCAGGAGTCATCAGGCATGCAGCAACTTTAATAAGTAGTAGGAATTCCTGTAGTTTGCATTTGGTCATGGGGGTCTGAACTTTAGACCTACCTGTCATCACTTGTGATGGCACAGCTGGGAAATGGAATAGAATGTGTTGAGAGGAATTCAGCGCTGCCCTGGTGCAGCTGTGCTTCACATATCCTGGCCTATCCTCCATTCATCCAAACCAAGCAGCCCGTTTCCATCCATGTGCCTTCTTGCTCCTTTAGGGGCAGCTCTTCCTCCACGTGTATTTTCTACAAGCTGTATCATTCCCTCAAGCTGTTCTGCTCCTCTGCTCCAAATGTGATCTTGTTTCCTGTCTGCTGTGGTGGCCCACTAAGCACAATCTCACAGACACTATATCCAAAATAAGAAAGTGCATCTCTGGTGGAAGGCCTCCACTTGTGGCAGGTGGGATTTTGCATTGCTCCTTCCTGGAGGACACAGCAAACATGGTGTTGCTGGAATGCTGCATTGAGTTTTTTGATTGGTTTTTGGCTTGCTATCTGTTAGCATCTGGTTACTGAGTTGTCTCTGCTTGAATTAAGGTGCAAAGGAGACCTTATGCCAAAGTCAGTAGTACAGATTTTATTTAACAGTAAATGTCAAGTAGAGAGAGATAGAAATGGGGGGGAAGGAGGGGGGATGTGGCCAGGCAGGGAAGAGAAAGAGAGTGTGAGAGAGAGATTAAGCAAAGATATCAGCACCACATGGAATCCTGCAGTGTCCTGCTGGACCTTCTTCACCCTTGTCTGCTCAGTGGTGGGGGTTCCCAGATGTTCTTCTGGAGGTTCCACTTTTATACAGTCCAAGTCCTGGGTATCCATGAGGCATGCACGGGGTGGCATGTGTGTAAGCTGCTTCCTTTCTCACAGTTTGCCTTGGTGGGAGTTTTTGTCCAGATAGTAACCTAGATCTGCCTCACCAGGCCTGGCACCTTCCTGTTGTTGCTGTCTGCACTTTTCCCACAGTTTGCACAGTGGAATTTTGTCCAGTGTGTTCATTCCTTACTTTCACCTCCTCTTAGGTTTGGTATAAATGCCTTCCTGTTTGCCACCTGTGCTTAAGCTCCTTTTTTGGTGGCTTCTCCTGTGGGAACTTTCTTGTTTGACAGTATTTGAGACTGTTCATTTTGCTTCTCCAGATCCTCACACTATCTTAATGAAATGTCAGAAAGAAGGACTTTTGAGAAAAATAGCTGCTGCATTTCAGAGATCAGTCTAGTATGTTCACCATCTCACCAGTAACTAGTGACTTCCCAGTGAAGTCGATCTAGAGCTGGGATGTGACTGTGAGAACTGTATCCTGAAGCAGTTAAGGGCTCTTAGGCAGAATGAGACAGGAACTGCTGACCTGTAGCTGCAGCATTTGGTTAACTCTCCATCCCTCCTTTAACCTTACTGTATTCTGAGCATAATTAATAGTCTCAGTTTGAGCACATTATAAGCACTGTTTTAGCACAGTTAATGATTCAACCCTTGCTATCTTTCAGAATTATCTTGTATAGTCAGGATTAAAATAATCTGAGTGTTCCTACTGGCTTTCCCCAGCCACAGCAGGTAACTGGTTAGGAAGACATTACCATATGTAACAGCCAGACTGGGGAGAGTTAGTATTTGGCACTTCAGCAGTGTTTCATTTGAGAAATGATTGTGCGGCCTGAACAATCAGTGCACAGCTCTCTGTGGGGATTTGCAAAGCCTGGTGATTTGTTCCTGGCTTGCACAGCATTCAGAGCAATGTTTGTCGCCAGCTGATATTACATAGCCTTCAAATTAAACAGTCTTTCTTAATCCACAAAGATTCAGTAAAGGACACAGAAAAAACATGCAGATTGCTTAGGAAACTAGAAAGTCAACTATATTAGCTAGGAAGAGCTGCTTTATTGTCTCAAAATTATGTCCACAGAGGCATCTCACTCTCAGGAGAACCATTCCCAGTGAAGGGTTCACTGGCTGGTCTCATGACTAGGGAGAGTAATACCTAAAATGTAAAATCATATCTGTTTGTATTGACTACAAACAATGATATTGTTTTTCTTTCTGAATGTATCTAAAAGACAACTTTTTGCCTTTTTGAAGTAAGCTCGCTGTTTCTACAGTTGCTAGTGAGAACTGGACTGTGGCCATGCACAATTTGATGTGGAGTGCTGCAGGACTAGTGCATTAAATGCTAGTTGAGTGTTTCTCCTTTGATAAATGCAGTAAAAGGAGTGGCTGCCATAATTGTGCCATGCAAAAGGACCATTCCAAATAATTAAAAAGTGAGATGAACTGTAGTTCTCTGCTTCTAAAGATTCCCAACAGGAAAGATTGAAAGGTTATGAAGCCTTATGATTTATAAAATATATTCATGTTTGGATTATTACCAGAGTTGCAATTTGCCTAAAGACAAATTTTACTTACCTAACTCTCAGATCATGTGACCATTAGAATTCAAAATTTCTGAATGATGTACAGGGAACAACCAGACTCTTGAAGTCCCCAAGCCTGGAAGAGAGAGAGACACCTAAGCTCTACTGTGCTGCAGGGATGAGGGAGAGGACACAAAGTCTACCAAAGGCTCCAAAATGGCTCTGGTCAGTAGTGAGATTCAGGAAAAAAGCACAGTATGTGCCATCACCAGCTCTTCCCTTTTTCACAGTGGTCTCATGGTTAGAAACTCTTTGGATCTCGTAGGGCTGGGATCCAGTTTTAATGTTAAGTAAATGTCCCTGCAATACAGGTCTTGTAGGTGTTGATTTAAGTGCAGCTTGCTACGTTACCATAGTGCAGCTCCTTCTTTGCTAGCTGCTGCTCTGGTGGGCCTTCTGCCAACCCAGAAGCAGCATTGTCCTAAAAGGGACATTTGTAGACTTCTATTTAAAGATAACTCAGCTAGCTATCCTGAATCACCTTGAGATGCAGATTTTGTACCTAAATTGCTATAGGAAACTTAGGCTTCTGCTTATACTCTCATATTTAGGATATTGGGATGTTCATCACATTTTTAGACCTTGCTGTAGCCTGCACACAGTACTTTGCTTCATGTAAGTGAAGTTAAAATCTAACAACCATTTGTCACCAACCAGAATATTTAGCCATCTTCTATGCAGTCACTGCTTGAGATCAATTATCATTTAGATTATTGTTCTAATTCATGATTTTTAATCTCTGATATTTAAGCACCTTTTAAATAATATTTATTTATCCAATTAACTAATTCAAATGGTACCATGATTAGAGGTAGAACAAAGGTATGAATAGTCTGCCTGAAGATTTTCCACATCATAGATAATTAACATTGACTCTGAGTTCTGTTTTGGCCATGTCTTCACTTTTAAGGAACACTACTACAAAGCACTAGTCACAGGAACACAAGGAATGAATCATAATCTCCTCTGCACCTCTTCTTTCCAAGCCTGCGGGAACATAGATGAAACAATTCCTTTTCTCTCTGTCAAGCCAGGTTTTGGCAATAGAAATCTCTGCACAGTTGATGGCTACAGCAACTCCTGTTTAGTAAATCCATGTCAGACTGCTTCCTTCCAGATAAACAGGCACCATTCCAGGAGTACCAGTTTTCCTTCTGCATGAGAATAACCAGGTAGGGCAGGTAACTACCACCTCCATCCCCTCCTCCTTTTCTCACTTCACTATTTTTCTCCTCATTCAGTCCCAACCCATTCTGCCTCTTTGCTGCAGCTTTTTTGTTATAACCCAAGAACCCCCCAAAAATTCAACACATCTGCTCTTTCTGTTCACATAGTACTTCTGCACAGAATGCAAATTTGCCAGCAACAAAGTCAGTAGCTAAGATACAGTCTAGTTACCAGCATTATTTCCACCAAATAAATATTCAGTGCTCATGAATTGTAAAAGACAAGCAGTTGAGGGACCAGAACCAGGGACCAGCTTGATCATCTGATGGCCTGGTACATACAGACCACAGTAACATATACTGCCTTATTTGCTCTTTTTCTGGCTCCATGTTAGAATTCTGCCTTCTTACTGTTCAAGCTTCAACAACATAGAGGACAGGAGGAGTTGTTCCTTTGCCAAGATCAATTTTTTTCTCAGGATAATGCCCCATTCATGAGACTGTGAAGTTTTTTGCCTCTCTTACTGAAGCTTTTTCATTCTTCATGAACATATACATTAGTCCAGGGATGAAAGCAGCCTTCTTAGCAGTGGTTACATTTGCCCACTGGATGGAGAGGCAAGAACTGAACCCAAGGCTCCTGCCTCCTATCTCCCTGCTGAAGCCATGAGGATTTTATGTTAAGAGAAGTAAGTCTGTGTGTGCAGGGAAAGAAGGGAATTGTCAGAAGTAGTTGGTGTAAGTGCCAAACTCAGAAACTGTGAGATGGACATTCAGCCCAGGATAACCTCTGAAGCAGCAAAGTGGAATGCACATCCATCCTCCGTATTTCTCACATCTCCACTGAGATGATCAGCTCCTGCAGTTCTTGTTTTAGGTGTCCAGAGTGGCACCAGATATCATCTAGGATGTGTAGGATGTGTGAGGTCTTCACATCCACCTATCGACTCCGACCATCCTCTCCAGTGTGAAAACCTGCAGTAGCTGTGATTGATTGTTTGATTAATTGACAGAAGGACTGAGGGGCAAGACTGAAATATTTGTCTGTGGCAAAGGGGCTCCAGCACAGAACATGTGTGGCTGCCTGGTGACCAGCCCCTCACAGACAAATTTGAGATCAGCTCTCCTGTGGATCGCACAATGTGGCTCCACAAAAGGGTGGGCCCTCTCTTTCCACCCCTTACAGAAGTATAGTCTTTTTAAATGGAGAGTTGCAACTCACTATTGGCACAAGGGACAAGAAACAAACAGTTGACCCTTTCCACTCTTGTCCCTACCCAAGTAGTGCCTTCCTCTGTACTCCCTCAGCAATACATCTGGGTACTCATTCATGTGGTGTCAGCACAAAGACACTTGAGCAAAGCCCAGTCTGCACCACTCCTTTCCCTCAAACTACGGGCACTCCAAGCCCTGCACACAGAAACAGCAAGTGCTCTTTACCTGGTGGCACTCGAACAGCAGTTGGAGCAGCAGTGCAGACACCCCCTCCCCAGCAGAGCTGGAGGCCACTGCCACCACTACCTCCTCCCATCTTCATTGTCCTGGCGCTGTAGGGCTCTGAGAGCAGGAATGCACAGAGGAAAAAGGTGGAGAACTTCGATACTTGGCTGATGATCCACCCTGTTGGGACTGACTTTTAAGGTGGTCCTCAGAAGTTCTGGCTGGCCTCTTCCTTCCCACTGCTCCCTCCTGCTAAGCTCACAGTTGGTCTGGGGGGAGTATTCATTGAGTAACTGCATCACGCTGCACAGCCACACCAGGAAATGCAGTTAGCTTTTCTACAGATGCACAAAGTCTGCCTTTCTCACATCAATGGAAAACCAAATCCATGGTTTGTGTCTACCACAACTCCATGTGCACTGAGCACAAAAGGCTGGCAGTTTATCACAGCAGCCAGCCATGGTCTAGCCCCATATCTTTCCTGCACTGACAAGAGGGCCCCATGGTTTTCCTTACACTTAAATTTTCTATGAACTTCAAAGAGAAGATATTATCAGTTATGAGAGTGTTCAAGTACTGGAGGACACTTGAGAAAGGCCAGCATCCTCATGTGATAAGGAGAGCTGGAAGTGCCACACAGGCACTCTGTGCTGCCTCTGAACCAGCAGACAACATTTCAGGTACACCTGCACCCTGCTGGGGCAAACACTCACCGAGGGGTAATGGCTTTAAACTGAAAGACAGCAGGTTTAGACTAGATATTAGGAAGAAGTTCTTTACTGTGAGGGTAGAGCAGCACTGGAACAGGTTTCCCAGAGAAGGCGTGATTGCCTCATCACTGGAAATGTTCAAGGCCTGATTGAATGGGACTTTGAGCAATCTGGTCAAGTGGAAGGTGTCCCAGCCCATGTCAGGTGGGGTGGAATTAGATCACCTTTAAGGTCCCTTCCAATCCAAACCATTCTGTGATTGTATGATTCCACTCTGTGCTGCACCGAATGCTCGGGGTGTTTAGCGATCCACTGCTCCAGGCTCTAAATTCAGCTGCAGCATTTGTTAATCAGCGTTAGGACCGTGAGGAGGGATTTAACATCTCCAGCGGGTTGGAGCCGCGGGGTCCCACTAGGTGGCAATCCAGCTCTCGGCATGGCTGCGGCGGCAGCGCCAGGGCCACCAGCCCTGCTCAGGGTGACAGAAGCCACCGCGGTGTCCTTGCTGTGCGCTGACTTCTGATTCTTGCAGGAATCAAAGCTGTATAATTGTTTGCTCTAAATGTATAATTTGCCTCATGAATTTTCGTAGATATGCCAATTAAAAAATATTTTTTTTAAATTGTATTTATTTATGTATTTATTTATTTTAGCTACATACGTTCTGTTGGGAAAGGGAGAGGAAAGAAAGAAATCTTTTTCTTTGTTTGAGGTATTTGGCAGGGCTAAAGCACAACTGTCTGCTTTGGCTCCTTAAACCACGTATCACATCTGTAAAAACATAGTGGCGAAAGGAGGAAAAAATCATCTGCAATGCTTTCCTGGTGGTTTCTATGAGGCTTTCATGTAACCAATACATTTTCATCAATTATGCATTTAGGTCACAGGAAGAGTTGGTCGAAGGAATTCTTTTGCCATTTCAAAGTCGCTGTCAGGAAGAAAATATAGCCAAGCTGATGGAGCTAGAAGAAATACAGTTTTGTTCTTCTGACCTGATATTTTTCTTCTTCATTTTCTTTACCATCGTTTCTATTTGCATAAGTATGTCCCTCAACATAGCAATATCTGTGTAGGGAATGCCAGAGGCCCTTAGAGCATGGAAAGGTCTTATTTTTTAATGGAAATTCTAAAACATGTTATTGTTTTTGTTGTTTATGTAAAACAACATTAGGGAATTGAGTGAAATGCCTTCCCTGTAAAACAATTGGTCAGATCTGGAAAACGGCATATGCTCCTTGGTGCATTACCATATGTAACCTTTAGGCTTCTGTGCAATTTACAACCCCAAGTTACATACTTAAATATCCTTTTAAAAGTATAATGAAATTGAAGTGCTGAGGAAGAGGTTTCACAGTAGCCACCACACAGAACAGGCTACAGCTGATATTAGCTACAGAAAAATGCCAGAGAAGACCTTAAGATCTTACCTCTTCCCTGTACTGGTAATCACAGAAGTCTTGGAGCACTTACTTTCTTTTTTTCTTGTGAAAAATGCCTGAGAACTTGTGGAAGTGCTTCTGGTGCTGTGGTGGATCTTACATGTGCTTGGAAAGTTGAGCAGTAAAGAGAAAATCAATGGTCACCTAAAGAGGCTGACACCATCCTTCAAACCCCGGCAAAAGTAATATGTAAAGGCAGAAGGGAGAAGAGAGAGATTGCTGCAATTAGTGGGAGAAGAAAGCTCTGCATTCCCACTCCTCCTCCCCACTCTGCTTATGTATTTTATCCACTTTTCTCAAATGTACATTTTCTCAAATGTTCCAGGCTTGGGAACAGGGGCAAAATGGAAGTCTACCCCCTCGGAAGTAAATGCCACAGCAGTTAAGCTAGAGATTTTCCCTGTGCATACTGTGGCCCACATGACGAACTTCTGTGGCCCAGCATCAGCAAGAAAGGCAAAGACTGCTTTTCTCTCTGTTCTTTCCTAACCTGAAGGTCAAGGCTCCAGACTGAAGAGGATCTTACAGCCAGCTGATTCTTTTCCAGTGCATCATTTCTTCCTTGGGTGATGTACCTGAAAATAAGTAGATTAGACATTCAGCAGTGCCAGAGCACCAGCTCATGCTGGGTGACAGAAGGCTGGCTTGTCTAAGACAGACCAAGTTGTCCCATTGCTGGAGGCTGTGTCCATGAGCTTAGGGACTCATGACAAAGCACAGCATGCTTGTTTAGAGATCTGTAGCTGCCTCTGAAATATAGGGCTCCTTAAGAGGAGTCAACTTGGGCTAACAACAACCCTCCCTTCTAGGAAGTGTGGAGACGAGATTAGCAGAGAGTAAGTATTGTGCCCACAGAGCTAGAACACCCTGGGGTCAGGGCTGGTCTCTTGACATTGCACACATTGCCCTGTACCAGCTTGTTTGGATCAATATATTTGGCAATGAGTAAATTGCTTCCTACGGACCCTGAGGGATCCAAGAGAGGTGATGGAGACTTTGTGAAACACCATTTGAAGTTGTTAGGGACCAAAGCTCCTTATTACAAAACAGGTACCTTTACTACCCTGGTCTGAGGTGTCTCTCTGCTAAGAGTGAAATATTGAGTATGCCTCTTTAATCCAGAGCAATTTTTATTCATATGTTTTCATTTTGGAAGTGAAGAGCTAAGAACTACTTCAAAGGTTAAATTTAGCATGTTAGTACTATATATGCATAATCATTTCAGATATTTAAATTGATTTTAAAAATAGTATCACCAGTAAGAAGAAAACCTCCTAACTGCCTTAAAAGAAAAAAAAAAGGTTAAATTCTGCTATAATTAAGGTTATACATGCAAAAGTTAGCAGTTTTCCTATGTTTATGAAATAAATCTGTCCTATGATACAGGGAGTTTGGAGGCAGGGCTCTTTCATGCCTTCTTCTCAGAGGTCTCCTATTTTCCACAAACACTTAAATATGCATTTCACAGTATGAGCATGACTTTAGCATTGGAAAGAGCTGCCAAGGAAAGTGGTGGATGGATCACCCCTGGAAGTGTTTAAGAAATGACTGGATGTGGCACTTAGTTCTATGGTTTAGTTGACATGGTGGTGGTGTTCAGTCAAATGTTGTGATGCCTTTTCCTGGTCTTGAAATCAAGAGTCAAACACGGTTAGAAGGGAAAAAGGGATTTTACCTTGGTATTTATTTTAAGGATCCTTAGGTGCACACGTCCAGGTTGAATGCACCTAAATGCACACTGCAATGCACACCCCCAAAAGATCTGGTATAACATGATAGGTTTTACTAATTAGCATATCTATCAAAGATTCCCCAAGGAGAGGCTTGAATGAGCCCCTCTCCCCAAGGAACCTTCGAAGAAGGTTCTATCTTAGTTTACAAAATGTGTTCTGGAGAGGACCTTGGAGTCTGGGGCATATTGATCCCTAACTACGAAACCTCTAAGATGTTGAGTCTCCTAGGTTGACAAGCCCAAGAATGAAGGCTAAAAAACACGAAGAATACAGAAGTTGTGAAAAGGTATAAAAGGGGTTTAAAAGAAAAGAGAAAATAATAATCATGGCATCAGTTGGACTCCATGACCTTGGAGGTATTTTCCAATCTTAAGGATTCTGTGATTCTGGAGAAGCCTCTAGGACTTTTATCTAAAGCCTCTGGTTCTGCTTCTTCCTGGATTTCTTTAGTAAGTTGCTAGTCAGTATTGACCAGTAAGAATAAAAAAAATCCAAACCAGAAGTTTTCTCTGATACCATCTGCTAATCCTGGCATTCTCCCGAGAATGACCCCTAAATCACTGGGCTGCTGACTAGCATTAGAAAGAAAAACTGGCATTTCCCAGAGTAAAAGTCTTCATTTCCTTTACTTTTCTTGCAAATACAATAAAGTGGATCATGCTGAAGGAAAGAAAATCTTTTTGTGACATTTTTGTGAGGAAAAAGCACTCCAAAATATTGCAGTCTCCCCCCACCCAAGAATGTAGTTTTATTACTTAGGCAAAGGCATAAGTCATTTCTACAGCTCCTCTTAACCCTTTGCAGGCACTTAGACTCAGATCTTACAATTTCTTCCAAGGCTGTATCTTACTAAATTGTGGGAATGAAGTATTGTCCTTTGTTAGAGTAAATACTAAGCCATCCATTTACTTTGTGGGGCCTAAGATTTACAGCCTGTTTAGGAAAGATAAGAAAAATCAGGCTTTGAAATTCCCACTGACAAATTTTGCAGCAGTGGAAATATATTAGCTTTTCTACTTGTTCATACAAGAAATTAATTCTGGTTTACTTTGCTCTAAACCCTGTTTACTTTCTGTTTTCCAGTATTGCTATCAGCTAGAAATTACCTTTCACCCTAGAACTGTATTTTTTCTATTTCTGTGCAATAGTATGTATTAAAGCGTGTTAAGTGCTTTTAAACCATAGACTGGCAGGTGCTATATAAATATTTATCTTTGTTATGATTGCTTAAAGCAGAAGACTCAGAGGTACATAAGAAAAAAATAAAATAGCCCCACCTTCTGCCCTTAGTTTTCACATCTATTTCACGATCAGTTAAGCAAAAAAAAAAAAAAAAAAAAAAAAAAAAATCCCTCACAGAAAGGAACTATTCAAACTGCCTTGCAGCACAAAACAAGGATAATTTCAATTTACATTAAATTCCCAGATTTGCACTCACATGTGATTTAATTTTGAAATGACCTTCGAAAAGTTTATTGCAAAAAAATGCAACTGAAGGGTTGTGTAACAAAATACCTCTTATTATTCTCTTCTTTGCAATCAATCCATATTCTTTCTTGCTTTTGTTGAAGTGGCGTTTATTCAGACTATTTGAGCTGGTGGAAACGGGAAGGATGTCTGTCTTTGGGAAAAAAGTCTATGTGACATTCAGCAGAATATGTTTGCTGGACTGTTCTTTTACTATTGTTCCAGGACCACTAAGCTTTACTTAAAAAACCAAAAGTTTCAGAGAGGCCAGGTGCCTTATATTATATGCTTGAGTGTTCCTTCCTGACTGAGTTGCTTTTCCCATTAGAATTTTTTGTCCCATTCCCATTTGAGGTTTGTTTCCTGTTCCTTTTCATTTCACCTTACCTTTTCATGCAATGACATCCAAATAAAAGAGACAGTCATTGCCATGGTTTTCACTCTAAAACTGAACTTCCTGGCTTTTATGGCTCATAATCAATCCCATAATGTCCTGTGCTTTCTATGTATGAGTGGCAAGAAGTTAAAGGGAGTTTATTTTGCCTGTATGCAGACAGGCCAACTTTCACACATTAGGAGCAGCAACTAATCACCCACAACATTTCCTAAAGTTTATGGTGCTGGCAGACAGCTGTTTTTGTTCCAATGTGATGGTTTCTTTGCAGACTCCTGCTGCCAGCAGTGTCTCAACCACTTTACTAGTGTTCCATGCACCGTACATCCTGGACTACTGCCTCTAAAGCTCCTTTCTACGTTATACAAACAAAAGCAAACTAGTCTGCCAACAAATACTAAGGAGACAGACATATTGTTACTGTAGCCATATGCTCTATGAAAGGGAATTTTCAGTTACTAACACCTAGAACTGAAAGAACAAAATGATAGTACATAGGCATGCATCCCAGGTCCTTCAAAAAAGATTTTAGCCTAAAATTTTGGTTTGTTTTTTTTTTCCCCCCCTTTTAAATTTTGGCCCTTGGAGGCATGAATATTCACTAAATCTACTGCTCATGATACAGGAGTTTTTAAAAAGTTACCTATATTTTCCAAAAATTAACCAATATTACTGTAAATGCATTTGTTCTGCATATGTTATAAATGTATAGAAGCTGGGCCTTGCCTAAGCAATTGTTGATGACAATATTTAACAGCTCTTTAGTATTTGACTTAACATGTACCTTAAGAGACTGGGGAAGCATTTGTTTCATCTCTGCAATGCTTTGTCTATAATCTCCCATCTGCAAACTTGTTCCGATACTTCTTGTCTTCAAAGACTTTGAAAGTGTGTCCTTGAAGCTGAGAATATACCCCACTGCTGACAGTCCAAGTGTCTGTCTTTAAACAGAACTGGTGTGGGAAGATTGGTATCTTATGCTATGGATAGCATGAGGTAGAGCCTGCAAACACCGGCCAGCCTGAAGGTAAGAATTTCTAGAGAAGAAATATGTGAAAATCTTAACAAATTCGGCAGATCTCTGAACTGCAGTCAATTACTAAATACGGGAGAAGAAACAAGTGGATTGAGGAAGGAGAAAAATTCCCTTTAATTAAACCATTAAACAATCATCTCCAACTAATGAGGTGTAAAACTCTGAACATTTGAAGTGGATTCACTTTCCTTCTCTCCCACTGATACAGACACATTTGCAATCATGTATATTTGTTCAGTACAGTCATGCTGGTTTTAACTTCCATCTAATTATTATTTATATGATAATAGTTTCTAGGAGCCCAGTCACAGACCAGAAGGCTGCTGTGCTAAATGTTTTTTGCAACACTTGCAAAAAAATGTATTGAACCACAAAGATGATAGGAAATCCACCCAATAAATTCTGTGTTGGTTTTGCAGTTGGTTTTATCATGCTTCTAATTAATCTGCTACCAAAAAAAGACAATAGCAAGCATAATATACTAAAAATCAACCCCCCCCCGATCTTCAACATTGCATGATTTGACAGAGAATCTAAATGTAAGTTACATTTTAAAATTCATTGAAAAGCTGTAAGTATTCTGTTAGAAACCTTACAACCACAGGACCAATAAATAGGCATAGTTTTATTTGTCTTTTCTGTGAGCAATTGTGATTACATGAAAAAAAGAACAAGTCCCTAATGCAGGAATTTGAGTGAAATTCTGTGGGTCCTCCATTACACAAGAGCTCGAACTTGTCAGTTAAAATGGCCTTGTGTTACATCCAAGGGACTTAGATTTAAAAAAAATTGAAATAAATGAATATATAATGCTTCTTTTGGAAAGTACCTAATGCACAAAACAAATCATTGTCCCAAAAGACACCAAGAAGCACTTTTCTCAAGCAGGAAAGAGCTGCTTGGCTCTTGCAGAGCTGCTGGGAAGGATTGTCAGAGACTACTTAACTAGACATCAAGGGATGGCCTTCCTCCAAGGGAGTTTCGATTGGATATTAGGAAAAAATTTTTTCTCAGAGAAGGTCACCAGGCACTGGAGCAGGCTGCCCAGGGAAGTGGTGGACTCACCATCCCTGGAAGTGTTCAAAAGGCATATGGATGTGGCACCTGGGGACATGGTAAGTACATTAGTGGTGAACTTGGAAGTACTGGGTTAATAGTTGGACTCGATGATCTTAGAGGTCTTGTCCAACCTAAATGATTCTATGATTCTTCAGGTGGTGTCTCCAATGACTCAAAGGCACTGGCATAGCTCCTGCCATTCTCCTTTCCATGACAACGTTGGAGTTACTGTGATCAGACACACCCTGTGCCTCAGCTGGAGAACAGCCTTTGGTCCCAGCAATATCTAACACAATGTCATGTTATGGTGGCGATGGGTTTGATAATCGGGTAGGAGGGAAGAAAGAAGACATATCATGGCCATGTTTTAACTGCTAGTCACAGGGCACAGTACAACTGTGCTTGTACGTGCAAGGCTGGCTAAATACAGCAGGCACTGGAAACCACTTTGACATCAACTAGATTCCTGTTAAATGCTTTAAGTGTATTCCTATTGGGAACGGTGCCTGGTGGCTTGTTTTAGGACTCAGGCTGCATTAGGCAGAGCATCACTCTAGATCCTGGAGAGATGTATCCCCTCCCACAAGCCCAGCAAGCGCAGCCTCAGCAGAACTATGCTGGGTATGATCTGTCTCTGCTCCCCTCCTGGGCTTTGTTTTCAGCCAGTGGGCAGATTTCCCCCTGCCTGGAGGAAGACAAACATCTCTACTGGTGCTGCTTCTGAAATTTCAGGGGTCCCCCGCTGTTAGTTGTCTGCCTGAGGAAGGTCACTGTGCCTCAGTAGTGGAAACATGGGCTAAGAATTAAAGGCAAGAGTAAAGCTGAGGCCCTCCTATGGGGCCCCATAACAGCATCCATCCTGTGGATCAGCACAAAGCTGGACAGATAACCCTTGAGAGGCACCCTTCATGTCAGGCCCCTGACCTGGGCGTGCCTGCGCTCCTGGGATCCTCTTGCAATCAAAGAGGCAGCAAGCCTCTCCTCTGAGCTATCTGCTGGATGCTGTGCTGTTTCTGCACTGGCTGCCTAGGGAGCCAGCATCCCCTGTCTGGAAACATAAAGGTCTTAAATGCCTTAAGTAGATTGTATGAGAGGCTCCCTCATCTGCTCCACCTCATCAGAGGGTTGGCAATTGGTGGTAACACACACAGGTGAGAGGAGAACAAAGGAAATCTCCTTTATTTCTGGAAGAAGAAAAAGAATGCTCTATTTTTCTTTTAAAACACGCAGGATTACTGATTCATTTATTCATAGTACTCGGGTTTTAATCTGTCAGGGAATAATGACCCATTATTTTATACTTATGGGAAATGACACTTTCTAGTACCTGGTATTTGCTGCTGTCAAATTATATATGTCAGCATCTGTCACTCTCCAGCGTTACTTAACAAATGAGTTTTGCATATCCCAATGAGCTTCTACTAGAATGGAGAAAAATATTAACACCTCTTCTGGCAACTGTACAGACTGACTGCCTTTTTGGCATATCCACTTCTGCTCTGTATAGTCTTACCATATACAACCTAGGCTGCATTGTTTCAAAGCTTGTAATGGGCCTATTAAATATACTAACATATATTTCTGCTTCAGTGGACTATTTTGCTTTCCTAATTTGATTGACTTAATGAAAAATGAAAATGACAGTGTTAAATCAGAGAGAATCACAGAGAATCACAGAGTAGTTAAGGTTGGAAGGGAACTCTGGAGATGATCTAGTCCAACTACCCTCAAGGCAGGGTCACCTCAAGGCAGGTGACACAGCAACATGTCCAAGTGGGTTTTAAATGTCTCCAAAGAAGGATATTCCATGACCTCCACGGGCAGACTGTTCCAGTGATTGGTCAGCCTCAATGAAAAGAAGTTCTTCCTCATGTTGAAGTGAAACATCTTGTGATTTAGTTTATGGCCATTGCTCCTTATCCCGTCTCTGGGCACCACTGAAAAGAGTCCAGCACCATCCTCTTGGCACCCACCTTTGAGATATTTATATGCATCGATGAGATCTCCTCTCAGTCTTCTCCAGACTAAACAGGCCCAGCTCCCTTAAGTCTCTCCTCAGGAAAGGTGTTCCAGACCTGTAATCATCTTTGTGGCTCTCTGCTGGACCCTCTCCTTTAGCTCCTGGACCTTACTTGGAGTATCCAGTTTATAGCTGATCTATACACAGAGGCAAGACCATTCTTTGGTAGATAGTCTTTACATTAGCTCACAGAAAGAACCTTTTTCTTTCTTTGTCACAAATTCTTCATATTTTTCTACATTGAAAACTGATACAAACTTCAAAAAAACAACTTATCTGCTGCAACATAGAGCAGTTTACCTAAACACTATTTACCAACGCCAAGTGGGCAAGCACACCGTTAGCACAAAGGAACAAGTTTGCTTTTAAGGCTCATTGTGTCATGGTGATTTAAGTAAAGCAAGAAAGGACAGATGCCAGACAAGTCAAAGAGCAAGCAACACGTGATGCTGCTCCAGGGAGGAAGGATACTTTTGCCATACTAAAAGGCATATTAGTGTTTCTTGATTTTTTTTTTTTTTCATATAAGAGAGACTCCAATGACAACTCATATTCTTCACTAATGAGCTTTCCAGGATCACTGGGGCTTTTGGGCTCTTCATGCAATCCATTGGCAGGACCCCGGACCTGTCTTAGAGACACAAATCTACCGTCAGGCTAGAAACTTTGGTCTAGGTCTTTTGCTGCAGGATGGACCATAACCTGTCACCTTGATTTTAGGGAAGATGACTGTGGTATATTGAAGCAACGGTATTTTTTAATATTGGGTTCTGTACATTCTAACATGGTGTGTTAACTTTTCTCACTGGAAACTCTATGAGGGAGAAGTGTTATGTCCTCAAGTGAGTCATGCAGAGGAAAATTCCTGTTGAATCCTGTTTCACTTCCAGACACAGCTGCTCCTGGTATGAGGTATAAAACCCAGGTATTTCAGAACCAGTCTCTGTATTTTAAAGAGGATGCTGTTTGCTGGGGTTCCCTACTCTGATGCATGGCAGTTGACAAATCTCAGTACACTATTGGCACTTAATGATTCTGTGAACCTACATGTTTTCCATGGCTAAACACATGGAAATGCTCAAGGCCAGGCTGGATGGAGCTCTGAGCAACCTGGTCTAGCGAAAGCTGTCCCTGCCCATTCCAGGGGTATTGGAACAAGATAATCTCTAAGGTCCTTTCCAATCCAAACCATTCTATGATTCTATAATTGAAACACTGAGTTAGCAACAAGTAGGATTGATCTGCCAGAAGCCTATTCCCACCTTGTTTCCTGCTTAGACCTACTTTTCTACAGTTCAAATAGATGAAAATGGGTGTACCACAAAAGGTTGGAAGTTACTGAATCTTTCCTTACACTGAGTTGAACCTCATACTGGCTGAGTCCTCATACAGCTGAATCCTGAAGATTTCATGAAGTTTCCTGCTGATGAAGCTGGTGGATGCCACCCACAGACAAGAGAAATCCCTACAGACAGCTGAGAACTGAAGGAAAAAGTAGTGAAACTCATCGTCCTGCATGAAGTCCTAGAAATAAAGCTGTCTCCTAGTTGCAGTTTACTCATACCCACAAACATCTGTGTCATTACACAATATATTTAATCATGGAAATTATTTAAGTTGTTCCCTTGCTCATACCATTTTAATAATTGAGCAGAAAATCAGCCCTGATATGTTTCTTTCCCCATAGTATTACATATGAAACAATATATGTCTGAGCTAATGGCCAAAATGGAAAGCCAAGATGAAGATAGAGCAATACTACAAAGGAAAATAAATCACTGATGTCATGAGTTCACCAAGTACTGCTATTAAAAAAGGAAAATGATTTTCTGAAATTCTTCCTCTGTTGTTTCCCTGGCCAAAGCTGGTTATCAGATTCAAACTGGATGTATGAAATTGCTTTATATCCTGAAAGTCAAATTTTCAGCAAAATTGCTCTTCTTAAATTGCACTTCTTGGACTACTTAAGGACTCATAGAATTGTCTGATATACCCTAATAACAGTGATTCCAGTGATTTGTTTCGGAGGTTGATTTTTCTCCCAAGCCCTTCATTTATGCTTGTATTGACAAAAGAAAAAGAAAAAGAAGGAAAAAAGAAGTACCAGTATTCATAAGGATTGGAACATATTTTAGCAATATTTCAGATATTAGCCATGGGATTAATTTGAGTGAACAGATATCTCCACTCTAGATGTCTTCTACCTCTCAACTAATCAGCTTTGGCTTCCTTAATAAGGAAAGGAATCGAGGCATTACAGCACAACCTTAAAGGCAGCATCTAAAACACATATCCAGTGAATCTCACTACACATTGGATTTTCTCCATTAATGAAGGAACAAACATGGAGTAATGAGATGAGCTGTATGCATCTGTGGGACAGAAATCTAAAGTAAACTCAGAGGAATTCTGTGATCAGAAAAGACAAAGATTAATGAGAATCAGGTTACCCTCAGGTTTATGGGTGATCAGCTCTCCAGTTTTACAGAAACCTGAGTACTCAGTGCTCCTTTTTATGGAATACTGTATGCAGTAGGGATTATTTGATCAGCATGCTTAATGGGGAATAACAAAGTTTGCTAGAATAAATAAATAATTAACAAGAAATCTCAAGAACAAAGATGAGCATATGGATAGTTGATCTCAGCTGGCAAAGGCTCAAATTAAAGCACTTCAGTGAAATCACTGATAGTAAACCATGAAATCAGAGCCACTGACCTGAAGCACAGGCTAGGCCTAGCATTGCAATATTTTTACTCCTCTAAAATGCTTGAAGACAGTTTCCTGTTTTAGCCATTTGGACATTAATTCACCATGTTTTAGTGTGCCTACAAAACCTTTTTCAATTGGGCAAATCACCAAAGTAAAATATAAACCAGCAGTGAACTAATGTAGTTTGTGTGGCATTAAAGAACATGCATGATAAATTTTGGATTTTAAATACAATAAATCAGGCATTTAAATTTAATATAAGCCGCATAATTTAATTCTGCTTCATTAGCCTATATAAACACAATAAAATCTGTCAAATGCAAACAAAGGGCCTCCTAGAGGTGATATTTTAATTGTAATAAAACTGTCATCTAGATTAAGAGGCCAGCTGAACAATTAATTTCTTCATAGATGTTAACACTGTTCTGGAAAATGAGCTTTAGCTTTAATTTCTCCTGATGCCTTTGTGCTCAGGAAACAAGAAATTTGCTTGCAGTAGAAAGCAGAAACAATCTGCTCCATAGTCCTAGCACCACATCAGAAGAAAAAGGAGAGGGGGGGAAGGTCTGGCTTACAGCATGAAGCTCTTCCTCTACTACTTCCTATTGCATTTAACATAAATGGGCCTTTAGCTTAGAGATAGGATTTAGGGAAAGACCTTTTAACCTAGTGAAACATCATCCAATATGCTTTAGCTAGGTAGGAAGAGGGGGTTTTCTGATGCAGGTGCCCCCTGTGTGGACCAGGGCACCACAAACGCACACCGAGATTGCCCTGGCATATTGCCTCCCACAGGAGCCCCTGTTCCCTCAGATGGGGGTAAGTTACCACTCAGCAACACACACTCATTAAAAAAATTGTACCTGCATTTCCTTCTGCTTGCCAGTGGGAAAAAGTATATTGGTTTTTGGGGTTTTTTTCCCCCCTTAAAACCTTAATACAACTGTGGCTTAATTTAGTTGGCTGAGAAACAAAACACTTAGCTCTTCCACTGATTGGCTTTAATTGCTTTGCTAGATGTCTTTCAGCTGGTAACTGAAATATTCACAAGTGACAGAATCTAATTCCAGCTGGGACAGTTGACTATCAGAGTCTAATTTGGTTGAATTTATCTTCCCCTCCCCTCTCTCGTCCATATACATTGGTGCTACTCTTCCATATTTTATTGCTTCATCCCAGATCCTCTGTAGCCTGTACAGGGAAAAATGCAGTGAGGTCTCTTTCATCATCCTGTTGTGAAATTACTAACCTGCACTGAGGGAAAAATCATCTTTCGTGTTACAGAGTCATGTGAAAATGTTTACCTTATCCTTTGAATTTTAATCCTTAAAAGCATTTCTTGCCTAAAAATAGAGCTGCATACTTTCTAAGCCATTTAGCAGCCAGACAGAAAAGCCACCAATGTGCCTTTGACTCTGTTTTATTAATATCACATTTAAGAAAGAAATATCTCTGTGTTCCTCTGAGTGACAGAAACAATATAAAGATTTAACCGGGGACAAGAAGCATCGTGATTTCTTCACCAGAGAAAAGAATCTGCCACGGATTTTGTGGGTGTATTTACAGTTCTTCAAAACTACTTTTGAAACTGTGTCACTTTCTTGGATTTCTTCATCCCTGGGCTGGGTATCTTTGCTGTATGCAGCAGCCAGTGGCTGCTCTTTTATTTGACTAACTGTACACCTGCTCCTGCCAAAGCCATTAGCCAAAACATTCATAGCTGAGAAGGAGCAGTGAGAGCTTAAATTTCCAAAGGTTGCAATTTCTAGTACTAAAACAGCTCCAACATTTCTGACAAGTCCCTCCTGCATTGCCCCCAATACCTGCACACTTGTCCCCCAACACCTGCACACTTGTCCCCCAACTGCAGGGGAGGCTTGGGTCCTGGAGTCAGTGCTGCTCCCCGCACTGGGGGAGCTCAGAGAGGTGTTTGCAAAGCTGCCCATGAAACAGGTTAGACACATCCTGATGATTGGTACAGCCCCTAGTATTTTCCCTCCCTTCCTCAATGCATAGCCCTCTCTGCTAGGTATTGGGTCTTGGAACAGAGAGAACATCCATCTTCCTATGACCCAGACACATGTTTTTAACGGAAGAAATGTTCTGGAAGACAAAGTGCCATACTGGCCTTACTAGAAAAACTAGTGAAGAAGTCTTTCACATATGTAAGACACTTATTGAATCAGAGAATGCTTTGGGTTGGAAGGCACTGTAAAGATACCTAGTTCCAGCCCCCCTGCCATGGACAGGGACATCTTTCATTAGACCAGGTTGTTCAAAGCCCCATCCAACCTGGCTTTGAGCACTTTCAGAGATGGAACATCCACAACTTCTCTGGTCAATCTGTTCCAGTGCCTCACAACCTGCACTGCAAAGGATTTCTTCCTTATAATTCCTAATTCCTAATTTTAAACCTATCCTCTTTCAGTTTGAAGCCATTCCCCATGTCCTGTCACCACATGCCCTTGCAAAATGTCCCTCTTCATCTTTTCTTGTAGGCTCTCTTCAGGTACTGAAGGTACTACCCTAAGGTTTCCCTGAAGTCTTCTTTTCTCCATGAGGAACAGCTCCAAATCGCTCAGCCTGTCCTCATCAGAGAGGTGCTCCAGCACTCTGATCACCTTCATGGACCCACTTCAGCAAGTCCAACAGAACCAAAACATTTCCATGTCCCTCTGATTTTCATTGTTGTGGTTTTCTTGGCCCCCAAAGGACCCTTGAAGATTTAGAATTAAATGGCCAATGTATTAAAATAAACATCTTGCAGGGTTAACAGATCTCTAGATATCACCCTTATTTTGTAGATGAAAATAAACACAGTTTGTGCAAATTAAAAAGCCATGAGACAATTTCAACAAGTTCAAGATGATAGGTTTCTGTCCTTGAGAAGAACAACCAGCCAGCTGGTGGGCACAGTGGGAGTGGGAAGGGGAGAGCTCCCCACCACAGCCAGCCATCATGCTGCCCCAAAACACCTCTTTGGGCTCACCTCCTGGGATGTTGTCTGTGCTCATTTCTTCACTCAGCACTTCCTGGGCTGAGGGGATGGAACAGGGGCTCAGGTGTCCCTTCTGCTTGCATGGCCCTGCACCCCAGCAGGCACCAGAGCTTCTTCAGCATCACCCCTACACGGCCCCAACCATTCCCAAATGTTTCTGTGTTCACAGAATCCAGGCTAAAGCTGCAAGCCATTACAGATAATTTCAACCTCCAGGGAAAATGTAAAGGTTCTCTCTAAACTGGCCACATCCCAGGTCGAGCTGGGAGTGGGGTGCAGGAGCACACACTGGCCCATGTCTCTTCCTCTGAGGTGCCTCCAGGGCTTCCTGGAGCCCTGGGGCCTCTCTGGACAGAGAAGTGCAGCCAAGGCCAAGACACCCCTTTTTAGAGGCAGCTGAGTCCCTGAAAGAGAGTTGGATCCCAAAAGTCTATGAACTACTTTGACAAAGTCCACCTAGCATCTTTTCACACTGACATGATTGTATAGCTTCAGGGAGTTTGTTTTTAGCTGGCCACTTCAGACAGGAGCCTGGATAAACACATTTCTGTGCAAATATATATATATAACCTATGCAAATATTAGGATAGTATGCATGCAAACAACCATGTCATTCAGTTCTCCTCAAAGTCAAAGGTCTCTGGAGCAAACACTGATAATTGCCTATGTGAGAGCATGATGTCATTTAAAAAATGAATTTAAAGGCAATAATGAGCTGCAGTAAAACTTAGCTTCCAAAAGTTGGGTTTCAAAATGTCTTCTCACAGAAACTGTCACACTGTGGTCAGTTTATATAGGGCTGGCAATTGTTTAATACAATAGAATATAGAACAATACAATCAGCTAATGTCTTTGGACTTTATGAGGCTACTATCTGCTGAAATCACTTGGTTTAAGTAATTCATATAAAACTATGATTGGAAAACATTTTTCCCTTTCTTTGTGCTGCCTTTTGTTTTCCTGGAGTTTAAAATTACCCTGTTTGTGTTAGCCTTTCATTCAGCAAGAGAAAGATGGAATAATTCCTGCAGCTTTTTATAGCAGAAGGTAGTACTGTAAATAAAAGCAGTATATATATTATAAATTCATCACAAGGGGTTTAAGTTTGTTGCATCAAGCTCTTCCTAAAATAGCTGTGACTCATTCGTACTCCCATTGGCACATTACAGTTTTTACTCTTTGGGAATCTTTAAACACTCTCTCACATACTTTTTGGTTTAATGCTAGAATGAAACCAAGTGGTAGGGCAGCAACCAGCCACTTCCAACTGGTTGAAATTCAGCAAGTTTTTATTCTGATCACTTAACATAACTGCAAGTCACTTGAGGCACCTGTATAATTAACAGTATGCTTGGCACTGTTAGGTGAAGTACCAGCAATGATGCCTTTAAGCACTGACATTGGTATTTATACCTTCTTTGGCTTTAGACATGTATCAAGGTCTGTTAAATGTATAACAAAATTCATTCAGCTACGTTCAAACATATATAGTTCTTCTGTTTAGCAGAACCAAGGGCATGGGGTTTGTTCTGCAGTTCAGGACAAATTTCCCTGGCTATAGTACACTGGCTATTACATATCTAAGAAAGAAGAGATTTTTCCTGTTGTAGGACCTCCAGACTGAAGTTAAAAGAGTGACATCTAGATCAATATTAATGAGTAGTCTCATCTCTTGGCAGTAGAGAATCGTATTTTTTGATACTCAATGAATGTAAGATATGATGTAAGAGCAGCTCCCACTAAAATAAGTTGAAAATTTTTTGTTCAGATATCACTGGATCAAGATTTCATCACTATATCAAATGTAACTGCTAGCAACAGAATTGTGAAGGGAAGTATTTCCCTCTACTTTGATCACTTGTGAGGTTGTGTTTTGTTTTCCATCCAAAAAGGAATTGCAGAATCACATTTACTAAAATTTCCATTGTGCAGTAGCCTGAAGTATTTTTCTTTGGGTATGGAGGAAAGAAGAAAAAAGGGAAAAAGGAAGATTAATAAAATGTAAATAGCAGATTTGGTTCTGTCTATAGACGCTTAAAAGACAAATTTTAACTTCGCATATGTTCATAGAGATATTTCAGCTGACTTGTGTATGGTTCATGGGCTGCATGCAAAAACAAATTTAATGGCAAAACTTTTGTTTATACAATGGGAGTACAAGAAGGAAATGTAGGTCAAAACCAACAAAACCGAGCTGAGATTTCTCCTGTTTTGTTTCACCCCCACCTTTTCATGGCATAGTGCACAGGAAAACTCCTGGACTCAAAACAATCCTCATCCATCATTTAGGAAATGCAGAAGCAGAAGTGCTATGGGAAAATGCAGAGGTCTCTTTTTTCACTTGTACTTGGATTTAACAACTGGGATTTTCCTACCACATAAGCCACTGCGAAAAAAATATACAGGGGAAATTTGGGAAAAAGTCACTGGAAAAAATAATTAAAGATCACAGATCTATCAAATATTGGCTATGCTTATATTAAAGGACAGTTTTACAGGCTGAGACCTAGGGATTTCATTATTTCCTTAGAAGCCAATTAAACCAATGTAAATTACTTTTCAAGTAATTAATATATTTTTCCATAGAAGAGTTAGAAAATTCTAAAAAAAAGTTAAAGGGTATATGTAGGGATTTCCAGTTCCAAAAATTTTTTTCTTAATCCAGAACTGGACACCTCATACTTACAGAATAAATGAATTGAAGGCAGCTTGTGTTATGTGCTCTACAGTAGTCAAATGACTGTCAAAAAGAAAAAAAAATGCACTTGAAGAGAAAACACCTTTCTACTAAAGAAAATTAAGGTTCATAGGTTGTTGAAGTTTTTTAAAGCTGGGCTCAGTGCCATGTTTTGCCTTGATCCTTCAGATTCCAGTAAAAGATTGATTGGTTTTTTCCCAACAATTAAACTCCCCTGCTATTCTTACAATCATGCAGAATGATACCAGTTAGATTAGTAATAAATTGCTTACATTTTTTCTGAGCATGAGGTCTGTTGATTTTGTAACACTAAGCATTTTCTTTCTTTTCTCTGTCATGTATTTTTGGCTATTTAACCCATACAGAGGCATGTCATGTATTTGCTGTATGACAAATTTGCTATTCTTAAGCAAACCACGCTGGCTATGTTGGAGGTAGAATATATGGAGAGGGGACACTGTTCTGTGGCTTTATCTTCAACTTTTTCTGGTCATTGCACACAAAGACAAAAAATTTGCAGACAAAGCTATTTCTGTGAAAAACTGAGATATTTCTCTTTGCTTGGAGATTAGAATTAAGCCCCCAGCAGAAAAATCAGCAGTGCTGCATAGGAAGAAGTTGTATGTGATTAAATGAATGAAAGCACAGTTAATTTTTTCCGCTTGTGAAGAACTACCTGCCATAACCCTTTTACTCTTTAGCTTTGTGCCCACTTTTGTCTTCCCCTTCCACATTTTTTTTACCATTTTCTCTGAGTGCTTCACTGGAGTCCTTGGAGGAGATACCCCTTCTGGGCTGGCTCCCTGGGATTTGCCTGTGGTCAGTGCAAGAGGGACAGAGGGACAGAGAACTACAGCTCAAGAGGGCAGATTCTGTAGGTCCTAAAACACGTGTCCGAGAGAGGTGGCGGAATTCTCCTCTGAAGGTTTCTGGCATTCTTTTAATCAGAGAATGAAAATTTAAGCCAGCCCATTTTTAGGCATATGAAGATGGTTCCCACTTGGACTGAACAGTATGGGCATAAATAACCTGTCCCAAACTGGTGATGTAATTCATCTGGTCTTTAGCCAGTCTGAGATACAGAGATCTGGTTGCTACAGCAGCTGAGAAGAGCTTCAAAGCAGTTATTCCCAGTTAAATTTTTCAGTCAAACTATGAAGGCTTACAAATTAATAATTCCCAGATGGCATGAGAGGAGCTGCTAATAAAATATTTTTTTTCTTCTTCCTTCACCTCTTTAGTTTTAAGTAAAGCATGGATAACCAGATCAGACTGGGCATCTAACCTTTAAATTGATACAGTTACATCCAGTTTTCAATCAAATGTCTAGCTGCAAGAAAGCCTGCAAGCTGATTTGGTGAATCCCATATGCAGATCGACTGCTGTTTTCTCACATGGACAAAATCCATGACTATAGAATCATTGGATCATTTAGGTTGGAAAAGACCTCTAAGATCATACAAGTCCAACCATTAACCCAGCCCCTCCATGTTCACCAATAAACCATGACTGCAAGTGCCACATCCACATGCCTTTTGAACACTTCCGGGGATGGTGATTCCACCACCTCCTGGGCAGCCTATTCCACTGACCATAGCCTGACCACTCTTTCACTGAAGAAATTTTTCCTAATATCCAATCTAAATGTTGTCTGGCACAGCTTGAGGCTGTTTCGTCTTGACTTGTCACTTGGGAGAAGAAACCAATCCCCACAACCTCCTTTCAGGAGTTTTAGAGATAACATTCCACTGAACCTCCTCTTCTCCAGGCTGAACAACCACAGCTCCCACAGTCATTCCTCATAAGACTCACTCTCTAGACCATTCACCAGCCCTTCTCCAGACTTGCTCCTGCACCTCAGTGTCCTTCCTTAATTGAGGGACCCAGAACTGGACAAAGGATTCAAGGTGTGGCCTCTCCCATGCTGACTACAGGGGGACAATCACGGGCCTGGTCCTGCTGATCACACTGTTTCTGGTACAGCCCAGGATGGTACAGCCATTGGCCTTTTTTGGCCATGTACCCGGGCACACGCTGGCTCACGTTCAGGCGGCTGTTGATCAGCACCCTCAGGTCCTTTTCTGCTGGGCCACTCTCCAGCCACTCTTCCCCCAGTCTGTAGCACTGCATGGGGTTGTTGTGATCCAAGTGCAGGACCTGGCATTTCACCTTATTGAGACTCGTACAATTGGCCTCAGCCCACTGATCCGGCCTGTAGAGATCCTTCTGCAGATCCTTCCTACACTCCAGCAGATCGACGCTTCCTCCCAACCTGGTGTTGTCTGCAAACTGACTGAGTGTCTTCAGTCCCCTCACCCAAATCATCGACAAAGGTATTAAACAGGGCTTTTCCCAAAACTGAGCCCTGGGGAACACCACTGATTGGTCTGTGGTGGGAGTCAAAGACTAACTGTGTGGAGAATTCAATGTTTTTTCAATATGTGCTGTCAAGCCTTAGTGCAGTCCAATATTTTTGGCCCCTGTCCTACTGATGGGCAGGTAAGAAATTTCATGCCTTCCTGACATCAGAAGTTGCTGAAGTGGCTGTCCTCTTCTCCTGCCCTTCTCTGCAGCACATGTTGAGAATTGTGACTGTATACCAGGAAAGCATTGCTGTTCACACAGCTTGGTCTCTGGCTGCTTTCTTCCAGTTAGCATAGTTGTAAATGTCTTCATTGTCTATATACACATACAGAAACTGCAGTAAAGAAATTCCTTCACAGACCAAGTACCAAGAGACCAGGGGTGAAGGAGTGAGCTGCTTTGTCTCATGTTTCTGCAGAGCTGGGGGTACTTGAGCTGTGAGAGTTTGAGCTGGAGAAAGCTTCCTGGAGGTAAACTTCTGATCTTGCACAGGCTGGGATTGCTGGCTAAGAGACAGCAGATGCCTCTGGCTGGAAATTGCTCTCCTAAATACTATTTCAGAATCTTAGGTTGTTGCAAACCTTCCATTTACATTTTTTTCCTACAAAGCCTCCCATACGAAATGTCTAAGCCTTGCATTAGTAAAGCAGACCTGTGTATAGACTGGGTACTGAAATTTTCATCCAGAATCTGATTTGTCTTGTGTATTTTTAATAGCTCATTTACAAAATAGAAGTGGGGATATCAGCTGAATTCCTTGGTTTTTTTTTTTCTTCTTTTTCTTACACGATTCAGATGGCTCCAAGACAATTAAAAGAAGATAGACAGAAAACTCCAAAGTCAACACTGCTGCAAATGCTAATACAGTCTTCAGTGAGTTGAACCATAAGGCTCTTCTTCTAGGTTCATGCATATTCTCTTCTAAAATGTGTTTGAAAATGTGTGTGTATTCCTTCCCTCCTTACCCAAGATATTCGCAGCATTGTTAGTTGCATAAAAATTCCCTTCTTCTTCCTTTGACCATTTTTTGCCATAGTTCCCTTGAAATAAAGAAATAAGAAAAAAAAAATAGGGAAAGAATATTGGTAAGGGCTCCTGTTCTGTCATCTGGGGATTATTAGTTTACAAACCCTCAACCTTTGACCTGGCATTTTTGCTGAAGTCTGAGTGAAGAACCAGCTCCCTTTGAAGCTGTCCACATCATGTCCCGAGGAATGCAGGATCTCCAGCACTCTGACTGTTGAAAGCCTGGATGAGTTATTGCAGCAGGTTTCAGTGGCTCAGGGTGGGGGCAGGGCTCTTTCCCTCTATGAACAATTAAGAGGGACCCATCTCATCTATTTTTTTTTTCCTTTGTAAAAGCTGCCTATCTATTCTTAGTATTTATCAAGGAACCCTCCATGGAGACATGCAGGCACCCAGAGAGAGCATTTCAGCTGACATGATAGGATGTGCCTGGAGGTGATTATTTCTCTCTGCTGAATGCAGAGGGAGACCATATAGATGATGTCTGATCAGAGAAAATCAGCCAAGAGCATACTCCAGTTTATAGACACAATTTGAAAGAAGGCCAAAACCTTATTTCTTCCATGCTTGCAATACCTCTCGTTACCCAGCACTGCCATACTCAGCAGTCCAGACAAAGAATTCAGAATTACTGCTCCAAAATAAATATGTTCATCTATATATTTTTAGACAAGTTTGGTATGAACCATTAAAAATATAATCTTAGTTTCTTTTCTTTCTTGTTCCAAATAAACAAGGAAGGCTGAGGGAGCCTCATTTCTTATAATTTGCAAAAAACTGGTGAAATCTTGGTACTCTAAACAGCATTGCCAAGTTTCACAATTTCTGACAGATTTCACACTACTTAAAATTGTCCTGAAATCATCCAATATGCAAGACTTTTCTTTTTTTAAGAAGAGAAAATAGTATTTTAGCCATTATAATTACAGAGAAAAGGTAAAATATGCATATGATGGAAGTTCACTTTAAAATGTAATAAATGTTAAAATAACCTATGTTAATTACATTAATATGTTTAGTCTGTTCTATTCCATTTTGTTCTGTTCAGCTTTACTCTAGTCTACATAATTAAATTAAGACTCAGCCAGAAGGTAATGTGTACATGTTTTCAGAGCAAGGAATAAATTCATTAAAATAAGAGCAAGATTAAAAGCAGTGCATAGAAAAGCAATCACACATGAAGAAATGAATGTATTCCACAGGAGATATGCAAGAGAAACAGCAATTTCCCAATTACTTCAATGTGTATCCTATATGATACTTCAAGGACCTATATTTTCTCAAAAACACATATATCAACAAGCATATTTTTCAGAGATATGAGCTTCATTCCTCTGAACTATTGCAGAGGGAAAAAAGGTATTGGGTAAAAAGAATTAGACCTATTGTTTGGAATAGCATTATCTTTTATAGTCACTTTATTACTAGAAAATCAAAAATTTATACTTGTTTTATTCTTTCCTAGTTTGAAAAAGGACTAAATGGTTACCTCCTAACAAGGACCTAACAAGTGTATCGTACTCTTAAAAATCTGGAGCTTAGTGAGTGTGAAAGGAGAGACCCTTTTTTGGAAAGAAAACAGAGTACTTTGGAAAGAAACAGTATTTCCCATTCATCCCATCCTAAAGGGAATCCTAGTTTAAGGCACTACAATATATGAAGTTAAAAGACACAAGGGCAGTGGGCACAGGAGCCATGTGTGGTGGGACCAGCACAACCCTGGATGAGGCTGGAGCGAGGCGTGGCCGTGTGTGCACAGAGAGCCCCGGGTCGCTCCCTCAAGCCTGGGACACCAGGCAGCTCTTCCCTCCTCACAGCTGTCAGGTATAATAAGGCTTCCAATTTGTAGCACACTCTGAATGACAAATCATCATATGTTTTACCCAGGAGACATCCCTAAGCCAGGCAGAAATTCCCCGTGTCGCACAAGACAACCTCACTAATGCACTGAGGCTGAAATGGAGACTGCAGCCAAATGGAGTAAAAGAGGGAAAAAGCTTAAATGGCAGCATATTTGGGAATACTAACAGAAATGATGCAAACCTGTCAACAAGTGCAGCTGAACACTTTTTAACCAAGGGGGAAACAGGGAATAGTAGCAATGTTGCAGAAGGCAAAAAATCTCCTTATCTACTAGGATTTATTTGGTGGTAATATAACTCTAGTACAAAATCCAAACAAAAACTGAACAAAAAGGTGACCTGTTATGTTTGTGCTTTTTGGGCAAATGTGCTGCTCTTGTCAGAAAGGGGAAAAACAAAGGCAATAGCCTCAAAGACAGAGGGTTTAATGGTAGGTAACTATAATGTATTGATTTTTTCCCTGACCTTGGCCCTGTGACACAGTAGGTAGGAAGATGCATGTGAGAGTGAAATTTGTTGGCTGGGTTATGCTCTCTGCTATTACCACCATTGCTTTAAAAAGATAAAAGATATGAAAGACTCCTGTCTTTGTTTTACCATCAAATGAAGACTGATGATGGCTGTAAGGTATGATACGGGTAACGTGGATGTGTTGTCTGGAAGTGATTCTGGAACTGGGATTCATCCTACCTGACTTGAGATGTCTGCCATAAGAACACTGGCAGTACTGGGGTTGCTCACACATTCCTCTTTTCACTGTCAGAGAAGAGAAAGAGGCACCCATAGCATTTGGCTCTTGTAGCATGTATAGAAACATACCTTTTGAAAAGAATTATCTATTTCCAGATGCATTTCACCTGCTAAGTCCTTGCTAGGTAAGACAGCAAGATGGCCAACTCAGATGTAAACATCTGCATCTGGTCAGATAAATCTGAACATCCTGTTGACTGAATTTTTATTGTAATGTGGAAAAAAAATGCATTGATGTCTGCAAAGAGATGAAAGGGTTTAGAAGGTAACTGGAATTTTCAAATATGCCTACCTCATTTAAGAGTACAAAAACCAATTTATTGGAAAAAGTTTTCCTTCCTGGTAAAAGGTACTCAAAATTTTTTCAAACATATTTTATTGTTGATATGGATTATGTCAAGAAGAAATAAGTCAGTGGCTGTTGCACTCCTGAATAGTTTATACAATTTTACCTTTCAAAAATCTACCTATTCTCCTACAGGATTTTTTTTTTTTTGTTCCTGATATGTTGCTTGATAACCTTAATTTGTGATTACTATCTCAATTTAAAACCTGGAATCCCAGTGGATGAGACAAATGGTTGGCGTAACTCATAGGTCAGTGTTGCATCCACTGGATACTGTCTCTGAGTGTGGAATATTGACTCTGACACAGAGAATGCAGTTCTGCTGCTGTGCCTACCCTGAACAGATCCTGATCCCTGATGCCATGATCAGGATGCAGATCCTGGTGTCCTTATTTGTTTTATCACGCTTGTTATGGAACCATTCCTGCCCCACACTGAGACTTCTTGCAATAATAATGCACTTCTTCACAATGTAACATTCATCATCAAAAGGTACACGTACTTAATGCAGTTCTAAAACAAGTCCCAAGAGATTTAGGCTACTTCTTTTCATCTCAAAGCAGTTTTGTTCATATCTTCCCAATAAACTTTCTTTGTATTGTTCTTTCCTTGACATGACTGTACTAAGAAACAGATAAAAATCAATATGGACTGGTTAGAGCATAACACTTAATAATATTAAAGAGTTAAAAGCAATGTAAGAAAGAATTTAAATAAAAGAGGCCAGGTGAAAAAGAAATACAGTGCATCATGCACAGAGAATGTGTTTATTGGAGTAGTCCCAGGTCCAGATCAAAGATATGGCAATAGTGGCTGGAAACCTTAAAGTGTTTTCAGTTCTGTAAATATTTCACAAATCCATTCAGGGACATTTAGAATGTTCTTTTTCAGTATCATATTAAAAGAGGAAAATAAACCAAACCAAGAAACCCAACACAGACTTGAAATTGTTAAATCTCTGATCAAGATTTCCTATGTCCTATAAAGTACTAGAAGACAGTTGTTTCAAGTATAAATTCTGATGGGAAGGAGAAAAATTAAAAAGAAATGCTGTCTGCTGAACAGCAGCCAAAAAATGCAGCAAGAGACTCGCTATCAGAACCATGAGAAATCTCAGATGGGTGCACAGCAGATCCAGGGAGCAACTTTGAAGCAAGACCTTGTGTCTGTTTACTGTGACCTGGAGTTGCCTTTGGCAGAGAAGAGAAAGAGGTCCAAAGCAAGAACCTGGGCACGCTGAAAAGGTGTCCAGAATGGGGCATGGATAAGGCCTTACCAGCTGTGTTGACTTTGGCTGTGTGTATATATGATAACTGGAAATTAATAAACCTGTCAAAAGAAAGGATGTGGAAGACAAACTGAAAAAGTCTGGCGTTGAGGTTTATACTAAGCTGCCAAGGTCACTTTGGGCTACTGGAATCAAATATTAGGGAATGGGGACTTATTTGTGAAATATTTCTGCTTTAGCAAGGGGCAAAAACATGGATGAGCAACCCAGATGAAGGAAAATTACATGCTCTACCAAAGCATGAGAACCTGCACACATAGGAGATTGTCCCCGTTCAGGTATACCCCATTCTGCCCCTTGGTACCTCCAGCATGGCCACAGCTTGGACCAGGGCTGTAGGAACTCATGTTTGCAACTGTCTTGTAAATCACCATGTTAAATATCACTATCCCCAGATGAACATCACACACAACTTGAAGGAATGTAAGCCTAGCTACAAAGTTTTTACTGTAATTTGCAAGGTAGCTTTCCCATTTCCCATCCTCTCCTGTCTTTGATCACTTGTTCCTGTTCTTGATATCAAAATAAAAATATTTTTGCTTGGCAATTTTATCAGTTTATGTACCAAAATTGCTTCTTGGCCAAAACATCTCTTTTGCAGTTGGTGTCTACTGAAAGACAGAGACTATTGTGACTGAAACAAGGAGAGTCAAGTTAAGGCTAGACAAATTATTGCTAGTCTTAATTAGATAAAAGGTAGTCTTCTGAGTTTGAAAACTATTACTGCATGATATTTCAGGTTTTAAGTCATCCCACCTAACTTGAGAGAGTCTTCCAGGGGCAGTTTGTTACTTCAAACAATAGGTATTTAGTACAGGTAGAGCAGCTGTGGGAGAGAAAGGCAGACTTGGATAGTGCATCAATGGAATATAGAGTAAGCATAGTTAACAAGGTCAAACACTGAATTTTTTATTCAGTTGAAGTAGAATGAAATGTATTATCCTTAAATGCCCAGCTACACCCCTCATGGGTATTTTTCAACAGTTTCTTCCAGCTGCTCTCTGGAGCTGAGAAAAATTCTGTATGCTGAACTATTTGGAAACATTCCCTTGAAAAATCCCAACAAACATTTGAAAATCCAGTATATTAAAGTCAGCATCTTTCACCTGAAAGTCTTCATATCTAATGAGTATTTGAAAACTAATGCAAGGTATGGTTTCTCAGTAGTTCAGACTGGACTTCTGTCTGGTCTACAATCAAAAGTTGCATTGTTCAGACCAGGCACACTCTTTCCATGTTTGGTGTTGCTATGACTAAATAGGCTAGGATTATTTATTTTGCAGGAAGTTTAGAAAAAACCCAAAAATTTCCATGAAAGAACTTTTCAGTTTCTGGCCAGCACTAGTAGTATGAGCTCTATCACCAATTATTATAAAGCTCCTCTGTCCAGTTGTCTCTTGGCTCATTTTGAGATTTGACCTCATCTCCATTTTCTGCACACAGGCCAGTAGTCAGATGTCTGATACCACTCTTGCATCCCTTTGATTACAGCTTTACTTCAGTTATAAAGGAGCATGTGCACATCTAAACTGTTTCGAGCTCCCACTACTCACCTTTATATTTGTCTTCACAACTCTGTGGAGATAAATACACACACATAACACTACCTGCACCAGCCTGAGCAAGTGGAAACTGAGCACAGTCACTATGCAAACATCTCAGCAGAGACTATAGATGTTTGGTAACCTATTCAGCCACCAGAAGAGGCCAAGCCCCTGTTTGAGGAATAAATCCTCACAGTCAGTGTAAGAAGCCTTAAAATGTAATTTTTTAAACCTCAAAATTATCTTGCTCAGCTCTGTTGATTTCAGCAGTTCAGAGGCAGGTATACCAAAACTCCACAAGAAAAAAAAGACACTCATGAAATTCAGAGACAACTAATGTGAGGAAATCTTACAGTAATGTTTGTCCCATGAAGAAACATAACCAGACTCTCCAGTCAAAGAAGACAAAATTAGTGGAATGAAAAATATCCAAGCAATACTGTATTTGTTCCCATCAGAAGTCCATCTATCCCGTCTGCATCTCCTAGTCTTTAAAAAATAAAAAAGAAGTTATACAGAGTTTACTTTTATACTGTTTTTGTGATTCTGCTATAGTTAACAATATCTCTTCCAAAGAAAATCTTATTTGGAATTTGATATATTAATTAACATGTAGAACTCAACTTGCTAAGATTCAGACTGATGACTCAGCTCTCTGAAAAAGAGCTGTTTGGGGAGTAATGTCAATGAAAGGTATTTTTACCCTCTATTTTTCATATGCCTTCTTTGCTTTCTGGCAGGCAAATGTTGGCCGACACAAACTTTGTAGGCTTGTCAATGAAAGTCTCTCCAGATTCAACCAGATCTTTTTAATGGAGCTCTTTATAATGGTGCAAAAATTTGGTGGTCAGAAGTACAGTTTTTTCTCCAACTGCTTGGTCTATTTCCAAGAGGCCTGTGGCAGGGGAACAACATTAGGACCTGCAATTCCATGTTTCCTCATGCACTGTTTATAAAGACCAGCAGGCTTGGCTAGAAATGAATGTCTTTAATATGAAAACACATTCCTTGAGTCTGTGACTTTCCATTAATAAAACCAGAGCATCTTCACAAGTAATGTACCTTTGAGTGAGATTCCTCTCTACTGACTCTGGATAGTGACTGAAGATATTTGCACCTGAGAATACTGAATTGTCTTAAGCTTCATTTACAGTCAACAGAGAAATCATCTAGGGTGTGATTCATCTGGCCTATTTGAGATTTCACAAAATGAAGAATTGCACTTAGATGAACATCCTTCTTTCAATTGACAGCAAAGTGAGTCTGGAATGTTTACCTGAGATGTTATTACCCAGTGCTATGCTTGTATCATAAAAAGAGGGAAAGCGATGTCTTGTTGGAATAATGCCTTATAACATAAAGGTCAGTACTGGTACTTCAGGCCTCACAACTAATATTTCTGACTGTGATCTTTCCATATAGGGCTTGGTATTTCTGCTGCCTCCTTTTAACTCGGTCATTTGTAAGAGCTAATAAGTTGCAGTCCCTCTTTCTGTCAACTGTTGGCCCAATTGTCCAAAAGGGTAGGATCTGATTCACAACCTTTCTTGACCTCTCATTAGGATTAGAGCTGGGCTCCAGTTTATCAGCAACAGCCTGAAACAATTTTAATCAGTGCTGACCCCCCCCCCCCCAGCCAAGCAAGCAACCCTATTAAAATTAATGAGATGGCAATTCTGTGAGAACAGGCAAGACTGACTGATAGGGAATCTACCTGATGGCAGCAGAGTCTCTTGGCAAATCACACACACTCAGGTGTCTTGTCAACATTGCACTCACTTTATTTTCCCACATGAGCCACCAGAAATAGACACTTCTGCTTCATTCCATCTAGCACTCACTTCCTCAGGGTGAACAACTGCCCAGAGCAATCCAGTCCCATTACTCTCAAAGGATCATATAGGAATTATGCAGCTATGCCACAGCCATGTAATTCTGACAATCTGAAAGAACAATTTTCAGCACAGTGAGACCAGAGAAAATGCTACAATAGAAGATGGAATTTTTCTTATTCAACAAGAAAAAAAATCAACAACGTTTTTAAGCTGCGTATTCTTAAAAGCAGAATGTTGATTGTTTATGTCTGTTGAAAGATCACATTAAAAGTAGTGTATCTGGTACTGACGAATGTTTGTAGAAATCCTGAGGTAGCAATGGTGTCTCTGGGGAACTGCATTTGAACACTGTATGTCCTTCTACTTCTCATTTGGTCAAGGTTGTTTTTCTTCAAAGCACATAACAGCAAGGGATTTCTTTTCTCTTGAGAAGTAAGAAAATGAAAGCTCATGGAAAATAAATCCGGTAAAGAAGAAAAATTAGAGTGCAAATTGTTCAGATTCTCATAGATGGTGCTGTGAAGCTTTCTTTAAAAAAATAATTTGGAAGGATTTATTTTTGCATGAAAAGGGAAGCTTTGTCAACACATAGATCTGTTTTGCAACCATTTGGAAATCTTAGGGAATGGCCTACAGAGCTCATGCACATACAGCCCAGATTTACTTTCTCTGTCGTGTCTTCAATGGCTCAGTATTCCATCTCATGAGGTATCCAACCAGACAAAAGAGATAATTTTCAAAGTATCTGAAAGATTCAAGTTCATTAACTGTTGGAGTGAGGTGGGTTAACTCCACTGAAACTAGTAGAAAATGCCTCACATGTTACTCCTGTCTAATTCTGAGCCTTTATTATCTAAAACCCCAGAACATACTGGATGTTGGAAGTTCATGTTTCTTGGCTGATGATAAGTGGCAGTGATTGGAGAATTCCTCTGGTTAGCATCAGGGACAAAGCTGGTGATCTCTGGTTTTCTTCAGCACTAATCCTTTAGTTGGTCAGGAAGGCTATTTCAGAGAGCATTAGGGAAGACTACGCAGAAAGGGGATAGAGACCTCTGTACTGTGCAGCTTTCAAATCCTGAGGGAACAAGCAGGCAGGTGCAGGGGACCTTTGAAAGGGTGACATTTATAGCGTAATTTTGAGAGCTTTCATGCAGGGGACTGACTACATGGCAAACTAGTGGAGAGCTGGAGAAGTAGCTCAGAGCAAAAGCATTTTATGTTTCTTATCAAACACTTCAAGGTTATCAGAAAGAGTCTCACACATTTGTGCTGCAAGGATCCATTAAGTGAGATTCCTTCTCCAACAACCCACACTGCCTACAAGTTTCTCTCAACAGCTTTTTGTCTGACATTCTAGGTAATTGCACATGACCTATAACTGGAGATTTTTTTTTTATTTTTTAAATTTTAGTTCAGCAAACAAAAGCCTTAGGTTTTTGAGATTCAGCATCTTATTTGCGGGGGCCGACATTAATATTTAAATACTCTGTGGTTTGGGTTACCTTTATGCTTTGTGCATAGGCAGCCTAAAAACTGAGAGGGAAGAGGCAAAAAAGAAGCTATGGGTTTGTTTTCAATTTTTAAATAAGCTGGAGCATATTTAGACACCACTACTTTCTGGAATTGTCTTAAAAAGAAACTTTCTTAAATATTGTATCAGTTTTAATATTATTTCTGCAAACTATAAAGAAAAATAACCAAGAACTCTGATGGATGCCATGACATGCAAACTCCCTTACAACCATTACACAGGCAGTTCCACCACCAGAGAAAAAGTATCCTTCAGTATTTCAGACTGAATACTTATGCAGGCTCCACACAGAATGTCACATCAAAAATATTGCATCTCCATTTGTTAATGATCCATGGAGTGAGATGGCGCAACCAAACTCAGCCTTGATTACAGAAAGAACAGGATGGTAGAAGCCAGTCCTGAACATAACAGCCTGGGAAATTCCTTATGAGCAGCCAGTGAACAAGCAGAGCTGTGTTTCTGCAATCAGGAAAGATAACAGGACAGCTATAGATAAAGATGGAGGACACAGGCAATGCTGTACAGCATCTAAGAATAGTTTGTTTCCTGCACCTGGAGACAACAGAACTGTGTTCTGGAGGGATGAAGCATGGAAGGGATGGTAGGCGAAAAGTCACTAAAGGCAGTTTGCTCTACGTTTTATATAATCTCCTTCTTCCTTATGTCTCCCAAATCTGTGGCACTGAATTTGCTTCCTTCAGCAATGTGATACAATCTCCCTATCACCCATACACTCTGCCTTTCAAAATTAAGTAAGAAAACAAAAAGAGAGAAACTAATACCCTGATTGCCAGGGATGGGAAAGAGGAGGCCTCTGCTGTAATTGACCTTGGTTTTGTATGAGACCTTTTTCCAGCCATCACAAGACTGAGGTATTGACACAACCTAGAAGCATGAACTCTCTGCTATTGGAAACTGAGCCAAGTTGTTTTGTGAAGCAAAGTCTGCAAACAGCAGTGGTGACTGCTGTCATTAAGATGAGAATGGACATGGAGAGCTTGTTGCACTGTGAGTAGGACAAGGGACTATGAGAGGCTGCCACATGGCAGCAACAGATTCCTCCTATGTCCCTCTTTTACCATTCATTAAGGCCATCACTCAGGTGTAAATAAGAAACACTGCCATGGAGAGTCAAAAGAGAAAGCAGGATGCTAAGAGCAAAAAGCTTACCAAATATACTTGTCTATTTAAACCTGGACCTGAGCCAGAAAAATCAGTAAGACATTTCATGCCTAGTTCTGTTTCTTCAGCAAAACCCTGTCACATGTCTTTTAACCTACAGGACTCATGGCACAGCTGACACTGGGAGAAGATGTATGTGTTTCTGACAAGGCATGCTCAAAGAACTGTGTGAGCCATGGGGCACTTGTGACAAGCTCCTTTCTGACAGCACCAAAAATTTTAGCACTGCAGCTCCAAATGCTTGCTTTGATGAAGAGAGAGAAGCAGAGTTCCATGGTCATCCCATTAGTGCCTTTCAGAGCCAGAGCAAGACAGCTGAGATTCTGGCAGCATCTGTTGCACTGCCACTACAGGAAATTGTAGTGGTAATATGAATCAAAGTTGGACCCCTTAGAATACAGGGAAAGAAAGCACAGAATGGTTTAAAATCGTCACATCAATTTGCTTGGTTCTGAACCAATATGTGGGTGGATGCTGCCACAAGGGAAGGGGAGCATGCTAATCAACACTCTGCTGCTAGTAATTGTTAATAAGGGAAAACCAGAATATTTGTGTTGATTTTTCTGATTAACTCTTACTGTCTTCTTGAAATCACCAGTGTTCTGGAGATTTAATGTTCCTGAAACCTGGGATAATTCACTCTGTTCTTTTAGAGTAAGATTAGAAGGGGAGGGAATGCATAAAAATAGTCTCTGTTGATCTGTAATGTCTTGTAGTTCATACTGCCTTTCACCATCTTAGAAAAAAATCAGTGTAAAATATTGAAAGTTGATTGCTTGGGGTTTTTGTTTTGATTTGGTTTTGTTTTGTTTTTTCTTTTTTCGCACTTCTAAGTGCACCTCAGGTAAATCATACCATATATCTCACTGAATTTTACTTCTGCTTTATGGTGCTTATGATTTTGGTGGCAATGCAGTTGTTTGTATTGCAGTCTCATCTCCAAACAGAATTTAAATTTTTTAGATCAAAACTCAGACTAGACATTGGACATTAGTTATCTGTACAGATGTCTTCAGCAGACAAAAGAAACACACTCATTATTACCATTTCTCTGTCCTCTAAATGGTGCCTAATTGTAAAAGGATAGCCAGATGCCCACTCTGAGCTGAGACCTTATGTTACCTCTTCACCTGAGATCGGCATCTATTCCCTTGGCTCAAGATACTGTCTTTTACTGAAGCCCTGATGTAAAATCAGACTCCAAAATCTCCAAAAGCTTCTTTTTCATATTATTAAACTCTTTCTTTGTATTAGTTTCTTTAGAATTTTACTTCTTAAAGGTATTTGATCTTTCTCTGATTTTGCCACCTACTATCATTCAGCAGGGAAAACACTTTCTCCATGAAACAGTAGAGAGAGGTATTTTGTCTTCTTCCTTTCCCAACACACCCTAAAATCCACCATAAGTTCTGTCCTGCTGCCTTTTGTATAGGACTTGAGACTGACATGTCCCACAACCCAGAAAGTCCCAAAGCTGTAAAGATTTGAGAAATCAGTGATACTGAGCATCACTTTTTACTGTCAGGCAGGTAATTGCATTAGAAAAGGAAAGAGTGCTTGTAAAGACTCTGAGCTTATTATCGGGGTAGAGTTTTGTGGAAGGCTTTTATTTTTGTAAGCAGCACATCCAAATGTTTGATTTTATTCGTTTCTTTGGATGGAGGGAGATGTAGAGAGATTTCTGCCCAGCAGGTCCTTTCCTGTGATGGCCAATTTCATGTGACTGCTGTATGTGATCATGACAGAGACACCTTCAGCCAGCCAACATGGTGGGACAGCTTCCTGAGGAACTGTGGGAGTGCTTCATGCCTACACTTACATTGTATTCAAAACTCTTAATCAAAGCAGAATTTATCTTGATTAAAAACAAGTGTTTTGGAACCATAGGCAGTTACAAACAATTTAAGCTCTGTTGTTTGAGGCCCAGAACTAGAATGAAGTAAGAAAATACAGTCAAAAAAAGTTTATGTAGTCTTGTATTCTTTCTTTTATTATTCAGCTTTTTGGTTTTAAAAAAGGCATTGCTTTCTTAAAGAAAAAGGATTTTAGCACATGATGACAGAATTTACTCTGAATGTACAGAGCCTTTTATGAAAGATTTAGGTGCATGTGTCTGAAGGCTGAAGAAAACATGAGGTTTAAAAGCAAATTGAACAGGAGGAATGCATCAAAGTTTTTTGCAGTCTCCTTTAGTTTTCTATGTCAAGTAATTAGATAAATTCACTTTTTTTCTTTTGAAACCAAAGTTTCCTATGCTTTAAGAAAATTTAACTCTCTTCAAGAACAATTCAGTGCCATATGCAGCACAATTCATAGACAGAGAAATAGATTTTTAATGTCAATGAACTCTCATTTTGAAAAGATCTCTTCAAAGTGATCTGCTTTGAAACAATGGGTCTTTAATAGCAATGACTGTTTATCACACAATATATTTTATATATTTATAGAGCTGTACAGCATGTTGCATAAGTGACCATATCACTTGGGATTGGTAGGGATTATAGTCCCTAGTTTGTTAGGTGAGGCAACAAAACCATAGAGATGGTAAGTGACTCCTTCTGTATGGTATACTACACAAAAATAAAGTTTGCCAAAAGATTTGATGATGTTCTAAATGTGAAGGATCAGTTATGTCAAAGGTAACTAACATTTAAGTTCTCCTAAGAAAGAGTTGAGAAACTGGTCCCACTACCCATAAAAAAAATTATACAGTGTACATAAATTATTAAATCAATGTGTAAACACCTAAAAAACCAATGGTGTGGACAATAGAACAGTAAGAATGGAAAAAGGAATTATTTATGTGACATAAAATACTCAATGATGTAAAATCCCAGCTAGGACTTCTGTAGAGAACGGTCATGAGATCCACCAGAGACATTCAATCCATGAAACACCCTCTGTCAAATAGGCACCTTTGGTCTGCATGTGTTTTTTTCAGTGAAGTATTGCAATTTTCCTGATTCTTGTAGTGACCCACAGAAAACTTCCTGTGCCCAAAATGTTTATAACTATCTATTTTGAGAATGATTTCATAGCCATAATTGAAACAGTAGGTGCAATAAATTCTAGGAAAGCATGTTCTTTGAAATAACATTGTACCTATGAATATCTAAAATGATAAAATAGAAAAATTATCCAACTATCAGTACATTTCATAAATGAATGTTAAAAGCAAAACAAAAATAGTTGACTTTAAGGAATATAGGCAATTTTACAAGCACAAGAAAAAGTACAAACTCAGTGTCCCCAATGTATTAATGTTTTCCAGATGTTGACACTATGTCTTCGATGACTAGACAAATGCTAATTCCAACACAAGTGGCCAACCAATGAAAGAATACAGAAGCCATCCTATTAAACCCAGCCAAACCATAGATGCAGTGCCGACAAGAACATATTTGCTCAGGGAGAATAAAAAAGCCTCAGAGGAAGAGGCAGGAGTTATGTCTCCCTTGTGGTAGGCACTGTATACCCTTGTAATAAAGAAGACTGTCTGCAACTCAGCGGTCTTATGTTTCATGCAGCTTGGCTGTACACAGTGAAAAATAGGTTACTTCAGCCTTGGGAGGTTCCAATTTTGTACAACTCTTGAAGATTTTAGATTTTAATGTCCATTTAGCTGCTCATTTTAAGAGTTCTAAAGAAGCAAAAGAAAAATTATGTAATTTAATTTTTATGTTTTGAAGACAGTTCATATGGATATCTTCTTGAACAGAATACCTATCTGTAAGGGTAAAAAAATCCCTGCAATGCACAGAGTTAACATTATGTGAGGAAGGCTGAAGTCTAGTTTTATCACACTTCCATTTTGCCAAGATCAAAATCTTAAGAGAAAACCAGTTATTTACTTCACACAATACTTAATAAGAAATTTGAAACTTATTGCCACAGGATATTGTAGAAACTGGAGTCAAATATGACCAGAAAGACGCTCAATAAATCAATAGAAGATAATTTGTAACCATGAACCCAGGGCAGGTCAAGACGGAAAGAAGGCGTATAATGGTTCAGGCCACTTGTGAGAAGATGGTTTTAGATGTCTCCCTTATACATGGTTCAGAGTGTACTGAAGTATGCATTCCTGTTTAATCACTGGAGACTTCTGAAGATTGTTCAAGTGCCTGAAGGTAAATGGTGCAAACCCACTGGGATAGATTTCATTATCACAGAAGATCAATGTTTTTAATGTTCTATACCCCTGTGGCCAAATGGAGAAGCAACAATTGAAAGGTCTTGATAAAAAAAAACCCTTTAAATTCTTTGTTTCACCCTCCACGTACCTTACTCTCTAATAAAAAAGAGATATGAAAGTAGCCTTGGCCCTTTATCACAAAGTGCATGTGCTAGTGTTTTCATTATGCAGCTCATTAAACAGCCTCCCTCCGCCTGTAAAAATCAAACTCTTAAAAAATCATGTTCATGGTATACAAATTTACATGCAGACTGAATTTTTTTGCATACCAAGACAATTTCAAATGTAGCTGCATTGTGCCCCTTTGTTAAGACATGAACCTTCATATCCATTGTAGGAAAATGCATTTGTAACAATTTGCTTTCTGTAATAATTACTGATTTAAGTAAAGCCTAATATTGCCCATGTGCTTCAGTTTAAAATATTCTTGCTTTCCTTTTTTGTTTTTATAAAATATTAAGAATCTTTTATTCTTTCTGTGAGTGGTCAGTTTACAACTAGGCTTGAAAAACATTCCCACTTTTTTGAAAAACACCTGCTTTTTCATTTAAAGAACTCAAACTGTACTCCAAGTTAATCAGCATATAGATTTGGACATCCAGATGTAGGACATGTTAAATCACTGTGGCTTTTAAGTATACAGGAAATCCTTTTGCAGATGTTTAGTGCATATGGTACTTTTGAAGTTCAATTTAGTTTTCTTTCTTCTCTTTCCCTTTCCTCCAAACTTTCTCCCATGCTTTTTGTTTGTGTTATTATATGCCCCTTGGATGGGAATGCCAGGGACTTTTGAAGGCCATTTTGATGCATAGGTGCACAGTTCTGCATCAGATGACATAGTTAATACAAGATATGTGCACAGAAGCAGTAGGCATGACACAGGCCAGCTTCCTTCTTTTCAGCATCTTTGTAGGGTAGCAGGACCCAACAGTGCCTAAAACAAGATTGAATGCCTACCTTCAGCAGCTGAGTCCTGCTGTCAGTGTTGGTAACATAGTGCAGTGTACATCTGCCTCTGAGCTGGGTGTCTAACTTTACATTATAGTCCATGGTCAGGACTAGGCAGGACTCTTTCTGCTCTAAAGCTGGCATCTAAAATGCTGAGAGTCATGCCCACAAGATTTGTTTCTCTCCGCTGACTATGAAAGGTGTAAACTCCAAAAGCTAGGTAACATGAGTTACACCTCAATGTCCACATTAGCTGGTACATTCTGGGAAACTACTGGCCAAGTCATTTTACTTGGTATGAACACAATAAAAAATGGTCCTGAATTACCTTGTTTTATTTAAAATTTTACATGATCAATTCTGGTAATTAAATTCCTTACTTTCCCTTAATTATGCGAAATTAAAAGTTTTCCCCTTTTCCATTCACATTTTCATTTTGGTAAATGCATTTTTCAGGAGTGAGGAAGTAACCAATCCTAATTTGTGAATTATATAAATATTCAGAGTTATTTAACTACTCAGACTCTCACAATCAGTATTAAATAAATAATAGTTTCTCACTACTGAATTTTTCTGTATGTTAATCTGTTTATGTGCCATAATGCAAATAGGATGCTACAGGGTCTTTACTGGGGAGTATTCACTGCAGTTCCTAGGGTACTAGTACTTTTACAAACACTGTAGTCTGCAAATGTTTCACAGACTGAATTTTTATGAGATCATAGAGTAACTGATTATATAAAAGAAGCTCTAATACACTGCAGCCTTCAGTGCTGCTATATGAAATATGACGCACACTTCATGTGCTGTATATGAAACATATGCCTCCACCTAAGAATTCAGGGCACAATGCTTTCATGATAAACACCTCTTGCTAGTCTATTTAAAGTATGACTATTGGTATCACAGGACCTGAATCCCTTTACCCTCAGGTGACACCCTGTGACATGCTGCCATCCTCATTTTAGTGAATATGTGGAGAGCACAGCACAGGCTGGTAAAGTGAAATCTCAAGGCCAGAGGGGAAATTGATGCTAATATGGGCACTGAAAACTTTATAAACTATCCAAACTTGCATCATACATAATCTTAAATTTACTTAATCTTTATATTCTTCTAAAATCTCATTATAACATTGCAATAATCTTAATCTTTGGTACAGGTATTACATGCAAGATAGGGCTTAATACTTAAATTTAATGGTCATCACAATGTATTCATTAAGGAGAAATTTAGAACTACTCCTTTTTAGAAAATTTGCTTTGTATTATGGGGTTAACATAAGAGGATATTGAAGTCTATTAATAATGCTGTAAAAAGAATTAATTGGTTTGTCTTGATCTGGACAAATTTGGTCAGGAAATCAGCAATGTTACAGTGGCCTCCCTTTAGGAGTGAAGGGATGAAAAGCTCAAATGGTTTGAGCGTGGTTGCTGAGTTATTTACCAGAAAAACTGGCTGAAATGGCAGCAGATCAGACTCAGTGACACAGAAGTCTTTACTCCTGTGAGAGACTGAAATGTTAATGGTTAATGGCTCAAGCAATCAGCCATTTGCAAAAGCAGTAGAATGCTTTGCTGATGATGCTCATGGTAACAACCCAGGCAGAGGGCGTGAGCACCAGAGGAGGACCATGACAATCAACCTTTAGCTAAAAGTTGGGTTTTAAGCCAGATAAAGGAAGAGGCTGATAAGAAGCAGATCCTGTGAGGTGGGATAGTGCATTTTATCATGCCAATGTCCCCCTTACACAAGAGGCTCAGGTGTAAAACTGCCCCTTCCCCCCTTCACATGTAGGACTGGAGGTGTTCATCACTTCTCATGGGCATAACTCACTCAGCTACATTGGTGTGAGAAGCAGCTGTCATGTCTTAGAAGGTGTGATAAACCACCAAAGACTCCCAAAGAACCCTCAGACTCATTTCTGGGGCCTCCCACCAGACGACTGGTCATGATCCACACACAATGTTGCGCCCACCAGGGGAGGTACTTGGGCGTTCCCACATAAACCTAAGAGTATATTCACCCGCTGAACTTGGTGTTTTGTGGGTTTCCCCCACCCCCAATGGATCAAGAGAGCAAACAACACTTTGACTAGCAGACATCTAAATTGCAACAATCAAGTCTTGTTGCTGGATCCATGGATGGTGATATCTGTCTACTCTTATCCTTTCTTTTTCCTTCTTTTCTCTTTCTTCTCCTATCTTCGTCTCAAAATATATTGTAAGGCAGACTAAAAAATTCCAGTCAATGCCTTAGTAAGTGCATTGTTGTGCGTGGATAATTTAAAGTTGGCTAAGTTTAAGTTTGCTAAGTTAAATTTAGTGAAGTACCTTACTTTGTGTAGATATTGTTTTAAAATTTGCTAAGTATCTTGTTCTACCTTAATGTTCTTAAGTTTGCAAATAAAAGTTTGTTATTGAACCCCCTGAGAATTTTGTTTGCTCCATGCATCACTCAGAGTGATTCAAACAATCTTCCTCTAAATCTGCAGAGCAGACCAGGGCATAAAAACTCATTTGAACCTCCACATTGCCTGCCATTTGATGACTTTCCTTTTTAAACTCCTTGAAGGACACCTCCTACATTTCCCTTTTTAGCTTTTTGGTTTTGTTTAAAGAGGGAAAAGATTATATTTAAAGGTTGAAGGTGGGCTTTACTCTTCACTGGGCTGTCTTTTCTTGATTCCTTGCCTTACTCTCTTTGGCGTCCTTTTCTTTAAGCCAGTATTTTCCTATTTCTCATTAACACTCTCAATTTCATTAAGTAGCTTTTCCTTTTAATTCTCTGCATTACTCATTCTTTCAAAGCATTATATATCTGGAGGAGATGAAATATAATGCAGCTTCAGTGAAGCACTGCAGATTTGAGCAGGAGTTTGCAAAATCAGGAGAGTCACATTCGTAAAGAAAATCCATGACAAGATAAGACATCTTTATTAAAACCAAGCCTCTGGGATTTTTATTTATTTTTTTATTCCAGGAGAGAGAAGGATTCCTGGTAAAAATCAGAAATCAAGGACTATGGCTATTTCATTTTTGTAAGGTCAAAAGTAAACAAAAGTCTCCCAGAGACAAACTCAAACATTAGGACCTTACCCATCAGTGTAGCTTCTCAGCCTCAAGTGTTATGAAGTCAAGCAGAGACTACAGAGCAGGAGCTCCTGTGACAATCCACGAAGTCTTGTTCTTGTTGAGTGGGTAGAAATAGAGGATGGGGGATCTGAACAGTCTGAATGAGTCTGTTCCAGATTCTGTTTCTCATTTACTGTTATTCGCTATTGAATTGGTGCAAACTGGGAGAAAGCTTCTTAATGCAGTGTGATAGACACCAGTTTGGAAGACTCTTTTTAGATCATTCTTCACTATCAAGGAACAGCAGAACCTTTTCTAACGTAGGCTAAAGGCAAGAGGCCAGCTGCAATAAAAGCAGGGTCCAGGCCAGGTCTGAAAAGAATCAGCTGAACCATCATGCACCACTCAAATCTTGGATACTGCCATTCTCATACATATGAGTTGTGCGGATTGTCTGATCACAGCAGAGATATGACCTATAATGATGCAGAATTTCCACACAAAATGTGTGATTATAAGACCTAATGGAACAAACTGCTGAGCAAAATCTGTTGCTCGTGAGACATATTCAAGAAAAGTGAATAATAGGGCCCTTTATGTATCTGGGAGCAATTCAAAGGAAAATAATATGAAACCTATGTGCTAGACTTAGGAAGCAAAAATTGAAAGTTACTGTATGAGAATGGAAAGAAAAATCTTCAAATATGGCAGATTTCACTTGTTTTATTTTGTTCGTTTGGTTAGTTTTTTCATTTTTGTTTTGTTTTGTTTTGCTTTAGGAAAAGTGACTAAGTATTTTTTAAAAGAGGATATTCTAAAAACTATTTAAAGTACATCATGCATAAAAAATAATTGCACACATGCTTAGAAGTCCAACCCAATAGGCCCTGTTCGGGCAAAAGCCCATCCATCAATAGAGTAGTTCTTGCCTGAATAAAGCATGTGGGACTGACCCCTCCTGACTGACATATAACAGGATACATATCAAGATTAGGACATCAAAAAAGAACTAGTATTAGCAACATGCATACAATTACCTGTGGGTAGATGTTTAAACATTATTGTTGATGGTGTAGGGCCTTCTGCTTAGGCCTGCTTCTCCAGAAGTTTACCCATGGCATCTGTGTCATGCCTGCTGTTCCTTTATGGCTATGATGTGTGTGCTGGCATGTCTCAGTTGATATGAGGTGCCTACCTTCAGACTGAGGTTAGCAACTGATTTTTTTCCATAGCTCAAATATAGTCACCTCAATTCACAGGTCTTAATCCCAGGCTGAATCCAGCCTCCACGTTGTCCAGTGCATCACGGGAAAAGAGCCATGGTGGCATCACCTGTGGAGTTCTAACAAAATAAATCAAGCAAAAGAGCAGAAATGTTACTTAGCAGTAAAGAAAGATATTCATCTGGGGGAATTGCACTGACCTGCAAAAAAAGGAGTGATGAGAGGACGGTAAGACAGAAGCATGAAACAGAAAGAGCATTTTGTTGACATTTTTTCCTAAAACACCTGTGAGAGAGCAATAGACTGGCAAAGCCACACCCTTCTGCTCTTGAAAGAAATGCAGTGGATGGAAGCTCAGGAAGAGCCAGAGGAAATCCCTCTCGCCATCAGGGAGAAGGAGGGGAGTGGGGCATGGCGGGGAGGGGGAGTGGAAACAGGGGTCTCTGCTTGGGGTAGCTGAAGAATACCTTCCCAGCCTCCCTGCCCTTCCCACATGCCCTTATGGAGTCTGTATGAGGTTCTGGAACTCAAGGGTCAGGAAGGCCTACCTGGGGGGGTTGCCCAGAGCAAGTCAGCCAACCAGAGGCATTACAACAATGTCTGTTAAGAAAGAAGAGTAGTTGTAGGTGAATCTCTTCTGAGGGGAACTGAGAGTTGCCTGTGCCAACCAGACCATTGCACAGGGAAGTCTGCTGCCTCCCTGGAGGTCAGGTAAGAGATATTTTTAGGAGACTCCCTGGATTGATTCAGTTCTTTGATTATTACCCATTTCTGTTTGTCCAGGTCAACAGTGATGAGGTTGAGGAGAGAAGTCCTAGGACAATTAGAAAGGACTTTGGGGCACTGGGATGACTGGTTGAAGGGATAGGAGCACAGGTAATATTTTCCTCAAACCCTTCAGTAGCAGAGAAGAATACTGAAAGGAACAGGAGAACCCACCTGATCAACAGGTGACTTAAAGGCTGGTGTCATGGTCAGAATTTTGGCTTTTTCAGTCAAGGGTTGGTTTACATGGCACCAGGCCTGCTGGAGGCAGATAGGGTTCTCCTCTATAATAGGGAAAAAAGGAATCTAGCCCATGAGTTGTCAGAACTGATTGAGAGGGCTTTAAACTAGGTTTGAAGGAGAAGGGGGATAAGACCATGCCTGCTAGAGATGATCCTAGGGATGGCGTGCCAGTGTGGGGGGTGAAACCAGTAGCCCAGCCGAAATGCATCTACACCAGTGCGTGCAGTATGGGAAACAAATACACGGAGCTGGAGACCATTGTGCAGCTGGAAAGCTAGGAAGTAGTCACCATCACGGAATCTGTGGGATGACCCCATGGCTGGAGTGCTGCAATGGATGGTTATAAGCTCTCCAGAAGGGACAGATGAGGAAGGAGAGGAGGGGGGTTGGTTCTGCATGCTAGGGAGTGTTTGGACTCTACAGAACTCCAGGATGGTGATGACAAGGTCAAGTGCCTCTGGGTAAGGATCTGGGGAAAGGGTAACAAGGTGCACATCCTGTTGGGAATCTGTTATAGAATCCCAACCAGGATGAGGAGGCAGGCGAAGGTTTTATAAACATGACATTTCCCAGTTGCTAGCCACTGTTGTGGGAGACTTTAACTTGCTGGATGTCTTCTAGAAACTCAGCTCAGCAGGAAGGAGGCAGTCTAGGAGATTCCTGGAGTGTGTGGAAGATGACTTCCTTACCCGGATGGTAAGCAAGTCTACCAGGACTGGTGGACTGCTAGACCTGCAGTTTACAGAGAAACACTGGTGGGAGACCTGGTGGTCAGAGGCTGTCTTGGGCATAGGAACTGTGAGATCATAGACTTTTCAATTCTTGGTGAAGTAAGGAAGGGGCTTGGACTTCTGGAGGGTGGACTTTGATCTACTCGGAACACTGGTTCAGACTCCCTTGGGAAACAGCCATTATAAACAAAGGGGTCCAGGAAGGCTGGACATAATTTAAGATGGGAATCTTAATGGTGCAGGAGCAGGTCATCCCTGTGTGCTGAAAGGTGAGCTGGCAGGGAAGGACTGGCCTGGCTGAACAGGGAGCTTTCCCTGGGACTCAGGAGAAAAAAAGACAGTTTATGACCTCTGGAAGACAGGGCAGGCAACTGAGGAAGAATACAAGGATGTCATTAAGTCATGTAGAGAGAAAATTAGAAAGGCGAAAGCTCAGCTAGAAGTCAGTCTGGCCACTGCTGTGAAAGATAATAAAAAGTGTTTTCATAAATACATTGACAACAAAAAGAAGGCCAAGGAAAATCTCCCTCCTTTATTGGATGCAGAGGGGAATGTTGTAACCCAGGATGAGGAAAAGGCTGAGGTACTTCCTGCTTTCTTTACCTCAGCCTTTAACAGGAAGACCAGTTATCCTCAAGGCTGGTAGACAGGGATGGGGAGCAGAATAGATCTCCTGTAATCCAGAAGGATATAGTTAGTGACCTACTGAGCCACTTAGACGGTCACAAATCTACGGGGCCAGATGGCATCCACCTGAGGGTATTGAGGGAGCTGGCAGAAGAACTCACGAAGTCACTCTCCATCATTTATTGTCAGTCTTGGCTCACTGGGAAGGTCCCGGATGACTGGAGGTTGGCCAGTGTGACAACCATCCACAAGAAGAGTCAGAAGGAGGATCTGGGTAATTACAGGCCTACCAGCCTGACCTCGGTGAGGGGACGATTATGGAGCAGCTCATCCTGAGTGCCATCACATGGGATGTACAGGACAACCAGGGGATCAGGCCCAGCCAGCAGAGGTTTAGGAAAGGCTTGACCAACCTGATCTCCTTTTATGACAATGTGACCTACCTAGTGGATGAAGGGAAGGCTGTGGATGTTATCTACCTGGACTGCAATAAAGCCTTCAATACTGTCTCTCATGTCATTCTCCTTGAGAAACTTGCAGCCCACGGTCAGGTGCATTCTTTGCTGGGTTAAAAACCAGGCCAAGACCAATGGCATGAGGTTCGTGATGGGTGCTGCACTTTGGTCACAATAACCCTGGGTATGGCTACAGGCAGGGGGAAGAGTGGCTGGAAAGCTGCCCAGTGGAAAAGGACCTGGGACTGTTGGTTGACAGGCAGCTGAACATGAGCCAGAAGTGTGGGAAGAAGGCCAGTGGCATCCTGGCCAGTACCAAAAATAGTGTGGCCACCACAGCAGGACTATGGCCAGTCCCCCTTTACTCAGTACTGCTAAGGCCACACTTTAAGTCCTTTGTCCAGTTGTGGATCTCTCACTACAAGAAAGACATTGAGGTGCTGGAGTGTGTCCAGAGAAGGACAGTGGACCTGGTGAAGGGTCTGAAACACAAATCCTATGAGGAGCAGCTGAGAGAGCTGGGGGTGTTTAGCCTGCAGAGAAGGAGGCTCAGGGGTGACCTTATACTCTACAACCACCTGAAAGGAGATTAGAGGAAGATGGGGGTTGGCCTCTTCTTGGCCTCTTCTCTCAGGCAACTAGAGACAGGACAAGAAGAAACAACCTCAAACTGTGCCAGGGGAGGTTTAGATCAGATATCAGGAAAAATTTCTTCACTGAAAGTGTGTTTAGTCATTGGAACTACCCAGAGAGGTCGTAGAGCACCATCCCTGGAAGCATTCAAGAAATGACTGGACGTGGCACTTAGTGCTATAGTTTAGTTGACAGTAGTGTTTGGTCAAAAGTTGGGCTCTATGATCTTAGAGGCCTTTTCCAACCCTAATGCTTCTGTGATCCTATTCTATGATTCTATAATTTTACAAGGAAAACCTTCTTTGAAAGCATAAAATAGATGAACTGAAAACCAGGAGACCTTCTCTCATATTTTCAGTGTTTGGTATATCATATCTGCTATTTGGTTATGTAGACATGTCTGAAGACCAGGTGGCACTCGTGATAAAATTTCACATAGCACTAAGTCCCTAGTTATTCATAAAAGGTCATAGGAACAAAGGTAGGCTGATTGAAGGAAAGTAACAGAGATATTCCTGTAAGAAAGTGTGCAGGACAGATGCATGAATATTATTAGAAAACTTCACGATGTGTCCCCATGGTGAAATGAGCAGCAGGTGCAGGGTTGCTGCAAGGGAAATTAAACAGGCAGTTTGAAAGGGCAGATAGATAGCACAGCCCTGGGACACATTCATTATAGCAGAGGAGATGTGAATGTTCCCTTACCACAGGCAATTATACTCTGCTGATTTGAAAACAACTGATTTTATTGTGAAAAATAAAGTCGTAAGTGGCCAAAGAGCCAAAAGACCTCTTGAAAATTTCTGAGTACCAGGCTTTTTATGAAATGGGAGCACCAGACAAGTTTGGAGCTATTAAACCAGGGCTTCAGGGAAGGCATTATTCTCAGTTTGCAGGACAGGAGCAGTGGAGAGTTCTGGTTCGACAAAACTCCCAAAAGCCAGAGGAAAGTTTTTTTTTCTTCCCAGAAGACTGTCATTGGAAAGGAATGATTTGAGTAACACTGGTACCTCTACAGAATGAATTCTTCAGTATAGGTGTTTCTTAAATGTTTCCAACACATTAATCCTATAAGGTAGCAAAAGAAATCCTATTCTAATGAAGGCCAAATACTGCTCCCCAAGAGATAAATTGAGAATAATTTCACTGATCTCAGTGGAGCTAGTGTGGATTATACAGTCGTGTCATGAAATGAAAGTAGAGTTTGGCTCTTTCTCTGTTAAGCAAGGGAAATGTCAACTTTATAAATGAAACCAGCCGCATAGCAACAGCCTGGTTTCCCTTATCCAACACAGACTCTGCTTCTAATTTCCATTTGTATTAAGGAAGTTTTATTTGGGTCATTAAGCATTTTTGTATCAGCACATCTGCCTTTGACTATAGAAACCAGTTATATAGCTTCCAAAACTAGCAGTGAAGGAAGAAAAATGAAGATCCAGGAGAACATCTTTAAAGCATTGTAAAATGTGTTAGTTATAACTAATTATTTTAATCCATATATTAACTAGCTGAAAATACAAGATGCATTGCAAGATTTTATAAATACATCAAAGCCTTCTGGTTACATCAAAAGGCATTCACATTCTTTATCTATTATGCTTAGGGCTTAAGGTTTCCTATTCAAACCAGTTGTCATTTTTTCCTTTGAAGAGCAGATGCTCAAAAAGAGCATTGATACTTCAAAAGAATGTACCTTGTACATGAAGTAACACTTAGTAAAATTTTTGTCTTATGTTCCTCTCTCCGTGTCGTGCAGAACACAAATATCAAAAACTCCCATCACCATTATGCTAAAAAGAAAATTTTTCATATTTTGCTCTCCTTCAGTCCATCCTATACTTGCTTGAGAAATAGGAAAGGTCTGCATTCACACTAAGCTGGACAGAAGAGCAAGACATCATTACCCTTACACTAATTTGTGTTGCTAAGCCTCATACTATATGTGTGGGGAACTTCACTGGTGTGCAGTCATACTGTGCTTTTAGTTTTGGAATGACTGATACATTGAAGAAGGTCTGAATCACTCACCTGAAACTGAAATCAAACTAGTGTTTTTAAGAAATTTCCCACAAAATTTCAGTGAACTTTGAGTCATTCCCTCAAATGCTTCATAAGTCAAGCAAAACAGAGAATTACATCTTAGAAATGTTACAAGAAATGTTACAAGTATTCTCTTCATCAGAGAATACTAAAATGGCCATAGATTTTGGATTATAGAATTGTCAGGGAACATAACTAAGGAGCGGGAGACAATAAACAGGTAGAGAAAGATGTATGACTGTAAGTGCAGAGCAAACCAAACCAAAACTTGCCAGAAGGACAATCCTGCTAAAGAAAGGTTGCTACAAAGATGATGGACCTAAGTCCTCTTGACTTCAGTTAAAACAGAGGGCAATATCCACAGAGTGGAAGTTTGATTTGGATGTCTGAAAACTCTGAAAGGCAGGATGTGTGAGAAATGCAGGAGGGCAGTACAGTGCTGGAACAGGTGCACAGAGACATTGTGGTAAATCTGTGTCCAGAGGGATGTGACAATGCCAGGTCTGATTACTGACAGCGGCCCAGCTATTTGAGCTAAGTGGCTCCAGAGGCTTCCTCCAAACAGCGTTTCTACAATGGCTTTGGTGCCTGAAGGGCAGCATCTGCTTAGAATTACCATGTGTTTTCTTGGAATGAATCTTGCTTAAAATATGGCAATACTTTGTTCACGTTGAACATGAAAGGGCAGGTTGGGTGTACTGGGGTGTGTTTGTAATCAGTACAAACCTGTCACTTTATTGGCATTTTGTTCCAAGTTTGTGTTGTAGAAAGCTTCCAGTCAGCATCTCCCAGCATCCTTGACACCTATGGAGAGGTTTCAAAAGGATTTTCAATTCCAGGAATTGCTCCTTTAAGCACAGATGGGAGCTGGTCTTCTAAGTGTTAACAGTTCCCCTGGCCACCCATAACAGTGAATTCCTTACCTACTGTATTCATTATTCCAGAGAAATTGCTAATCGTAAGAGGGAAATGGTCATTAAAAGGAAGCATAGCTATTTCTTTGTATACAAGCTTTTATTTAGGCCACTCCAGCTTCTTATTAGAGTAGGTAGCTACCAGCTTCAACTCTGCAAAAGAGTTACCTCATTTTTTGCAGCTCGAGGCTAGAGCAGTCTGAATTATATTCAAAATATATATAACCTACAATTTACCCAGTAATTAAAAAAAAAAAAAATATTGACAGACAGGATTACTGTGAACACCTAATGTAACCTAAATACTTCACTGAGTTAATTTCTTCTCTAAGATAATGCATACATTTCAGAAGAGCATGCAATCTTGATTTTAAAATTGCTGCTGCTGTAGAAACTCCCATTATTCTAAATAACTGTCCCAGAGTTCACCTTTTCTGGTGAACTCACCTCTATTTTGTGTTGTACTTAGAATTTGATTTTATTTCCTTTCATCTTACTTTCAGTGTATTTTGTTATATCAAAGATTGTCTCTATGTAAATAATGTCTAAACATTGCTGCTTAGGTTGGTTTTCAAAGAATTTGTAAGAGCACATGTTAACAATATGATATTGTTGTCATATGTGCTTGAAATTATACAAATGCTTCAAACATTGAGTAGGAAAAACAGTTCAGGTTTCTCTTCCCTCTATTACCTCTATTATTGCAAGTAAATGAAGATCAAACAGACTTGACTGAGAAATGAAATCCATGACAAAAAGTACAGTACATGTATAACAACTTATTCCCATGAGTTTAAAATGACAGCAACATTGGCTGGCTCATTGTTAATTTATATCAAAGGCACTATTTATATCAAAGGCATCTAGTGCAATTCAGTCAGTTGGAGATCAGTTTTGTCTGAACTATTTAACTCTACAAGTTTAGAAAGGGAGGATCCCAGAGGTGCTTCTCTTCTGAGTGATGAGCAGAGGTTTAACCCTGTGACTCATATCAAGTTTAAAGCAGACTGTGTCCCCAGATCCTCACCTCTCACATTCCCACTCCCACTTGTAAAGAATAGCAAGTGTAAATAGTAAGAAAAAAATGAGCGAATGACTTGGTTTGTTTATGATCCCGTTAATATATGAAAAGAGCTATGGTTTGTCTTTTTAAATGTATTAACCAAGGAAATCCCATGGATTGGGATTTTCTCCCAAGTGGAGAAAAGTGTTATTTGGGTTAAAGAACTTAGATAACCTGTCGGTAAAGAAGCTTATAGTGATAATTAGAAGACTTCTAGACATCATTACAGTGAAGGTTCATAATAACTTTCTACTTGGAGGCATTAAGGCAAAAAAAAAAATCTAATTAGCTGAAAAATAGAGCTTGATCAATTATAAACCTATGGGGTTACATGATGTGACTGCCAGCAATGACAGGGGACTGAACTCATTGAGGTCTCTCTGCTGCTTTGATTCTTACTGGAATATTTCAACCCTTCTCAGCTGTTCTCCTGCCTGTGAGAGAGGAGATACCTTGTATTTTCATGTATTGGAAGAAAGCAAGACTTAGAATTCCACAAGAGATTTCAGTGCTTTGCATCATGTTCCTCCTCTCTGATTCAAGTCCTCCAAAGGAGTAACCCCATCATTCTTTTTTCACAGCAAAGTGTACATTTGTCCAACAGTGGTGTGAGTCTCTAGAATTGTGTTCAATTGGTTGGTGTAAATCTGTAAGTATATTTCTACTCTGCCTCACCTCTTCCACTGTTACAATGACTCTCTTTGGTCCCTTCCAATTCAGAATATTTTGTGATTCTATAACTCTGAAATAATGACATTGCTCAAGACTTGCATAGATTTCTTTCAGTGATGATTTCCCCCACATTTTCCCAAGGAAAAGAGAAGTTCCCTTTTCTTTATTCCACTGCTGTGGGTATACATACTCCATTTTGGCACACTTAGAGTATGACATCCCATCACCTGCACCTCTTACCTTAGACAATATGGCCAGCTGCCTGTCTTCACCTTTGCTGCCTCAGGTGTCCCCTTGCAACAGAGCTTCTCTGAACCTCAAGGATCCCAAACAGACCTGTGACCACGTTTTCATTATATAGTCCTGACAGGGCTTATCAAACATGTTAAAGGTGAGACCAAAGACAGCTCTCCAGCTGAGTCTGTGCTTGCAGAGGCAGACACAGCAGGCGTGGCATTGACATTTTGTAGGTACTTTGGGACACCTCAGAGAAGGTAAGGTTTTCCAACCTGACAAAACATTTGTCAGAGGACAGAGACACAAAATATCCCATGCTTCTTTTAAGTTCATACATGTGAAAATGATAACCTGTGGCATATTTAATAGTTTATATTTACTCTCTCTCTTCTACCTTATTATATGGAGTCATATCCATTAATCTTCATGAAAATAAGCCCATGCTATAAAGGAGTGGCTGAAAAAAAGTTTTGACCTTCATACTTTCCTTAATTTGAGGACACTTTGTGACTCAGGAATTTTGAAATAGGACAGAATAAGAATTTTGTCTTATTATATCTTAATGTATTTTAGATTGGGATGGATACAATTACCCTGTAAAATGCTTTGGGCATGGTATCATTCAAATCTGCTTTAAATAGGATCAGATAACTAGGTAGGAAAAAATTACCTGCATTCTGTAAAGCCTTGTCTGTAATCACTTATCATATTTTACCCCATGAAATAATGAGGTAGGTGACCGCAATGGTAGATCAGATGCATAAAATAAAATGACAGTTTTTCTTTAGATGTTTGTGCCTTATTTTACTGTAAACTGCTTGGGTTTTTTCTGTTAGCCAACTCTAATATCCTTCTCCAAGCTTATAGAATCCATTCATTTTAAGGGGACATAAGCCACCCTAGAGTCATGAAGAGGTTGCAGAATTTAATCAGCTTGTTTACATTATTAGTCCTTTTAATTTTTAACAGCCTACATTTTCTCTGTCATTCTCCCAGGGCATTATGGCAGCAGTAAAGCTCTTCCAGACGGAGCTGCCAAGCCTGCGTTTTCGAAAGTTCTCCCTTCACAGCTCAGGATGAATTCTACTATGGTCTTACTGAGGAGACTCCAGATTAAACGGGGAACCATTTCTAGCTGTAAAATCTGCAATGGAAAAAGGGCTGAACTTGATGTGGAGCTAGGATATGTCCTTGGTTTTTTTGGTTGGTCTGCACGGGACATACCCCAGGCACTTTCCTCCTGGTGCTTAGAGCTCCACTTTTATGGAGGCTCCTACCTCCCGAGAAGGGTCTCCACAGAGTCCACATGCCTTCTTATCTCTCCAGCCACAGCTCTCCTGGACAAGCAGTGACTGGGGCTGCCATGAAAGATTTACCCTGGAGTCAAGGGGCCCAGAAGACATTGTTATTTTTTTCCCTCCATACGTGACATAACCAACTGCCACGGCAGAGAAGTTTTTGGGAGGACAGGCTCAGAAGAGAACACACTCACAAGTGTGACGTGTGACATGTAGGGAGCTCATGGGAAAGGATAAAGAGCCCCTTTTTGGCTCCTAAAAGTATAACAAGAAAGTAAGCAAAATAAAATAAGAAAGTGTTAGAGAAAGTCAGAAGAATTATACTCCAAAAGTAGCATTCCAGTCTCTGATGCAGAGATTTGGGACTTCGCAGTGTGTAGCCCATGACTGGGTTCACATCAAAACCACGACTGTTTGTGGAGTAACGACCATCTGAGGAGCAGCCTTCTAGTGCTTCGAGCTATAAAAGATGCAGATGTCAGGAGTATCTTAAAGGGAAACAGCCTTAAGAATGAAGTGTTTGGAGAAATCTTGTTGAGACATACCACACTGAAGATAAATCAATGCGATCATTCCTGGAAAGCCTGGCTGACAAATTTCCCGATCGCATAGTTTGTGGGGATAGCATAAAATGTTTCCTGCCTTACTGATGCAAACATTCTGACTATAGACCCAGATGAAATTTTGGAATGAAGAAAATAGGATTGAGCCAAGAGTTTCCTGGTGCTTATGAAAATTCCCCAGGAGTCAGAAGGAAAATTATAGCTGTATTAAGGTAGCCTAGAATGTGAGAGATAATGCTTGATATGGACTTTTCAGGGGAATTTCAAAATTGATAGAAGAGGTTTCTGATTAGATTCACTAGCTGCAGAGTGCAATTGCTACAATACTGTAGTGATTTTTGTTGGATAGGTTTTCCTCCATATTATGAAAACAGCTTTCTAGAAGACAAAAATGGCACACAAATGAATACGGCATACAGTAATTGAAATATGATGTGTCTCACCCTCCCATACATGAAGCTGATATGGCTAGATTCTTATTTACAAACTGTTTTAGGTCTTCAGCAGAGGTGATACAGTTGCTTATCACAGACAATAAATACATATACTGAGAAGGACTTAGGTTCAGATGCAAAACTACTGAACTTCTCATGACAGCATGGCTCTCCTGCAAAGTTTCTGTCTCCTCCAACCACTGCTGAACCAAAGCAGTGCTTAAGCAAAGGGGCCAGCTGCCATTTATCCCATTTAGGGAATATGACTATCCATGCATATTGGAAGTATGTTTTTAATGCTGAAAGTGCAATTCTTTCAGGACAAAACCAGTTCTGTTTACAAAAAGTTATCTGTTTTGTAGCAACCTGGTGCCTCTAAAACACAGGTTGCCAGAAGTTCCTGGCAGTGATCTGGATGTGGATGAGAGCTGAGGGGAATTCCAGGAGCTGGGCTCTTAAGAGGCAGCATAGAAAGAGAGCATCTGGTGGTGGGGAACTGTGACCCCAGTCACGGGGAGCCACACATAGGGAGACACTCCCCAGCACTTGCAGTCACATCCTTTTCAAGGAGATCAGCAATTCTTGTTATGAACTTCCTTTAGGGCTTTAGTAAACACTGAGACTTTTCTTCTCATCCACTGTTGAATAAACTGCAGAAACAGAAAATGTCTCAGAACCCCTTGGGAACTCTTGTTGGCTGTCTAAGCACAGACATAGAATCATACAGCTCTGGGTATGGAGTCCTTGCTTGGGTCAGTTTTATTTTATTCGTTACATGTAAAGTTGTGTCATGCTGGTGGCTCACCAAAGCAGCACAGTAAGAATTAAAATAGAAAAGATGTAGCATTCAGGACATAATTTCCAGAGGTAATTATTTTTGTCCAGTAAAAACATTACTTTTTTCCTAAGAAATGAGGAAGAAAAAAGACAGCAGTTCTCCCCATGGTATCTTTTTGGGCTTCTGCTGTAACAATTAAGTTAATATATCACATCTGCTGTACTTCCTAATGAGGGAAGGTAGTCAGGATCCTTACCCAGCTCATCCAAGAGCAAGAGACCTGAGATGTTTCTTTCTATAACTGTCCAAGCAAAGTCTTTATTATGGCTGAGGAATGTGACTGGTACTTATATCCTGGACCTTTTCTTTATATCTACAATCAGTTAACATAGATTAATTTTCTAGTTTTCCCGTTCCAACATCTATAATAGCCTTTGATTTTTTTCATTGAATTCCTAACCTGGTGACCAGTGATTAGCGTGTACACCACTGGCATGTATCTATACAGCTAAGGCCCCATCAGGCAAGGAAATAAGAGTGGAAACAAAAATTAATCAATGAAATGGAAAAGAGTCTGAAGTTACCATGATTATTTTTAAGAAGTGAGAAGGTTTTGAATTTTTAGGCTTTCAAATTACTATCTATGATTTTGGGGGAAAAAAAAAAAAGGAGTCTAACCCTCCAAATAGTTTCAACCCAAGTGGAAAAAGAAATTTTTGGCTCACAGCTTCTAAAAGGATCATTCAGCCTAATCCAATCTTTAGGAGTAACTAAAATTGTGATGCCAAATTTCTGTTTCTAGCCCAAATTGTTTTGTTATTGCCAAAAATGTGTCTGGAAGAATTAAACTGCCTGAGGCTAAAATGTTTTCCCTGATTTACAATGTTTGGTTAAAAATGTATTTAGGCCAATGACAAGTAAAGCAGGGTGTAATTTAACTTGAAAAAGAAGTTACTATAATGCTGAAAACCTCACTGAGAAATTTCAGATTTATAAAAGATAAAGGGAAATGCTGACAACCCAGAACTATCACAATGCCAGAGAGTAAAATGGTCTTAAATAATGTGCATATTTTGTGAGGTATTCTTTTTATAATTGACAGTGGAAATGTGTATACTTTGCAAATTCTAATCATGGCAATTGCTGCAAGATCAGCAAAGGTTTATATATAACTTCATCTGCATAAAGCAACTGCAGTGAGCTACATCCCATCTAAAATTAATGAATTTACAGATCAAGCCCAGTATTCCAACACCTGTATTTAAGTGCCTACCCTACTCTCTGTATCTGAGTAAGGTGTTACAGTGTGTTAAACCCAGTACCTAGAATTACTTTTCATTAGCTGAATAGCTCTTGAGATCCAGGGAAGGGGAAAGCTCAGCTGCCTGAACAGACCTTTTGAGATGGTAAATATTTCATCTGCTTAGACATTTTCACTTATTCTACACAGCTTCAGATGCTTCTGCAGAAGGTCATGGGCTCAATCTGCCAGTCCCCAGTGGTGATAGCCTTGGGTAGCATTGGCCATCTCATTTGGAACTGACAGCCTGAGTCTAGGTAACTGAGTCTCACCTTTTGTTTACTGTGGTTAGTAGAGGCTCGATTCAGTTACATGAACAAAGGTGGGCTTAAAATAGGCTGTTTCAGAGGACTCAGGATGTCGGGAGAATCTACTCGGGTACTGCAAATGTGGGTCAGGCCTTAGGGGACAGCCCTGCTGTGGAGGCCAGGCAGCTAGCAGACAGGCAAAACCTCTTACCTAGGTCATTTTAAAAGGCACTGGGTGCTAAGCTGGGGCAACTGAATTGAGCTGTCAATTTTCATTAACTCTAACAGGAACACAAGAATCTGGAACTGAATTTCTGTCTGTGTCTTGTGTTTAAGCTGATTATCTCAACTCCCTCCACGGTCAGCAAAGAGAGATGCTCCCAGGGTCACTTGCCTTAGATGTTTATTTCAGTGTGGAACAAATCTTTCTGCAGAAAATCCTCACCACCTCTGTGTTGCTTAGAGGGGGAACCTCTATGAAAGGCATCAGGAAAACAACAAAGAAGAGATGAGAAAAAATGCCAACTGCATTGTGTATTATTTTTTTCAGAACATCTTTTTATTAGTTCAGATAAGGTCTATTGAGTTCACTGGAAAATCTTTAAGTTTTAATGAGAAAAATTGTAGGTCCAAAGATACTTCAACTCAATGAATTCAAAAGAAGTTTTATGCAATAATACACGAGGCTGCTCTGCTTTTATAGCCCACCTGGTTTAAATTAAATACTTGGTGGGCTTGTATTTGCAATACAGTGAATTTCTGGGCAATTGCTACAGGACCACATTTTGGTACCTGAATCATTTTGGCCTTTATAATTTTATAAGGCTACCTAGAGATTAAATTGGCCAGTTCTGCTCCTCTACAGTCGTTCACTGTCATTTTCAGAAAATGCAGGGACATGTAAACTCTCCTGCATGAGCAGGTCTGTTGCAGTGCTAGGTTTGGTTTAGCAAGCTGCAGCTTTCCCTGGGAGCTCAGAGGGGCTGCTTAGGGCAGGGCAGCCCTTCTGTCCTCCTGCAGTCCTTTTCGGACAGCTCTGCACTCTTGCTCCAGGAGCTACCAGCTCTACAACACAGTGAACAGCAGAGGAGGCAAGAAGGATCCCTCCATGAGGGTTTCAGAGGATCTTTAATGGTTACATCTTGTCCTGGCGAGCCCGAGAGGCAGAGAGACCCCGTGGTCGGGGCGCAGGGGGGTTTTCTCAGGGGCCCGGGGTGGTCCATGGGCAGAGTTGGGGTACAGGAACCACTGGGGAGAACCCGAGGGAGTGGCCAAGGCTAGGGGCAGGGGAAAGTGGGGGGGAAACAATATGGGATAGGAAAAGCAGTGGGTAAACAGATCACTACACAGGTCAGTTCAGAATTGAACCTCTGGTTATTTCTGCTGCCAAGCTATAGTAACCTATTTTAAGGTAAGTTTGGGTCTTCCCTTAAAAGAATTTTCAGGACAGAATCTGTGTTTCCACGTTCTGAAAACTGGAGGTGGGTGTGGGGGTAGTGTTGCTATCTTTTTTTGGCTTTTTTAAACAGGGAAACCCAGATAATTTTGTGACTGCTTCTGAACCATGCTCTGATTACAAGTCTTCATAAGAGGTTAGAATCATAGCAGAAAATTGCAGGAGCTGTCTTTGTTTCATGTATTTTTTTACACAGAAAAGAAATTCTAAAAGTAAAAGCTGCTTGCTGTGGAAAATACCATCTCTGCCTCTCTAAGACATAGATCTAAAAAAAAAATGCTATTCCAGCTCTCTAGTATTTGAGTAGCTGGACAGTTTAGGCCGAGGATTGTCTTTTAGCTAAAATATCCAGTTTCTATGTGCCAAAAAGCTAATAAAAGAAATCAATGTATACTGCTGTACTAAATTAAATTAACTTGCTGTGCTAACTGATTTTCCTCTGTACTCCAGATTAGATTGCTAAGGATCTTCCCATAAAAATACGGAATGTCATCTGTATTTTAGTACTAGTCCAGACTCATCCTGACTCAGCTGTGAAGTACTTTGCTGTCAGGAAGACCTCACACTATTTTATGAACTGTGTTCAAAAACACAGTGCTTCAAGTGATTTCTAACCATGCTATGGTCACACTAGGTAAGAAGCACACATGATTTAGGATTACATACATTTTTAATGCTGTTTATCAGAAAGGGGTATGATATTAGTTCACAGGGTAAGGGCTTTCAGTGGGTTTTAATAAGTTCAATGCTACAATTTACTGTGAAATTGAAATAGTTTCATGCCAAGGGCATAATCAGTATGAGAACAAGATTGGGATTTGATAAAATATGAGTTTGAGGGAATAAATTGCACAGGGATTTAGCAGAGGGTCTGGTTAAAAATTGGCCTCTTAGCTTTACCTTTTAGGAAAAGGAGAGTACTTAATTTTGATTCAGAGCAGATTCATGTTTCAGCTAAAACTTCGGGCCGTAACTCTCCTTTTGATCCATTTGAATATGACAAAGGACTTCATAGAGGTAAGACGGCAGCTGAAAATAAAGCCTTCATTATTATTTACTTTCCCACAGTGATCACCCAGTGACCAGAGAAGGTGCCTTTGCAGGCTGTACCGCATGCCAGGAGGACAGGGCAAGCCCCGTCCCTGACCGTGACCATCCTTGGGGAAGGATTCATGGGAGCAGAACATCACACCGTGAGGAGAAGCTGCTGAGGTCCTTTAAGTGCAGTTACAGCATTTCTCTTGCCAGCACATTTCACAGCTGAGCAGGGACCCGATGATATTTAAGGGGCGTCTAATGCTCAGTGTGGACAAAACCAGCAGCTGTGCAGTTGTGCCCAGTTATATCCCCTCCCCTCTATGAGTTGTTCCTGTATTGGCTCTGAAATCTCACAGTTTGGTGTGCTCATGTGAAAACAGAAACTGAACTAAATTGTGCAATGCTGAGAGGAATAGCCACAGTGTGCCAGTTTGCCAGACTGCTGTTTCCTACCTGAGCTTTTCCCTCAGAAAGGGTGATTTCATTCCACTTATAAAAATAGCCCCTAAATTTTTTTAAAACTCATACTTTTGAAAACATTGCCCTTATGTAATTCTTTGTATTTTGCAAAACACGTGTGTTAGACCCCCAAGCACTATATTTTTGTCCCTGAAGGTTGGATTTCCAGTACTTGAAAGAGTGAAGTCCCACCTCCATACCCAATACATTTCAGTTTACTGCTCCGTTTTTCACTTGCCAATGCATACAAACAAAGACCTAGGGAAACCTTTTCAGGATGCTAATAGGGAACTCTCTGGTTTGACAGTGCTAGCAGGGTGTAAGGCTAGAACAGAAAAGGAGGAAATTAGTCTTTCACCCTGGGAAAGCATTGCCTACTGATATAAGGAGCCATCGAATCTCAGTAGCCTTTTTAAACAGTTTATATGAAAAGAAAAGAAACCTCAAAACCCAACAAACAGAGGGAAGAAAGAAAGAAAGGGATTTCTGTTGCAAATTGACAGGAATGGTTGTATTGAGTTTCTGCTGATAAAATCTCTCGACAGCAAAGAGTTACAAGGAACAAAAGAGGCTTTATGACTTTTTAGGGGGAGAGAAATGAGGATGTAATGATGAAGGTTGAATATACAAGCAAACTTCTCCAAACTTACCTGAGTATTTGGGAATTTATAATTTATGTTTCTGCATAAGCAACACATTTACCTGTTTCTTTTTTTTTCCCCAGTTATTTTGGTGGGGTTTTTTCTGGATGTGACTCAGCTATTTATGAGTGTCCAAAAGAGAGATCATACTCTACAGTCAGAGATGACAGCAACTCACTACTCTGTTTTAAATGTGAACTAAAAAAAAATTCTGGGTAACTGTACCAGCGGTATGTTAGCAAGTGCAAGTTAGTTTAACATAGGCCATACAAATAACATTTGCATATAATAATTCAAATGTTTGTCTTTACTGCAATAGCAATATGCAAAATGGAAAGCATTTGAGAAATCCCTGAAATAAAGAATAATATATTTAATACCAATAGACTGCAGAGAAGAGAGAGAAACTTCTAGATGAACTTTTGCACATGAGATTAATATTCAATGGGAGATGGTAAAACCCTGAAGTTTAAAAACCAGAAATCTAAAATTCCTTCCATCATTCTGGAACCATTAAGGTCAGAGGTACCTTAAAATTATTGGTATTGGTCCACTGACACTTATGCTAGGTCAATAAAGGAGTGAATATGATTTGATAAACTGCAATAAAGGATAACACCCAAAATGTGAGAACTTGATTCTTGAGGATTATTTCATAAAGCAGCAAGAATGCCAAAGAAAATATGAGGAGAAGACTTAAAGCATTCAAAAAGGGACATAATGACCTGGGATATGTAAAAAATTAGATGTTCTGCCTTCAGGAACATACAGGACCCATGATTACACAACATGAAGTCTCTGGCAGCACTATTGGCTGCAGGTATTCCCATTAGTATCTTTTTCTGATTTCACCTGCACAGTTTCTTGAATGGATAGATTGAAATCCACTGGGAAGCCAATAATTTTAATATAGTTTATTGAAAGTTTTTAGGGTTTGGTTGTTTTTCATGGGTTTTTTTTTCATTTGTTTGTTTTTTTAAGTTCAGAACAGCTGCACAAAGACTGGAGCGTGAGCTGCTACTGCCAATTCACACTCTGTACTATGAAATCCATTAGCCTGTATCTAAAAGCTTGATCTAGCAAAGTTGGTGTCTTGCTGATGAGAGCAAAGACATTGAATGAAATAAATGCATTAAAAATGGTAAAATTGGTAAAAGATAACTACCCAGAATCATTCTAAAGGTTTGAATGCCATCTTGGTCTCTTACCTTCTGTCAAGTGCTTTACATCCTTAAATATGCAATTCCAGTGAATGCTTTTTCATCCTTTACTGGATAATAGTTTGAGTTTAACCAGCCAAACTACTTTTAAAAGGGAAGTTTTACATTCTTTATAGCTCTTAGGATTGGTGTGAGAACTTCAAAAGCTAATTTTACGCTTTCAAGAAAATTCCGAGCATACAAGAGTCTTCCTTGTTACCAGATATATTTCACTCATCAGAAGTATTTCTCTAGGCTGCTACCCCACAAAACCGAAGTGACCCATTGTATCTCAGAGCTTGTTACTATCCAGTTGTTTTTGGGGTTCTGGGCATGACAAAACTGGACCAATAATCTGTTTAGGAATGCTCCTTTGGAGAACAAATTTCCTCAGGTTTAGCCAGCCATCTTAAAGCCTTACCTAACATGAAAATTTGAAACAGAAAATTTTCATAATAATTGCAGGGATTAGAAAGTAATTATTAAGTTTAAAGAGAAGTGCCTGGAGATAGATAAAATTCATGCCTGTTGACTGGATTTTGGTAAGTTCTGTAAGGATTTCCTACTGCTATTTCAACTAAAAAGCTGTTGGCTGTCGTTGGGGATGCTTTTCTTCTAAATAGGAGAATGCACAGATGCAAATTCCTTCTCATATATTCTGTTCCAAACTGAATGATCCATTGCTAAGGAACTCTTCCCAGCTGGTGTTTCTTATGATTAACAAACTTTATCCAGATGTCACTCTTACCACATCTTGTAACTGCTGACTGCCCATTGGAGTCTAACCTCTTCTGCATGCAGATACTTTCAATTATTTCTGGGTCAAGGTCAAGCAGAAGTCATGCCTGTAAACATACCTATACCTAAAGATAAATAAAATATCCTCCTAATAACATAGCTACTCATGATTTTCAGAGAGCTACTGGCTTTCTAGCCATAAATTTAGTAACAACTTGTCTGTATTATTTTGCAATAAACAAATAGGATTTTATATTCTTTCCAAGGCTCTGTATGTTTTTCACACCTATGCATTAATGTTACCCTCAGTGTCTTTATTAATTTTCATCTTTCCATCTTTATTAATTTTTCATCTTTTCCATTCTGTACATGTCACAAAACTCCTTTTTGCAAGGAGTTTCAAGTATAGTTTAGAGGTATGCTGTAATGTATAGAAAAGTGCTTAATTTTGATGAATTAATCATTATTTATTGTGATAATTAACTCAGACAAGTGGAAGAGAGAACCTACAAATGCAGAAATCATGATACATAGGTGGTATAGCATACAAGAGGTGCTAATTCACACCCTCTGAAACAGTGTAATACAGATGTGAAATGAAGCAGAGACAATGTATAATAAGGAATAGATGGAATTGATGTATCTCAGAACAAATCATCATAGGAAACATTTGGAATTTATCAGGAAAAACAAACAAACAAAGAGGTTGCCTTGAATCCTAGAGCTTGCTAATCACAAGCTATTGCTTAAAAGAAACTGGAAAACAGAGGCATTGTGAACAAAAAATGGTAGACTCAGTCCAGATCATCAATAAACATAATAAACAGAAAAAAATCTGTAGTACCTTTTCACTCTGTACATGGGTTTTCTGAATAGCTCCTCTGGAGTATCTTGCTTGACCCATTCACTGAGAAGATATTCCAGGTTTTCACTGTACATTTCAGATTATGTTCTGAAAACCAAGCATCTCACATATATATAGCACCTTACATGACTTCCTGCTTTAGGTCTTCACTGGTACTGGCCCTACCTCATCCATGGTTCTCTCTCATACAAGGATTTTCTAAATGATCTTGGAATGTACACAAAACTTCCATTTTTTTTTTTTTTCAGTTGCATGTAATATTATTTTGGAATTCTGTGTGTTTTTAGGATGCATAGATGAAAGATACTAATGGAATGTATCCAATAGAAGAAGACATTTTACATGAGCAAAGAAAAGTAGCTTTGAGTAACAACTATTTTAAAAAAATGGGGAAAAGGTAGTTCTCATTTATATAGTCAAGTCATATAAAACAAATTAGGTCTCAGTTATTTCTTCATTTCTTTACCAAATTTATAGTTCCCACATGTGAGATTTGTCAGTCTTATGAGAATAGCCAGAATAGCCCTAACTACTTCGGGTTTAACTTGAGTTTAAATGCTCTAATGTGCCTATTTTTATAGAAATAAAATATCTTCAGGGTTAGCTTATTATTTTTCTAATTTGACATCTTTTTGTACATGTAGTATTTTAGACCATATACTTCAGATTTCTTTTTCTAATTTAGCTTTAGTAAGGTGTAATTTAGCTTTAGTAAAGCGGCAAGTATTACTCTATAAAACTTTACTGGACGAAAAAATTCTAAGGAAAATATTTTCAGAAGCAAAGAAATGTGAAAAGTTTGAGATAGGTACCACAGTCTGAGCCAGACATTTTTCTCCTTATCAAAATTTTGTTGTAATGGGAATGATGACAATGACTTTTCAGATCACATTGATACTCACATGACCAGAATTCATTTCAGTTTGCTTTCTAAGTTTACTGTGATGCTCAAGGTTACACATCTGCCAGTGATGCATTGCCATACAATGGAGGTAGGAAAAATGCAGTGAAGAAAGCTACCCTGTGTTCAGTAGTTTGTTACCAGGGTCCTGTGCTGCTGTAGCCTTCACAACCCTGTAAGAACCGCGTTTATCAGCACTTCTTCAAGAAGCTGTTCCAGGGGGGCTTTGCAGATACATTTATTTCCAGATCGTTCCTGTTTGCTCCTGCTCTTATTGGGTATTTCCAACAAGGAATGAGCTTGGAGAGGAAGAAATACAAAATTAATTTATAGAAGTTCAGCAAAAGAGACTTGAATATTCTGATAAAGGAAACTGTTAGAGAAATTATTTGTAAGCATAGTCTAAGCAGGGGAAGTCCTCCTAGCATTCACCATAATGGATGTGTCCAGCACTGAGGTGCCAGTTATACCTTCATCAATGAAACACGCAGAAGAAAAGGAAACAAATGGGAAGGGTTTTTTCTATTCTTTTGCTTCAAAATTTGTATTCATAGGTTTATTCACTGTAACTGTTTCTATTATGTCTGATATGACATACATATATTATTTCTTTTAAGATTTCTGGGAGGGAAGGGAAATGTTGTCCAAAATATTGGGAAGAAAATGCAACTCTACTGGCCATACTGGTCTGCAAATTATTTAACTGCATGTGGTACAGACATTTAAATTCAGAGAAACTTTTTCTGTGGTTACTATGTTCGCAGCCAGTGTTGGAAGTTTTTCTCTGTTCTTTTATTTTTCTCAAGATTGCAGCTAGTAATGCTTTAAGAAATGCTAGAAAATTATAGAAAAACCCATTATCATTCCCTCTACTTTCAACTAACTGTCAATCAAACTTCCCACACAATTCTCCCTAAGCTTCCTCCTGCTCTCACAGAAAGTATTTGGCTTGTTAAAATCTACTTTTTTCCCTGAAACATTGTTAAAAATATGTCTGATTCCATTCCTTCAGCTTGTAATGACCACGATTCCAATTGCAGGTCACGTTGAAACATTTTTTCCCAAATGAAGATTCATGGTACTCTTTCCCAGCTTTGCATTGGAAAAAACAAACTTCTTCCAAACTAAATAGACCGTACTACAATAGAATGCTTCCCTCCCCCCTCCTCCCCCCCCCCCCCCTCCCAATTTTCTCTTCTATCCTTGTCCATAAAGTATTTTTTCAAATAGGGAACCCTATCTTCACTTCTTTTGATTCTCAGTTGTATAAGTATATATATATAAAAGCAAAACATTTCTTAATGCAGTAAAGTAGAATACTTATTTTTAATGCTTTTTTCCTTGATTCTGAATGCCAGAATTATTGCCTGTTCATTGAGCAGTGAAATGTATAAAAAGTAATACTTATCACTGCCTGGTAGAAAGACACTTTTCTCGTACTGCTTCATGAGATAATGACTACTTATTACAAATGCCTATAATGGGAAGTGTCTGCCTCTGAGTAACAGAGGAGTAAGGGAGCTGGGGCACTCTGGTGGCTCACCAAGGTTCGAATCAAGCAGACACCTTGTTCCCAGATTGTTAGGAAAGTAGAAGTATGCGAAGCAGAAAATCCCCAGCTCTGCAATTACCCCTGAGTTTATCTGAGAAAGCAAAGGCCTGCCATAAGCTTCAGGTGAGGGTGCGTGGCAGCAACCCTGAGCACACAGTGGTGTCCATTCCCTCAGCAAGGAGGAGCTGATCTGTGCAACCAAAGCTTCCCAGGGGTACTTCTCACTACAAGCCCACCTTCTGTGGGTGGCACTGCTGGGTTATCACCCTCTGCCCACGGACTAAAGCAGCAGAGGGTCACTTCCACAGAAGATACTGATGCCAATGGACAGCAGGGAGCCCAGCAGTTCAGTGTGGCAGCCTTGAAGCACTCAAAGCTGGTACAAACTAAACTTCCGGAGAATAGTTCAGGTGCCGATTTTTGTAATGCATTTCTGACATAATTCCTCAGATACTATTCTGTAGCTTGCACAGTTCGAGGTTAGATTCTGTGCCTGTGTAAGAATGATGCTCTTAGAACATATCCAGACTTTTTGTTTTCCCTTATTCTTTGCCGGGAAGCTGCTTGGAGGAGAACAACTGAGCTGAAAGCTGAGCTCTTTTCTTAGAGAGCTGAGCATGTGCAGACCAGCACAATATTGACTGTAAAGATCTCACCATGTCCATTACCACGAGAAAAATTTCTTCCTATGTCTTTTTCAGGACTCACCATTGCAAAGAAACCCAAGTCATGCAATGCTAAAAAATTAACATACTCTTTACCTGATACTCACCATTATACCTCATTAAATACAGCATTACACTCTATCTCCAGACCTTAAAATCTTCAATGACTTTGTAATTTGTTCTTTTTCTTTCTCATTACAGACAGAAGTTTATATTTGTGTTAGTCTTTGTTTTAAAATGAAAAAAGCACAAGCTTGTCTTTACCCAGATAAGGACCACATTTTAAGTCTGTCAGACCAACAGGCACCTATTTAAGTCAGCACTAGCAGAAAATGAAACATCTCTGTCACTTCTCAATAACCACCAAATAAAAACCTTAATGCATTTTTTTCTTAACTTTTGATGCAGCTTGATACATGCTGATACTACCTCCTAATCTGAAGAGAAACTTCTTACTTGCCCCATCACTGTCACTCAGGAGAGGAGCTGCCACTGGGACACAACAGCATTTCTCTAGTCTCTTCAAGGAGCATTGCAGAGTGACTGCATTGTTTTATTCAATAGCCTTCTCGAGAGCAAAAGCCCATACTGAGAAGGAGGGAGCAGACCATATGCTCTTTTTTCAGGCCCACAGAGACAATTTAGTTCAATTATAAAAATGTTTATCTCTGGCTCGTTTGCCCATATCCAAGCTGGCCTACCATGCTCCAGCCCAGAAGACAATGTCCTGTGCTCTAGGGGAGCAATGTGCCCGAGCTCTTATACACTGCCACTAAGCACATGCTACCTACTGCTCTTGACAGATTCTGCCTAAGGAGATGCCACGAGTGTGAGGAGAGATGCTACAAGCAGAAGAGTATGCATATGTTGACATGACAAATTTGATTTTGAATAAAGGCAGACTCTAAACACAAAACCACAAGCATACAGACGGATGTTTTTATTGATGCAATGATTAAGTACAGGCAAAATGATGAGACATTAAGTAACGGCATGTTTTTTGTTGAATTAAAAAATATGAATGGTAAATGACAAATTATTATCAGGAATAAGATCCAAGTTCCCAGCTAAAGGTACTGAGCAGATTCCATGGAACCAAACTAAGGATAGAAACTGTAATACCCAATTAAAAGAGCCTCCTACTGCTTGTGTTTAATGTTAAAAAATTATGATACATCCACAGGGAGACAGCTGTTAGATGCTCAGAGGTACTGTTACTGACCTCAGTAGGAAAGGTTAACATGTACCACGAACCTGAATATCATCAGTGTGCTTGTGATAATGAAAGCCATATGACATAATCAATGCTTCAAGGAGGTTTAATTGTAATGAAAGATGTGAAAGGCTCAGGACAGAGCCCCGAGGCTCACTGACACTCAGAGAACTTACAAATGAAAAAAGCTCGATCAGCACATGGAACCAAAAGGGTGGTTATGGAGTAACCAAATCTCATCCCAGTCCACGGAGCTTCGCAGACAACAATTGTTGAAGTGATGCCAAAGGCAGCTGTTCAGCTGAACAAACCTGAAGAAAATCTGAGGAATGTCACTCAAGGTTCTTGTTCCTTACAACAACTGTCCTAAAAATACAACTGCACCTCGTTATACGCTAAACAAATGGTCAGTTTGAGACAGCATATGCTACAGGATGTGTAGAAGGAAAGACCATAAAAATAAGTGTAAATTTTAATGAACTATAGGACATACTAGAGGCTTGGTTACAGTCATAATGGAAGCTTCCTATCAGACTTGGAATTCTGGTGTGAATCCAGAGTGACTCACTGAAGTAATAAAATTGAGAATTTTCAACATGGTTTCCTTCTCTAACAGTTGAAACTCTTAAATTAGGCCCATTGAGCATGAATAAACAATCTTTTCCCACTCTAACAATTAATTCCCTAGCTCCTGCTCCCTTACCTGACCAAAGCACACATTAGACTGTGTTACTGACAGACGATGAATGTATGGACATACTAGTTCTGGTTTGAACTCTGATGCAGACTCCCAGTAGGGACACTTAGGGTGTGTTTAGTTATATGTAAAGAGTCACATAATTTAAATCATGCACTGTTGTATTGCATTCCTGAATATGCAAAAGGTCAATAAACTTTTTCTTCTGCTGAGGCCTATTTCTACAACTGTGCTGTTCAACTCTGTCCCTAAGATTTTTAAAGGCTCTGAGGTCATTAGAAAGCAAGGCTGAGCTACACAATTTAAAAAGCGGTGTACAAGGTACAGTCATTTACAGATAAGGAAATGACTAATTGGACTGGCCTTTAATTTCAGTTCAGTGGAATCTCTCTGAGATAATATTTCCTGTCAATGACTTTCAAAGATGCAGACATGCTGTAAGAAATTTGCTTCAGAACTACAATTTTGGTATTTCTGATAGGATACAAGCATCTCTGGAAATCTCTGAATCCCAAAGTAGAAAAAAAAATTAGCACAACGAGTCCTTGGATATACTATTCACTAACACCCATTCTGTTTTGGAGAACATAACAGACAATTACAAATTCTGTGTTAGACTTGCCATGTATATTTTCCATGGATAAATTTCATAGATAAGATATTTTTAAAATATTGGTGCTGTGCATCTGTTGTCTTTGTTCTCTTGCTAATTAAGATTTTGGGGCTTTTTTTCCCTGAACAACTCAGAAAACACAGATGAGATATTTTTCTTGCATTCAATAAAAAGTTCACAAAGTTTTAATGTAACCTATAATTCCTAGAATGTTTTCAGGAATATTTCAGTGGTGACTGGATTGGTAACACCTACTGTCTCATCATTAGACCATTTGTACACCATTATAGTGCACAATAGGAAACAAGCTACAGGCAAACCCCACAGTTTGGCTCTCCTGACTGCATGCCAGTCCAGTTTTTACAGAAAAGGTGATGAGGGATCCCCTTCTCTCCAGGATCCAGTGGACGGAGGGTGCTCCCTCATTAGATGTGCCAAGCTGGCCAGCTCTCAGATAGGGAACACCTGTAATTCCAGAGCCTTCAGCTTGCTGTAGAAGCCACAGAACCATTACTCTAGTTGTTCAAAGGAAGGGAATTGTTTCAGGCACTAAATGCCATTTTCTCAGGACACCTACTACAGAAGTAGCTCCTTAGGCAAATACAGACACTGATGGTCTGCCAGACAGGTCAGTCTTTAGCACCACAGTGCTGGCAGTGGCAAACTGAAAGCCTAAAGTGTCCCCATACAGGGTCTAGGTCCCGTCAGGCCTCTCAATGAGCACTGCAAATTTGACTCTGGGCTTTTGGGCACTGTGGCAACAACTGCCACATCACCACGGGTCCCAAGCTGAGTGCCTTATCTGATGTTTCCTCACGTGCATGCGTTATCATTTATTTGATCTCTTATTTGTATGCAAAAGTATCTTCAATATAACTACATTATTACCCTGCTCTTCATGCATTATGTATAGGCAAAAGAGCAAGGGCAGGTCTTTGAGCAGTGTTTCAACAGGTTAGCTTGAGTCCATTTCTCTGTAAGCATGCATTAAATATGTGATGGCATGCCATAAAAATGTCAACATGATTAGAGAGAGAGGGGTTTGTTAGATGACCAGAATGGAGACTAAACTAGCTATGAAGGACACGTGCAGCTGGAAAAGGGAGCCAAAAGACACAGCACTTGGTGCAGCAGATAGTGCAGAAGAGTGCAAGAGAGGAGGGCAGAAGCCCTGTACACATGCTTGGCAATGGTGGTGCCATGCCACAAGACATGGTCTCAGCACACACAGGATCAACTCCGCTGGCACAGCAGAGACCTTGACCCCGAGCAAGCTTCCCCAGGAGGATGGTGGTCCAGAGCACTAAAGGGTGCCACATGCCTCCCTCTAGGACCAGGACAGAGGATGTCCTTACATGCAGCCCATGTGCATGGGGAAAGGCTCTAAGTCAACAGGGAAAGGAGTTGGGAGAAGATGTCAGCAGGCTGCGTGGCCTCAGGGATGATGAAAAAGAGGGAAATGGTAGACTGGGTTTTCTAAGCAAAAGATACAGGGTGATGTGTGTAAGACAGACTTTGTAATCAACAAATTGGGGCTGTGGAGCTCCAGCTCAAACATGTGCATGTGGATAAAGAAATGGCAAGAGGACAGTAAAAAATACATGAACTATAAAAATGGACAGAGAAGTGAGTTAAAAACTGGCTGAACTGTCAGACTCAGATGGTTGTGACCAGCAACAAAAGTCCAGCTGAAGGCTGGTCACAGGGTCTTGTGTGCCACAGGGTCAGCCACACTTAGTGCAAGTACCAGTTTAGTATCCACAGTAGTGGCCTGAATGTTGGGAGGGAGTGTACTCAAAGCAAGTTTGCAGGTGCGTGTCACAAATCTAGGACAAGTGACTGATACCCTAGATTGGTGTGCTGCCATCCAGGCATTCTTTGCAGGGCTGTTAAATGGGCAAGGACTTACCACAAAGACCATTGTAAAGTCCATCATTTGTTATTCCTGGAGAGGAGTAACATCAGGCACTTGGAGGCCAAGTGGCTGGGAAGCAACTTGGAAGAAGAGGACCTGGGTGATCTGGCGAGCATCAAGCTGACCACAGTCAGTGTGGCAAAGGAGCTAAACAGCATCCTGGGCAGCTTAGGCAGTGTCACCACCAGGTCAAGGAAGATGATCTGTCATCAATACTCAGCCCTGGCGAGACACCTCTGGAATGCCAGGTCCAGTTCTGGGCTCCTCAGTATAAGGGATACATGGAGATTCTGGAGTGAGTCCAGCAAAGGGCCACAAAAGTGACTGAGACTGGCATCTTCCATATGAGGAGTTGTTGAGAACTGCACTTAATGGTCTTAAAGGTCTTTTCCAACCTAAAAAATTCTATGATTCTATGATTTTATTCAGCTTGGACATGGGAAAGCTCAGGGGATCTTGTCCTTGTATGTAAATACCAGGTGGGGGAGTAAGGAAGTAGGAGCCAGACTCTACTTGGTGATGCCCAGTGACAGGACAAGAGGCAGTGGACACAAACTAGAACACAGGAAATTCTGTATAAACATAAGAAAATACTTTCTTTCTCTGGATGTCATCTGACACTGGCATAGTTTGCCCAGTGAGGCTGTGGAAAGATTCAAAACCTGGCTGGACATGGTCTGGCAGACTCTGCTCTGAGCAGAATGGTTGGATGATTCCCAAAGCTCCATTTCAAACATCACTGCTCTGTGATATACCTACTTAAGTCAAATGATGCTGTTTTGTTAGAAATGTGGTCATAGAAAAAATGCCTGCAATAAAGCCTTATGACACCTGACGGCAATTTTACACTTACCATACCTCTGTATGCTGATGTATGAGTTATTATTTTGCACATGTGGAAGCACCCATGCATAAATTGCTGAAAACAGGAAATACTGATATGCTCACAAATAATGCAAACACACAGAGGCATTTCTTTACACATTTATTAGCTCATTTCTTATCTTGAACTTGTACATTGTCTAAGAAAATGGAGCTCAAGCCTTCTTTAGTGTCACTGTGTCCAGTGATAAATAAACATATTTGCTAGCAATAATGAAGGGTCATTCAACAGATGCCTGCTAATTATCTCTGGTGCAGCAGTCTTTTTTTTTTTTTTTTCTCAAACTGAGTGACACTAAAGGGTGCATTTTTGCATATTAAACGTTTTCTTGTTCAGTGAGAGATTTCAGTCAATACCCTATACAGAGGTGAGGGGAAAAAAAAGAAAAATATCTCATGCAATTTCTAAAGGATACCAAGCAATCCAATCTCACTAGGAAGGGATTTCTCCACCAGCTAGGAAAGCATTCATTTTTGGGTCAGCTTGTCTGTAGCTGAGGGATTTTAATATTTCAGCTGAGTTCACCAGGCAATATGTTGCTACAGTCTTTGACAATTACCAGAAAGAATGCAGGAACAGTCAAACGTGTTTTCCAGCACTTGCATACGTAAGGGCTTTCTGAAAAGCACAGGTACCTGGAGCCCTGCACTCTTACTGCAGTACCGAGGCTAGAGAAGCAGAGGCCATGGTTTTCTTTCCTCTTTGAACCCCATTTACTATTTATTTGCTATTTCATCTCTTAAACAGTGCTTTTGGTTATAGTCTACGCTCAGTTCCTTTTATTTCCTTCTCCTATGTAGCAAGGACTTTTTTATTTCTTGTTTCTCCTCTTCTGCCCATTGTCTCAACCTGCTAGTTAGGAGCTAGCTGAACTTCTGATTTTTGTCTGGTTCTGATGCAACATCTATAGATTTTTGACCACGATTTTGAAACCTTGCTGTGACCCTCCTCTTCCTGCTGTGGTAGGGATGATTCAGAAACAGATTGAAAGCTGCTGCCTGCCCAGGTATGCGCCCACAGTCTCTGTATGGTGTCAAGACAGTGGTTGTAATTGGGGAGCTCCAGCATAAGGAACACCACAGTAAAAAATGTACTATAAATGTATTTGGGAAATAAAAAAAATTGAGCACTTAAAAACTTCCTTGAAAAGGGAATCCTATGGGATTACAGAACAAAGGGACAGCAGAAAGATGAAGAAAACATGTCTGTGGAGAACAGAAGTGCCTGCAGGGCCACACTTTAAGGAGGAAGAGATGTGAGTGGAGTAGGAACTAACATAAAGAACTATTTCCATCTGCCTTTCATCTGGTCATGAAAAAAGGTCGAAGATATACTCTTAGGCACATTGTTAGATGAAAAGTAACTAGAGTTAGAGGTGAAAATTACGGCAGATTTACAACATAGTTATTAGAAAACTCAATCAAAGCTGTGAAGAGTCATGGGGTAACAAAGAAGGGCAGCCATTGCTGACAGCAGCTGGATTTACTTTTGATATGCTGTAGAGAGGAATGCCTCTTGGTCCTGAACACAAGGCAGTTTTTTTTTTACTTCCTTGTGCCCCGTGGCTTATCTCAGTGGAAGAATTCAAGATTGTTTTACAGTCATTTCAATGAAGATCTTGAACTTGCTGACAATATCCTTTCAATATAGCAAAAAGGTGTAAAAGGTCAAGGAAATCTTAACAAAGCTTTGGAGTTAAAAGTGTAGTTTTAATTCCTTATGATGTCAATAATTTCTTCTGTAATTACAGATGATGGAGTAATAGAGATAAATGACTATCACCTAAAGTTATCTAGAAGACTAATTGTCTCCTTAAACCACACAAAGAAAACCATTTTGCATATGGCAAAATCCAGGCATATTCTTTAGCCATCCTGTCATTTGGTCTGATTTCCCAACCATTTACCTGCCTAATTTGGTTTTGGTACATTTTTAGGTGCAAATATGAAAACGAAGGATCCAGACTTTGGTCTTTCACACTCAGGCTGGATTAATTTTTTTGCTTTATGCCAATTTCTGCAGTTTGTCCGGGGAAGCTGGCTGGAGAACAGTCCTCTTCCAGTGTTAATACTCCTGATCCAAGCTGCCCACATGAACATGCCCAGGGTTTATCCTTCCAGAAAGACTCCTCTCTCCCAGCAGTGCCTGGCCCTGGCAGGGTTCTTTGTGTGGTCCTGAGAAACAGTGATTCCCAGCCCAATTCTTCAGCCCCTCTCCAGCTCTTTAACCTCCAGCACTCACTGCATGACCCCAAGCAGGGACTCAGAAGTCTTGCCAGTCTTGGTATTGCCTTGCTACATAACCCACCACAAAATGCGGAGATCTGGTGCTTTGGGTCTGCTCTTTTTCCTGAAGGTGAACAGCTTTTGCTGGGAACACCAATGCCTTTCTGTGCACATTCCATGGCTGGCTGTTAAGAGGATAGCTAAATACTTTTTCCCTTCTGATTTTTGGCAAACAGTGTGATGACACCATTTCTACACCATGTAGAAATGAGGAATTGTGGACTCTAGGGAGCTTTATGCATGACACATCCGTGTAAAAGCTGTCTTTGCGAATGTGTCCACCTCTCTGTCTATCTATCTGTCTGTCTATCTGTCTGTCTATCTATCTTCTAGCTGGCTATATCTATGATCTGTATTTTCATTTCTCCTTAAGTATAGCGTGATCAACAATCTGTAAAGTCCAGTTACAGCAGACATTCAAAGATTGAGTGTCCTTGAATTAAACCTGAGACCAGTCTGTTGCAAAGAACTCTCCACTTATTTTGCAGAAGTAGTAAACTAAATGTGACAGGAACTCACAGGGGTAGAAAATCTTCAGTTGGTCTGGTAGGTATTAACCACCTCACTACCCCAGCATAATGAAACTCCATTAAACACAATGAAACTCTAGAAGCCCCTAGGATCATGTGAGCTGCCTTCTACAAAGCAGATTTGTACTTTCCCTGACTGCTGAAAGCCAGTGGAGAAACTACTGTCTGCTGCTAATGGAAATCATCAACGTCTCCTTCAAAGAAGCTTCTTTGTCAGGCTCCCTGAAAACAGCCCTCATTTCAAAAAGAATAAGGAAGTTAGAAAAGCCACACCATACATTTCCCCATCTCCAGTCTGGAAAAATGGATGAGTGGCAGAGAATGCAAAGAACGTGACATCTGCCATCATACTTTGTAACTGGGACGACTTGGTCCTCAAGGAACTATGATATTTTTGAGGACCATGACATCCTAAAGTTCCTATTGTTTGACTTTCTGTAGCTCAGAACAGCAGAGCATGAGTTACAGAGTCACCACACCTGGAGTAATTGGCATTAGTGTGGTTTCAATTTTAATTCCCTAACAAAAGCCAGTGATTCGTGATAGACAACAGTCTTTCTAGCCCAAATGCTCTTTTTTATATCTTTTCAAAAATATAAATATAATTTGGGATTGCAGTGGGTGTTACATGATGTCAGGCCCACAGAAGTTTGATGATGATTTGACATAGCCTGCAACATCCTAAGACTGCTTTTCTTTCAGAGAAATCTAGAGATGTAGAAAAGTCTAGAGACTTAAATCTAGAGATTTGGGAAAAGTCGCTGACTCAGGCTATCCATGCCAGATTTCAATAATGTTATCTGGAAGAAAAGCAGTAACTGGCTAAATACCAGATCCTTCTATTTATGAGGCTGGATAGAAGCAGATGCATTTGACATTTCTCTGGACAATTGATGTCAGCATGCAAAATGCCTTATTTTAATCACCAGGAATGAAATTAATCTCATCTAGTATAAGATGATTCAAAATAAAGTTGTGAGTTTAGCTAACCACCCAGACTCCTGTATTCTGTGGAGATTTATAGACATTTATGAAAGGTGATTTATTCCACATTGGATATTCAGTAGCGTTGGAGTAATCACTCTTTAGAGGTGTCTGTCCTTCTCCCTTGGCTATAGCAGGAAGTTAAGTGCTAGTTTAGGCTAAATGATTAGCATTTAATTGGTAGACAAGATTAATTCCAGTTAATTTAAAAAATTCCCTGGCTACAACAACAGGCTTAATCCTGTCCCATGAATTCTGGAACATACTTTACTATTGCCTAGAGGTGGAAATGAAGTGTGTTTCAAGCTATGGAACATGGAGACAGATTTCTGCCTAGTGCTAACTTGCTGGAGCCGCATTAACCTTTCATCCCAACTTTCTCCTGGGTTCCAGTTTGCAGCCATGATTGGATTGAAACCTGGATTTTACTTTTCAGTGGTGACAATGAGTTTGGTCTTACAGAAATGCAAAGATAGCCAAGGCAAAGGTCCTAAGGGACATGAGCCTTTTTTTTTTTCCTTGGATTCCTTAACTTAGGGGCTTCGTGTGGAGAAGTGTGGTGACTTTCCTGCTTTTTTCAGAGCATAAAACTGAAACAGACATTTAAGGTCATGACCTATCTTGCAGGATTAGGATTAAAAATTATACTAGATAGAGACAGGACTTCTAAAATTATGAACAAGTCAGTTGCCTGATCAAGAATGTAATATGAAAATGGATGCATATCACTCCACCACCTGCTTCTAGCCTTTTCTTCCTTCCGCTCTTCCCTTTCATTTGTAGCTCATGAACAATTCTCAGTGTATTTTAACAATTCCAAGTTTCCTCCCAAATTCTTCTTCAAGTGAGAATCCACTTTGATCATGATAATAAAATGCATTTTTCAATAGTAGTACATTAAATTGCGATTGTGTAGTACTGAGTTCGGATCACAACCCTTCCTAATTTTCTTCTGCAAATCTGGTGCTTCCTACTGTCATTGTGCGGCAGTGAAAGAAGTAAATCACTGACCCTTCCTAGGGGAGAGTCATATAACACAGCTTCAGGTTTCTATTACTGAGTTTTATATCAGTAATAAGGTAAGAATTTACTGCTGACCTGATGTGCAGGAACAAAATCTTGCCACTTAATAAAGCTATCAAACATTCTGGGTTTTTTCCATGTAAGAGATCAAAATTACAATACCTGAATTTCCCTGGCACTACAAGGCAGCATTTAATGCCATTGTACAGAATCATATGGTTTGCCCATAGATTTTATAATCCTGCAAGATACTATGTCTGGAAAGTGGTTTTATTGCAATTCAATACATCCTAGATACTGCCATCAAAGATTAAACATCACTCTATCAACAGTGCTTGTTAGAGAAAACCACCTGGTGTCTATGCAGCAAAGGTTATTATATTTCCCTTTCACAGTAGAGGTTTTCAGTCTTAACAATGGACTAGCTTTTTATAGCTGAGATTAAACCTGAGAATATGACAAGCAGAGCAAGGTGCTCCTCTGTTTATTGAATTATCTGGTGATTTAAACAGGAAGGGAAAAAGATAATTCCCCCCAAAGTTTCTTCCATTCTCCCAAGGAATCATATACATAATGCCAAGTTCTAGAAACATTTCTAAAGATTTTTTCCACTTCTATTTTTTCAGGTATACCTGTCTCTCCACAAAAACCAATTTTTAATTTGTTTAAATCTTGAATTTTGTGTTCTTACATGCATCTGAAACTAGATTAATTAAAAGTGGAATTAAGGTAAGCCTGATTTTCCAAAGCTGTAATTCTGTTACATTAATCACTGGAACAATTTCAATATGAAGATTCTCTTACTGAAACCTTTAAAATCACCTCCAACTGTCCTGGAGACACTGGGGGGGAAAAAAAAAAAAAAAAAAAAAAAAAAAAAAAAAAAAAAGAGCCTTCATTAATTTAAACAGCTTCACAATAAAAATGGTGAGATTCATAGTAACTGGAACACATTTAAGAATAGTTGTAATGTTCTAGCTGTTCATTGACCAGGAATCATGGCAATCACATGCCTTTCCAGTTTTTAGCATTAAGTTATCCTCAAACAAACTTTGAATAATTTGTGAACATTTTGAATGCATTTTTCTTTAGCATTGTCCATTTTTTTTTCAAGCACAAAATAAAGAAATCTCCAAAACAGATTCTGAAGTCTTGTTGCCAGGACACCTAAGAAAGTGTGTGTTTTTTAGAAATCTGTTGTATGAAGACTTAGGTTGTGTTTGACTTGCATTAATGGATGAGATGTTAATAGGTTGAAATAGGGATGAACATATGGATAGAGAAGACCCACACTCTGGGAATGTCTTCTGTAAGCCTGCCTCAGCTGGAAAGTGTATGGCTCTGCTAGCATGGGAGTTAAGTTGCAAAAAAGCAAATGCAACTGACTGCTTCCACTTTGCCTCCTAACCTGGTGCATTTACTTGGGAAAGTCTGATGTTAGCACAGCTCTACATATTCCAGACCACAACTGGCTTGGATATGGCCAGCTAAAACTGGGCTTTTGCCAAAGTGGTCATACCTAAAAGAGAAGATAATGGTGTGTGTAATGGGTCCTGGCCACGCAGATGCTGCTACTGATGCTGAAGGCAGCATGCGGGCGTCACTCATGTTCATCCCACACGTGTGTAACACGTGGTGACAAGCCCCGAGCTGTGGGAGCCGCCAGGGCGAGAGCCTGGGGCTGGGGCTGACCCCCTGGCCATGGTGCTGCTGCACAGACAAGGGGCTGCTGCAGAAAAGTCTTTCCTCAGGGTTCTGCAGGCTGCAAGTAGATGGGACAGCCTGCCAGGGATCTGGCTGCATCATGAGCACATATGTGGGGTGCAGAAAGGATGCTTTGCATTTCTCAGGCAGAGGGCCTGGTCTCCCAGTGAATGCAAATCCATCTACCCCTCTGCAATACATGTAGAGCAGAGCAGCACTAATCCTCTGTGCCCCTCCAGCCACTGCAGTAAGAGAAAAGTGGACTTAAATGAATAAATCACATGACATAGAGGGAGGAATTTGTACCTTCTGCTTTATACTTCTCCAAGTATGGTAACAGCTGGCTGTTAACTTCTTCTGTGTAAGTAAAAATGACTTCAGCTTTTTCCTTCTTTTTCCTTATGCATATTCTTTTCTGATTCTAAGATTCCCCATTTGCATCACAGTGGTATCCTAATTCCCAATGGTATGAGATTATTTTCACATGTTCTTTATTCTTCCTAGATTAAGCTAGTGATTATTGCATCCACTAAAGGCCTTTTCTAAGCTCAGACCAATATGTGAATCCCTTTTCTTTGGTCCCTGACTTTTAAAAACTTGAGAGAGCAGTAATTCAGATGCAAGTAGCCATGCTGGGAATGGTTTCTGACTCACTGTAATTACTGGAGCAAAGGCAGTTAAATAGATATACTGATAAATCTGCTCCAAGGAGTATATAGAAAAGGAAAAAGATATTCCTCCTCCCTCCTTTTATACGTAAAAATAACTGTATTCTAAAAGGACAGAAAAACACAAAAGAAAAAAAAGGGCTTATTTTTTTCTTTTAGCCTGAACTCCAAGATGATATGTCCAAGAGGGCCTATCAAAAACAGGGGACCAAAGTTCAGCTGTAGCATAAAACTGAATGAGCAGAGATTCCATTAGAGATTAAAATGACAAAATTAAGGTCAATTAATTTAGGTCAACAAAGGAATGACCCAGTTGTTAACTATGGGCCATTTCCCATGTCTAGAGCACCTTGACTGCTGCTCTGGAGAAGCTGTGTCTCCTATGGATTCTGTGGCACACCTGCCAGTCCCTGTAGGTATCTCCTAAACCCTGGGGTTTCCTAAATGGCAGTAGATGCCAATGCTTAGGCACTAGTCACTTACATGTGGGTGTTTAGGTGCCTTAGTTTTGAACTGAACATCTCATAGAATCTGTTTCCTCTTTCATCTATCTGAAATTATGGGGTGGGTTTTTTGTGGTTTATATTGCATATAAAGCTGAAGAAAGCATTTAGCAGTTACTGGAAAATGAATCTCATAATTTTTTTTACAATAACAGTCATCATTGTCAGCCCTTTATGTGCCTTTTCATGTAAAATAAATCGGCAAGCACCTAGAAAATAGCTTCAAAATGAGTGTAAGTTCATATGCATTTGTCAATAACAAATATATCTGACAAATTATATTTTCTTCTACAGCAGGGTGACCAGAACCAGGAAGAGACAGTACTTGTCACATAGTTAGTTCTCAGTGAGGCTTCTGGCACTGTGCCCTGTGGCAATCTTAGAAACAAACAAGGGAAAGGTTACCAGATTGAAAGTACCACAAGCAGGTATAAGAGCTGCTAGGAAAACTCTGCTCAGAGAGTAGCTGTTATTAAGTACATTGTCCCAACAGTGGCACTGATGGGTATTTGTCAGAGGAAGAGAAGGTCTGTCCCAGGCTTAACATTTTTCCATTAGCTCTCAGACATCCCGAGACGTGGAACAGAGGATACGTTTATTACATTTGCAACTGATGCAGAACTAGACTGTAAATTTGCTGCAGCACAGCACTGAAAACAAACATGATCCTGACGAGGTGGGATTAAATCCACATGTTCCTGTCAAGGTGAAGAGAGAGTGGAGATACTTCTCCTGAGTCCACAGGGGTTGCAATGGCTGTGAAGGGTGTGTTATTCAACTTTGACATGGTGTTACAAGAAAGGAAAGCACTATATTTGGGTTTGAAGACTTGAATGATTGTTTTTATCCTTTTGCTCCAAACAGCTGATGAAGTCTTGCACTGAATTTTGTATTCACTTTTGGACACTGCTCTTGTAGTAAAAGCGATGTAGAATGAATTGAAAAGAATCCATAGGGAAGCAACACAAATGACGAGAAATCTCAAACCCCATGATTTATAGGAAAAGACTGAATCAAATAGAGACTTTAAACCTACAACAGAGAAAAAAGAATTGCGGGGGTGGTATTGTTCTTCAAGCACAGCAAGGAAGACATTGCCTGACTGCCATATTTGGGTGCTGGAGGTTCAACATCTACCCTGACGAGAGCAAAGATGCTATATTCAGCATTTCCAGCACTTGGGCCTGGCCTAGCTCCCTTGGGAGAGCTGAAGGGACGTCAGAACAGGACTGCAATAATTGTAGGCTGAGAGTTTACCTTGACTAAAGTGATTGTAAAGCATGCAAATTCAAGTAACAATTAACTACGTATTATGTCATGTCTCTGCCAGGACAAGTGTACAGTTTAAAAATCTTCTATCATTGTTCGCTCTTGTACTTTCTATTTTTTTCTTTTTTCAGTAATAAAAGGTGAATAAATAGGTGTGATTCTTCTAGAGTGAACTTGATGAGTTGTTCTGAGCAAGTTTACATGAGCAAGGCTTTGGGAATGTCATGGAAAGCTGTCTTTCAGTTAAAAGTTATTTTTTTATACTGCTAATTGGAATTTATGACTCAGAGATAATCCCAAAACTATTTTGATTCAGTAAGAGAGAAAAAAATCCTCTGAACCTCACATCACTCATCTTTCCCACAGCACATTAATCCCAGTAAAATCCCTCTTTGTTCTCTCCTTACCTGTGCAACTTTCCAAATTTGGTTTTGCTGTTATTGCCCCTGACTTCAGTAGTTCTACACCACAAAATCATTTTGCTTCAGAACTGTTTCAGTTCCTATGAAATTACATGGAGGAGAAAGCTTGTTTGAGAAGGGTTGGGTGGTTTTGTTTCAGGGAGTGACCTTGATTTAATGTGAAGGTGTGAGGCTGGTAGCCCTTCCCTTCCCTTTGCCAGGAAGGATGTTATCTTCAGTCATAAAAAGTCAGGGAAATCCACCCATTGCTGGTCTGTTGTTTTTCCTCACTAGAGCCTTCACTGTTTTCCTCAAGGCTACCTCTGGGATAAATTTCTGGAAAGCTGCCTCCAGCTGGATATGCCCCATGATCTCCCTTCAATGGGAATTCCTTAGCAAGGCTAAGATTCAGTTATTTGTCTGTTGACCATTATCTTAAACTGAGATTAGATAAGTTTTAATTACCACCCTTGGTTTTGTTAAGATTTATTCTGCCCAAAATAAAACTGCTACTGAAACTCACAGGTTTACTTTAGCAGAAATGAAGAGGTAGAGTTAACATTCTTTATTACAAAAATGAAGACACATTCATACAATCCAAAATTTGCTAATAAATTGTTATTTCTTCTCGTATCCACAATTTCTTTAGCCTGGTAAAAGCAAATCACTGACAGATGGTCAAAGCACCATCTTTTATAACCCAAATAATCTAGATTACACATTCATTTATATATATCCCACAATACATCCGCAGTATCTTATTCCAATAACAAAACATCAGTTCATTTACATTTACATTAATTCCATATTTTAACACCATTCAGAGCACAATAACTTTACAAAGATTTTGTCAAATTCCTTTTGGATTACAGTGACTGTGGTTACATTTCATTAACATCCTTGACAGTGACACCTCACCAATGCCTTGGCAAAACTTCCTCATCATCCAGCGTCAAACATCTTCACCACCCTTCAGACACATTCCATTCCAGCAATTCAAAACAAAACCATCCGCTGTAAATTTTAATCACTTAATCAGTGCCTGCTTCCATGTAAAAGACAAATCATCCCTACTTCTGCCACATCAACCCACCAAGCTCCCAAACCTACAGACCTCAGTACCTATCAAGTACCATCATTTGCTGACAAATCTTGGCAGGTTCAACTAGAGACAGGAAAAAGTGTCTCTGCGTTCCTTACAGTGCTGTTGGAAGAGCCCAGAGTTTATGAGAAGATAGGATTAATTCCATGCTTCTATGGATTGGGAAATACCTAAGGATGTAAGGCCTTGCTTACACATAAATCAACATTGTAAGTGGATAGAGATTTAGGCACCAGAAATGAAGGAACACTTTTGTTAAAGTAATAAAATTAACAAAAGTAATGAATCACATTGCCACAACCTGTGAAAATAAGTTACAGTTTAAAAGCTGTCTCCATTTCAGTACTCAACAATGTTACAAATCCAGCAGTAAGAAGACACATTTTACAGAAATTTTTTTGTTGTGCTATATCCTGTTCCCAGTTCCTTCTTTCTTGACTTGTATTTCAATTCCATTATTTTCTGATGCTGCTTCCAACTCCAAGACCCCTAAGCAGGATGGGCCAGTGCAGTTTCACAAGCTATTCCCATATTCTCTGTAAATAGAAATCCTCAGACTGGTCCCTCCAAAGCACACCAGGCTATATCTTTCACCATGACTTTAAGCCCACTAAATTCTTCTTTGTCAAGACTTTTACAAAATATTTCCCTAGTTTGAGTGAGTTTCTGACAGTTTTCCTCAGTTGACCTTCCTGGATCATTAATCCTTTCCACAACAAAAAGTGCTTCCTTCAGAAACTCTCACCTTTTATTTGAGAATTCTTTTTCTATCAGCCTGAAGAGCATCAACAAGTTTAACTTAAAATTTTTTCCAGCCTGAGTCATTTCCTTCCCTTTTATGAACAAGCAGTTAACAATACTTTGCATGTAAATATTTTTTCAACTGTGCACTCTATTAACCTGAAGAGTGAAGCATACCTCACCACAGCATCATTAGATAAATACTCATGCTGTTTAGAAATAGATAAAATGAAACCTCTGAAAGTGATCTGTACAATATAGAGAGGTGAGTCTAAGTTAAAACCCTGGGAAAAGGGATATTTACATCCATCTACAGAATATTTTTCTGTTCTCATTAAGATTTTGTGGATGGTAACCATCCAAAACAATCTACCATGAATATCAAAAGGATTTCCAGTTATCCTTTGGAGAACTAACTATTTCCTTTGCAGAAGATGTAAATAAATAACATAGAAAAACAAGTATTTTAGACCTCAGCATCCAACTTACATATTAAAGAGCCAACACTTCTCAGCTATCTCTTATGCATTTCTTGTAACTGTTGGCTACTTCTCTGTTAGAGGACAGTTTTGCTGAGGAGCTCTTGATTCCATACCACAGCCAAATCATTTGGCCCTGGCAATGCTATTAATGTGTAGCATTTTGCAGCATTGGGTAAGCAAACCAATTTAGGATCTAAAATACTTGTGCACAGGATCAGTGCAATAGAATACATATGAATACATATAATCTGCAAGCCAGTTTGTTTTGTGGTCAAATAAAATTGTATTTATTTGTTGACACTGCCTGAATGGACATTTTACTGAAGCATTATTGTAAATGACTTCTTGTGAAAAAACAAGGGCTCAGTGGCTAGAATAGTCCTTGTTAAGAGATGTCTACATTTAATATGACTTTGACCTACAATATTTCACCTTATTCATATTTAAGAGGCAAAATCTAGGCTTCACTAAGGGCAGAGAAAAATCGCCTTCATACTTCAGGACAGTAAGGATTTTAAGTCAGAAGCTGTATATAAATTTCTGTATTATATCCAAAGAAATGGATTTACACTATAAAAATGTCAATATACCATTTGCTAAATATATAGAGTGGTAGTCACTTGATCCGGCTTTAGCTATCTAAAAGACAGGTATCAAATACACTCTAGCTGTTTGTGACTCCTCATACAACCAATGGTTAAAGTTCAGGCACGGAGTAAGAGTCTCCCTGTTCTGAGTTAGGTGGCTGGAATATCTGGAATGGACACTTGCAGGTGCTGTTTATTTCCCATTCCTTATGGGAGATGCCTAGAAAACATGCTTATGCCTAGTTGACTAATATTTGGTCATTTAGACTGAAGTGTGATTAATTTCACACACAAAACTTCATCTCAAAACAGCAAGGTTTCTTTATTCTTCTTGCCATCATACAAAGTAACCTTCTTGATTTCTATAGACCTAACTGTTCATAAACAAGCACACTGCATTTATTCTTGTACCATTTTGACTTTTACTCAGAACTGTTACTCGCCTTTCCTAGGGCTATCCCTCATAATATATTTACAAGCACAACCACTTTCTTATCTCCATTCAGACAGTAACAGCTGCACTGCCACATTTACATCTGCCCTTCTAATGTAGGCTCTTCCTTGGCTTTCCCTTAGGACAAGCCTTTATCTGATCCTGTGTTACTGAATATCACCTTTCTTTTAGACCAGAATTTTGCAGTCTTCCAGCTGAGCTTCTACCAGACTCACTGCACTGGGCTAGCAATGCTTTTTGTTTTTGCTTTCCTAGGTGTATTTCCCAAGGATGTTCTTTCTGCCTTCAACTTCTATTTCTCTCTTTCATTATCGGAGTACCAGTCATCATAAATCCTCCAATTTGTTTCTGCTACTATCATAATAGTACTATTAATCTGCTACTGTTATAATAGTAGCAAATAAAAATTTCAGATATGTCAGTTGTAACAAATAACAGTTTTGCACACAGAGGTTTTGTTGCATTTTCTTTGGTTTTTGTTCATTTGGTTTTTTTAAAATAATTTTCTTTATTTTTTGCATTTCCTTTGCTTCGACAATGAAGATCAGTGGTATGAGCCTTCATGCAATGGAATTTGACAATTTTTTTTCCCCATTTGTCAGACTTTTAGGAAAATGGGAAGAAAAACTATGGGAAAATTATTTTTTTCTCTTCAAATGAAGTGAGGGACTGCCTGCCCACAAGTACTGCCAAACCTGACACATAAGGAGGCAGCTTTCCAGGCTTCCATGGAAACATGGAAAAATGTATCCATTCTCCTTATGCAGACCTTCCTATGAGGATAAATAACACTTAAAATTTTCCCTTTGATCCTTTTGGACATGCCTTTAGAAAATGTGCCATCCTCATAGCCTGTCCTGCAGCAGATTTGCCTTCCTTTTCCTGACTCTGGCAGAAGCTGGAGAAGCTACTTGAGAAATCAGACCTTGCTACTGCAGCCAGTTCGGCCTCTCTTTCTGTGGGGTCAAGTTCTATCCCAGAGAAGCCTGTTTAAAACTTCATAGCATAATTCTGTTGCCACACAAGATGTGGAGTCAAGGGCCATCCTGTGCCTTTACTGTCCCTGCCATGAGAAATGCCAGGGACGGATTAGAGATTAAGACCTTTGGGATCTGGCTTGCTTCTACTTGTGGGGAAGCAGGAAAAACTGGTAGAGTGGGAACACTTTTAGGGTGAGTTGTACCCCCATATACCAACCAGCCCCTCAGGATGATTTGCAGAGCTTTTGAATTCCAAAAATAGATAAAAGGTTTTCAGGTCTTAGGCCTCCTGTCTGCATGAGAACCAGCACGAGTACTGGTCCATAAAAATATTTTCCTTTCCCTGTACCAAGTAGCAGCTTTGTAGTTGATTGATCACTTTTTTTTTTAATGCTACATGTTTCTACTGGCACAGTTAAATATACATGAAAGTGTTCATAACTTGATGGTAATTCAGCCTTGAAACTGGCTAATGGCTTATGCAGACTTCAAGACTATCGAGAACTCTGTACTTTTTCCTATTAAATTTCTTGATCCTGAGAGATTCCCAAGTAACACTAATATGGAGCAGTGACTTCATAAGAATGGAAAGACAAATCATTCCTGTTTCATCCTCTCCATGGAAGGAAGCAGGAAAATTCGAACTATTGATAGCAAATAAACAACTTTTTCTTCTCTTTTTCTTTTTGTGTATATAATTCAAAGTTTTCTCCTAATTTCCTCAATTGTTCTTGCATTTGTTAGAATTTACTGCATAACTGAGGGCACTTTCTTAATAATAAACCCTGTGTTCCTAAATATATGCAATGTAGTAATCCTATGACTACACTGTTAGAAGAGAAACAATATTATTCTGTTCTGAACTCAACCGGGACCTGTTCTAGGTCCTACCTTGTTCCTCATCTCTACACTCTGCCATAACCTGCTGACATTATATCAGCAATGTGTGTTTTAAAAAAATGTTTGTTTGATTAAAACCTAATAGGTAAAAAAAGCCCCAATATTTTCAACTGCAACTTCAACAAATGTTCAAGGAGCATGTGGATGTAAACTGATGGACAAAGTGAGACAGAGGTCACAGTCACTAGAAGAAATTAAAGGGATGTGTTACTGATTGTAGTAAGGAACAAATTGCCTTTTGCTAATTTCTAGTTCTGGGCTGGCTGTGCCACTGGTTGTAATTACAAATGCAACAAAGAGGCTTTCCACATCTTCCTATACCTACAAATCTGGATGAATCTATTTCATCCTCTTGCTATCACTACTACTTGCATAAACAAGATGACAGAACGATAGATCAAATAATCCTCTGCTGGTGGGAGACAGCCTCACTGTGTTAGCACCACCTTCACACTGCCACAGGGTGGACTTTTTCCCAATTCCATAAGGAATCTAGGCTTCCAAAGAGAGACATATATTTCTAGGCTGGAAACTACTGTTAGTGAGGACACACAATATTAATAATAATAATAATAAAAATTAAAAAGAACCCCCAAACCCCCAAGCTGACATTAATGAGGTTGAATATATATATTACTACTATTAAAGGGAGCTCGTTCCAGGGTTATCCTAAAATAATCTACTATCTCTCTGCTTGTGCTCCTTAATCAGGTCTTCTAGTGCTGTTTTAATTAGAGAGCAATGCTATTAAGCCCAGAATAATGAAATCAAATAATTCAGTAATTGTAGAAGAGTGACAGGTTTATCTGCATTCCTTCTTTATCTTCTACTTCAAAAATATTCTCAACATTCAAGCTGCCATATTTCATTTTGACTTTTCATTTCATTTTTTGTGCACATCCTGAAAACAGTCATTTTTAAGAAAATAATTTTTAAAAAAAGACAACTTTTTGAAACACACACTTCTTGCAACTATAATATTTAAAAATTTAAAATGAGACTGAAAATAGAAAGAAGGGTGAAGGAATAGAAAGATAACAGAGAAACATTTTCAAGTGGAATTGTCTGTTTTCCAAGTAAAATAAAAATGAGGGTGAAGTAAAAAATTACTAATGAAAACTATTCCCATCCTGTCATGTTGCAGTTAGCTGTCATTTATTACATGTTTCAGTGATCTAAACAGCTGTAGCTGGTTTTTTTCCTATTCAAAGGCTATACAAAACACAAAGCCTCCATTTGCTGCCCTTTAGAGGCTTGATTGTAAGCTATTCTAAGAGTTCATAACTTTAAGGAATACTCCTAATTACTATCTGTCTGTGTGTATTAAAAAGAAAGGAGGTGATATTCCTTAAGAGGAAAAATCTCCATGAGTTCAAATAACTAGGTACATTAGGACAGTTAAAGGAAGCAGACTTCTAAACTTTTTAGCTATTACCCATTTTTAAATGGAAGTCCAAGAACAATAGTCTTATGCTAGAGCATTATATCGTAACTTGTGTATCTGCGACTCTCATGATTTTTACAAAAGTAACACAGCACATGCTAAGAGAATTGTTCCCACACTGCTTGGAGGAAACAGCAGTGCATTGCCTGAACAATTCACCCAAGAAGAATGTTATTGAGCCATACATTTTAAAAGAACCAGACATTTTAAAACACACCTGTGCTGGCCTTGGGAAACAGCTCATGAGAAACTGCAGTTTTGCTAGCAGCTAAAGTGCTTTCTCCAAAGACATGATTTAATGGGAAGGCTGAGCTGTTCTCACAGGGGCTCCTGCTTCACTTGGGTTTGAATCTTTGGAAAGTGAAGATTCATGGGCTTGTACCTACCTCTGTGTAAATCAGGACTATCTCCTTTGAAGTCAGCAGATGTAAAAATCTGGGTGAATAAAGGAGGATCAAGGCCTGGGGCTGTCATCCCTGCCCTGCTGCTTTTATTCAGGTTAGGATTTCAAATATGTAATTGCAATATTATTTTTCCTGTCATTTGGGAATGTGGGTTGAGACTGAGTGGGAACAAAAGGATGAATAGGTGCAGGCTTGCTTTGCAGAGCTGCAGCATGGT